>NC_072015.1:25413864-26013864 GCF_027791375.1 Indicator indicator
CAACTCACTCTAAGTGTTGAGAACTTATGAATTAAACAAAGCAACTAACTCTAACTGTTGAGAACTTATGAATTAATCAGAGCTAGTCTGACTCAGGTTTTGAATAGGAAACCACTGCAGTTTTCTGTGATGGGGAAAAAACCCAGACTCCTGGAGTACTTTACAAAGTAGAATTACGATACAGCAGTGGCAGAAAAATTACATTACACATTTAAGAATAAATATAATTTCTTTCCCTATGCAGTATAGAATATAATAATATTATTTAACTATTTTATATCAAAATTTTATCTAATATTACATCATTTATACATATTTATTTTTTATGCAAGCATACTTAACATCTCTTGCCATGGCAGACACATGAGCTTAAATTTCTCCCTTGCTTATTGGCATGAAAAATGCATCCTTATAACATCTTTTTTGGGACTGTCTTTGCTTGAGGCTGTGCCTGCAACTTACAAAGACTATCAAAGGCAAATGGTGACTTAGATTCAAGCTGAACTGAGCTGGAGGGATACAGCATTCTTTTAAAAGTTTATTTTAGATCTTTAAGTCAGGAAGTTAAAAAAAAAAATTCAATCAGTTTCAGTCATCTCTAATACATGAAACAGCACTTGAGCTTTGCTGGGGAGTTTATTTTTAATTTTCTACTAGAGGTGAATCTGTAAAAGAGAAGAGCAAGGAAGAGTTTTTAAAGTCCAATAGCAACCTGAAATAGTTTTAAGGTTAAATGGAATATGACTTTTTTTTAAATTTTTTTTTAAGAAATTGTCTTTTGGGACACACAAAACATTTTCCTTGCTGTGTAGCTTCTCACAGAGAGAATCTGTAAAGACACAATCTTAATTTAGTTATTCTAATATTTATTTGAAAGTTAAAAAATACAAATTTCTTCCACGATAGGAAACAGTAAAAATGTCAAACCTAGAATTTTCCAACACTGAATTATGGAATCAAACACTGTTTTGGTGTATTTACATTCTGGTTATGGAAAAATGTTCTTCCATCACATTTCACAATTTTCTGTCTCCTCTATCACTATCCAATTTATAGTGCAGGAATAACTACTTATTTCCATTTGGGGTATCTATGTTACCTACAACCAAAGACAGTGAACTTTCTGAGCTATCTAGCTGGTCTTATAGTCTGGACTGACATTTTATGATGCTGTAAAAGGAAAAACTTGACTCATTTCTGTGAATATTTGCATAGCTTGCAACTCCTGTCTCCTCCAGATCTCATTCAGACTGCAGCATATCTCCTTTCCTTTGCAAACCACTCTGAACCCACAAAAGGTCAGGACAATCCTTTGTCAATATCTTACTGACATACTCTCACTAACCATCCCTTGGATCAGGAAGAAACAAGTCAGAGGAGGACTGCCAAGCATGTGAAGTAGTGGTGACCTTGGTCAAAGGCAATATTCCTTTGCTCTTGGCTCATCTTCTAAGAGTTGTTTCTGTTTCATGCTTCTCTTTCTTCCCTCTGCTTTTTGCTCACTAGTTTGGATGCTTATGACTTACTTTCCTGTCCAGGAGTATTTTTTATATTTGTTTTTGTATCCATTTGTTTGAGCTTTTCCAAATCAGAGAGGGCTTTTATTCTAAGGAGAGATATGAAATGGAGACAAGAATGGAGATCAATAGTACAACTGTGCCTGTCTCAAGACAGAGTAAAAGAAATGTTTGTATGAGGCAACTGTAAAATAATCTTCTCCCAAACCCGTTTTGATAAATTTCCATTACATTGTACCACTTGTTAACTGTTTAAACCACGAATTAATGTGAAAAAAAATAAAATCAGCATAATCTTTGGAGTAATAGCACAGAAAGGGACCAGACCCAGACCTGGTCCCTTCCTTTACTTCCTACTTGAGAAACCTTCTTATTGTGGAAGCTGAGAAGGACTCGATTTTGCTGTTTTTCATTTCCCTATTGTACATTTTACTCAGTCTAGGTTCTTTTGAGTTAGTTGCTATGGCTTTGTAGCAATAAAGTAATTGGAAGAAATTAGAAGAGGCAGAAACAGAATGCTGTTATACAGATTATGTCACAACATCCTACATATATATACACCACAGAATCTACAAACATGTCAGAACGTGTCTGAACTATGATTGTATAGTGGTATTATATCATGGTATTGTATCTGGTATTTATCACTTTATGTCTGAGGAAAAAAAAATTGCCATCTGTATGAAGCAAGGTTGCATGATGAACCTTTCAAACTTAAAAATTTCCAGAGTGTGTGTGGTGGTTTGCTTTTTTCTATTTTTATTTGAAAAATAATTCTGTTAAGCTGAGGTTTCAGGTTCTGCTAGTACAAAAAGAAAAGCCTTCTGAGAATTGATCTGTTGTGCTTTGCCTCAAAGGAATTTTTTATGGCACTCACAAGGAAGCTGACATACTTTCATCAATTTTTTGGGTGTTATTTTTCAGAAACATCTGTTCCAGAAAACATCAGTAGAATCTACATTAAATACTTTGCTTCCTGCAACCAGCCAACACAAGAAAGACTTATCCCTGCCAATCTACTGAGTACTTGCCTGTGAGACTATGTATTTTCTAGAAACAGTATCTGTGGCACAGTCTTACAGGAATATTAAAGTGACGGAAAATAACTGGAGCCTTTTCTTTCAAGAAGACCACAAGGGAAAGTGTTTCTTCCAACTGAAACCCACATATCTCTTTGTGCATTTCCTTCTTCCATGTACGTGGTGTGAAGAAAAGAAGGAAATCTCTCAGTTGTTTCAGTAGAGTACCCAGCCCTTCAAGGTGCTCAGTGACAGCTGAAAGTAGAGGCAAATGTACATAGTCCACTTTGGAAGTCAGCAAAGGTCTGGTCATGAATCTTTACAGTAAGGGTGGTGAGACACTGGAACAGGTTGTTCAGGGAGGTCATGGGTGTCACCTCCCTAGAGATGTTCAAGGCCAAATTGGATGAGGCCTTGAGCATCTTGGTCTAGTGAAGGGTTTCCCTGCCAGTGTCAGGGGGATTGGAACTAGATGATCTTTAAGGTCCTTCCCAACCCAAACAATTCTATGAATCTATGGTTGTTCATTTATGAATCTATGGGTGAAAACTAGTTAGTTTTTCTTCCTGTGGCAGGCTGAGAAAGGATTCTTCATCTCTACTCAAACCTGTCACTCTGAAAACAAACATAATTAAAAATCCAAGTTGAAATCTTGTCTCCATGAATACTGAGAAGGTGAGCCAGAAAAGGTGGCATAATGCCCTGTTGTTATTCTGGGGCTGGGCATATTTTTGCATTGGTGATGGGTGCCTTGTTGACTAAAGCTCTCAATGTCCTTTCAGACGTATCACTGAATAACTCCCAGACAGTTCTTGTTGCAGTACCCTTGCCAGGGGTTGTGTTTGACTGCTGTATACCTTAGAGATACAAAATGTTCTGCCCTCACAGTTCAGTTGATGGATTTCTACCCTAATATTAAATCCAAACAGATGACATGAACATTCTGCTGAGTTACTGCCTGTATTCCCTTTAGGCCCCTTATTTTTTTTTACAAGCTTGAGTGAAGCTATCACAGCAAAGAATTCAGCCTATGCAATTCAAATGTGGGAATCTACAAAGTAGAACATTTCAAGTTCAGGGTGAGCAACATGTGGCATCAAAAAATGAGCTAAATAAGTCATGGCCTGCTAACTTCAGTGTAGGAAGGATGTGGTCCTGATGGACCAGGTTCAGAGGAGGGCCACAAAAATGATCAGGGAGTTGGAGAACCTCTGCTCCAAGGACAGGCTGAGGGAGCTGGGGTTGTTCAGCCTGCAGAAGAGGAGGCTCTGGGGAGCCCTAATAGCATCCTTTCAGTCTCTGAAGGGGGCCTACAAGAAAGATGGGGAGAATCTGTTTACAAAGGTCTGTGGTGATAGTCAATGGCCTCAGACTAGAGAAGGGCAGCTTTAGATTGGATATCAGGAAGAAGTTCTTTACTATGAGGGTGGTGGAACTCTGGAACAGACCGCTCAGGGAGGTGGTCGAGGCCCCTTCCCTGGAGATATTCAAGGTAAGACTCAGCGAGACCCTGGGCAGCCTGATCTAGTTGTGGATTTTCCTGCTGACTGTGGGGAGGTCTGGCCTTGACCATTCTATGACTCCATGATTCTAACTTACTCCTCAGGCCCATGGGCTTCCCCCTGTTTAGAGTTATCCTACCTCCTGCAGGTCCTGCAATCCAACACATCGCTGCCTAATTTGAGTGATGTCAAAAAGCTTATGTGTTACAAAACCCATGAAGATAATTAATGCATAGTTGTTAGCATGTCTGACTAGACTTCCTCCCCTGTCGGTTTTTAACAAGTTTTATCAGTAATTGATTTAACTTCCATTTGCACTTCTTCCCATTTAAACTGCTAATACTTTAACCTGGCAGAGAAGTGAATGAGCGATCATAGAGCTATAAGCAGTTACAAAAACTGCTTGACTGGTTGTGTCAGTGTGAGCTGAAATTCCTCCCCCCCCCACTGACAATAACCAGGCTAGTCTGGTCTGGAAGCAAATGAAAGCTGTATTTACAAGCAGAATCTACAATCTATGATGAAATGCTATGAATATGTACAAATATACAAAATTTATAACATTTACAAATGTATACAATCAACAGAAAAGCACAACCAATCTCCCTTTGCTTCCCCCCAAAGGGGCCTCCGTCCCAGAAGCTTCCCCCCCAAACCCCCCTGGACAGAAAGCAGAGAGTTAGCTAAAGCAGAAAGTTGTTAACTTAGCTGCCAAGGTCAGTGTGTGTTATCTTCTGCCAGAAAAGAAGATGAAACAGCAGCCAGAGAGCCCAGCAACTGCCCCGACTGCAGAATGCAGAAAGTGCAGAATGCCTACTTTGTTTTGGGTAATAGTTCTTAAACATTTCTATCTATCCAATGGAAGTGTTTAGAACAATCAGTATTTTGCTTTCTTACACCCAATAGTGACTTATTTACATTCTTTCACTCTCTCTGCTTTGAACTTTGCAAGGAAAAAGAATTAAAAAGACAGTTTCAAACCATCACACTGCTGCAACTACAGCATGAATTTCTCTGCCTGTTTGTCATGTTATATCTGAGTTCAATGTGGCATTCCTTTAGTGAAAGGTCCTTCAGATAATTTCAGGAGTTGCTGTACGAGACTAAATATTGTCTCTCTTGATGTGAATCAACAAAGATAAAATCCTGTTTGCTCCTCACCCAGACAACAGCTGCCTAGGGAGGTGATGGTGAAATGACCCTCTGGAATGTCCAACAAAAGATAAGATTATTGTGAAGGACCTGTCTGATGGGTCAGCTCTGCCTATTGATAGGGCAGTCACATATGCATAAATGTGACTGGGGTGTGGGCCAGGGCCAGCTGTGATTAACTGAATAAAAGATACTGAGCCATAGCAGCTCAGACAGAAAGAAAGGGACATCACCATGCAGCCTGGAAGCTGCAGTCCAGGAACCCTCTCTTCACTATGAAGAAAAGAAGAACTCCTGGAGAAAAGACATCTTTACTGAAGACACCACGTGTTGCAGGCTACTCAGAGAAGGACTTGGGCTTTAGGCTCTCTCCCTCTCCTCCTCCAGCAAGAGGACAGCACAAGCCAACAAGGATGTCGTCTCCTCCAAGCCAAAGTGGCAGCACCCTTCCTCGGACCTAAATCATCTAGGGGTATGGGAGGGTGGTAATATAATTTCTTTCCTGTTCTCTTTTTCTTCATTTTTCCTCTCTCTCCCCCTTCTTCTGTTCTGTCCACTTTATTCTGTTAATAAATAGCCTCACATTTGCTATTTGACCTCGTTTGTGTCTTTAATTTCACAACATGGGAATGTTAAAAAAGATCTGAGTCTCTCTAGCCCTCTGGACCCAGACAGCTGCGGAGCAGCCTTTGTCTTCTGTCAGAGTCTGAACTTTATTGTGGGCTCCAGTAGGCAATTTCTGGGGTAACTTTGTTCATGACAGGGACAAAATTTTACAGAAAGAACTGAGTCACCTAATTTTCACCTGGGAAATGGACTGTGCAGGCATTCTGGGGCTGCTGCATGTTTCTTCCAAGTTTCAGCTATTAGAGTCTGCACTTTTACAACACTGTGATCTCAGAAACCTGTGAAGAGGATGCAACAGAGAGAATTTGATCTCTGTAATCAGACAGTCCATGGAATCTTTTAACTATCTTTGATGCTTGAGGAATATAATCCCTCAACTTAGTGAAAAGGAAGCTGGGAAAAGCCTTGAGAATTTGTATTTCCCAATTGTTTAGTTGGTTGGTTGGTTGGTTTGAATGATATTCTGGATATACAGAAACTTTCTGCATTGAATTTTATGGATTTTTGCCTCAGTCTTTTTCAGAAACATGCTTTGGGCTTTTAATAAGACAGTTTCTGTCCCTCACCTGACTTGCCATATGTGCTTGCCAGCAGGCATTTTTATATACGATGAAGTAACCTGCTAATCAAAAAGTTTTCAACATTGTTTCCATTTCCTTAAGAATCTACCAGTTAAAAGCAAAAAACCCCAAACCTGAATACTTAGTACTAAACTCACAGCAAGACAAGAACCAAGAATAAGGATTTCAACACTTACTTACACATTAATGTATCGTACCCCCTGAATATAAGAATACATTAAGTTGATAGGTTGTAAGAATTAAAATTAAGACACTTTTATTTTTTATCTATTTCTTTAATTTTATTTCACTTTTTCATTTTGTATGTGTACCACTTAACTGCTATTTTTTTCCTTGCTGCCTTTACAGTGTTGCCCTCTCAAATTGACTTTATTATTGTTATTATTATTCCTTCATCTCCCTGATTTCTCCTTCTTAGGTAATGAAAACCTAACGTGAACAAATTTCTTTCAAAGTTACCCTGATATGAAGGAAAGTGATCTCATTTTCCTTGCAGGAAGGCTAATTATTCAAAGATTCAGAGATCTTGATACTCTGCATATACAAATGTTGAACCTATAGGAGATTCTTAATCCAAGTGTGTTAGTAATTGCCACTTCTACTGTTCTTGTAATTTGAGCTCATGGGAAGAGGTTACCTCCAGCAATATAATATACATTTTTAGTGATACTTACAAAACGAGATCACAGAATCGCAGAATGTTAGGGATTCGAAGGGACCTCAAAAGATCATCCAGTCCCCCCTGCCAGAGCAGGATCACCTAAGGCAGGTCACACAGGAACGCATCCAGGCAGGTTTTGAATATCTCCAGAGAAGGAGATTCCACAATCCCCCTGTACAGCCTGTTCCAGTGTTCTGTTACCATCACAGTGAAAAAAAATTTCCTCATGTTTCCATGGAACTTCCTATGATTCAACTTCCAAACATTGACCCCTGTCCTGTCATTGGGCATCACTGAGAAGAGCCTGGCTCCATCCTCTTGGCGCTCAGCCTTTACAGCTTTATAAACATGAATGAGGTCACCTCTTAGTCTCCTGTTCTCCAAGGCAAAGAGCCCCAGATCCCTCAGTCTCTCCTCATAAGGAAGATGTTCCTCTCCCTTAATCATTTTTGTGGCTTTGCAATGGACTCTTTCAAGCAGTTCCCTGAGGTCCTTCTTGAACTGAGGGGCCCAGAACTGGACACAATATTCCAGATGCGGCCTCAGCAGGGCAGAGTAGAGGGGGAGGAGAACCTCTCTGGACCTACTAATCACAGCTCTTCTAACCCATCCCAAAATGGCATTGGCTTTCTTGGCCACAAGAGCACATTGCTTGCTCACAGTCAACCTTCCATCTGCTAGGACCCACAGGTCCTTTTCCCTTTCATTGCTCTCCAACAGGTCAGAACTCAACCTATACTGATCCATGTGGCAGAACTGAGAATAAGCCAAAACCCAAATCAAATCAACCAACCTAAAAGTCTGTTGTTCATTCTTTTGCTTTGAATCATTATATATTAATTATTGTACTTGAACCATTTAATTCAAGGCAGCGATTACAGAGTGATCGAGTGCCTCCTCTTAAATAAGGCTTCAATAAGTGTTCCATTACTAGCCTGATTTTTATCTGTTTTAATTTTTATTATTATTTTTACCTCTGGGGATTCTCTTAGTTCTTAAACATTTTTTAAGATTAACTTAAAAAGTAAATTAAAACTACCATGAAAATGGGAAGAAAATTGATCAGGTTGTCTCCAGAGAGTAATTTAGAATTGCTCTGTTTAAATGAATTCCAACCAGGGTGATTCTTTCTGCCTGTAAAGACTGGTGATAATCAGAGATTTTTGGGACAAGTTAGAATTTATCTTTACCTTCAATCCCTCCAGAAATCTGCCCTCTGCTAAGCCATACAAACAATTTTTTTTTTTTTTTTCGCATGGTTCAGTTCATGTGAAATGTGCTAGCTAGGGGTAGTAAGAGAAGAAGAAACATCCCCAATGAGTATTATATTGATTGTTTGTAGAGACAAAAGCAATTTACTTTCCAAAAGTCCTTAATCCTTTTCCCAGAGATGTTACAGAGGTTTCTATTTTCTTGAAATCCAAACTCAACCAGCAGGTTGAGTGAGGCAATTCTCCTTCTCTACTCTGCTGTGGTGAAAATATCCCCCAGAGTTAATTTCTGGAGTCCTCAGAAGGAGGACATGGATCTACTGGAACAATTCCAGAGGAGGGTCACAAAGATGATCAGTGGGTTGGAGCATCATTCCTATGAGGAAAGGCTGAGAGAGTTGGCATTGTTTAACCAGGAGAAGAGAAGGCTGGAGGGAGGCCTTATTGTAGCTTTTCAATACTTAAAGACAGGGTATAAGAAAGATGGGGACAGTCCTTTTAGTAGGGCTTTTTGTGACAGAACAAGGGGTAATGGTTTTAAACTCAAAGAGGGGAGATTTAACCCAGCTATAAAGAATACTTTTCTTACAATGAGGGTGGTAATGCCACCAGCCCAGGGAGGTGGTAGATGACCTATTTCTGGAAACATTCCTGATCAGATTGGATGGGCCTCTAAGCAACATGATCAAGCTGAAGATGTTCCTACTCACTACATGGGTGTGATTGAGCTAGATGACTTTTAAAGGTGCCTTCTAATTCAAACCATTCTACAGTTCTATGATTCTATATTTGACTGCTGCAGCTGAACAGGACACTGACAGGATGTGTGAGCTCTTATTTCACTCCCATGCTGGCAAGTGATCCTTTGTGCCAAGCTGATGGCTCAGAAAGATTATTCTCTGAAGTGCATACACAGGAAGTAGCTGTTTGTAAGGGGATATGCAAAACTCTCTTTACTTCTTATTGACATTTCTCCTCCTGCAACATCTTTCAAGAAAGGTCCTTCCTTCTGTGCCTTCTGTTTCTTCTATTGATGATTCAGATTGCACTTAGTGTTATGAACAGAAATGCGATGCCATTAACACCCTATGGTGCTAACCTTTATTTTAATAAAATATTCATTCCTAAAAAAATAGGCAGCAAGCTGTTAAAGAGTGGGAGCTGACATGTAAGGTAGCTTGATTTGAAGTCAAATGGAATATAATACAGTGCAGTATCCAACTTTTCCTTCTATTCTGGATATTTAAATGGATTAAAATATTAAGTGATTCTTAGGGAGCCTTTCAGCAGACATCTTAATCATTGTCTCACACATTAGTTGTCTTTAAATGTTAAGTTTTCAGTGAGACTAAGCTTTTCAGGACAAAGACCGAGACTTCCTTATATTACCTTATAGAGTCTGGTAGAGTCCAGGGTATTTTTCAGCCTGAGCACTTTCATGAACTGAACATTAATTAAAACTGATATTTAATCTTCCCTAATTCTTTCCAATACTCTGCAGTTTGGAGTTTTAATGATCAAACTGTTAAATTGCTAATTATTTTAACTGGGAAAAAAAAAAAAAAGGGAAAAAAAAAGCTATCAGTCTTCTGCTGTTGCAGATGATGTTGAATAGCCTGTCAGCCTGTCACTATTAGTTGCCAAAATTGTAATAAATGAATGTGCAGTTGGATACAGGCAGGAAAACAGTAAGGAATGGTAAGAAAGTAGCAATGTGTGTGTACGAGAACAAAGAAGAACATTCATGTGAAGTCGAGGTGGAAGAAAGTAGGAAGAGTAATTCTGGGGGGATTAGCTTGAGAGATCACAGAATCACAGTCCCCAACCAATACTGCTCCATCGGGCTGTTCTATCCCAGGTGCAAGGCTATACACTTGCCCTTGTTGAATGGAGGCACGACACTTTGGGGAGAGTAAGAGAGTCCAAGAGAACATTTCAATTGACCTATTATTAGCATTAAGCTATTTCCATGCATTCATATTTTCCAGAATCAGGTAAAGGTCAGTCTGTATGGAGTTTGAAAAATCTTTGTTAAGTTGCAAATTGACTATGTAGAGAAAACAATACAAAAGTACGTTCACATCACACTGTTCATCTGAGAAGATCAAATCAGTTATAAACCAATAGTTTACATTGCAGCATCCCTTTGAAGTCTTTCAATTTTAAGATCTTACCATCACGTTATGGTTTTCCCCTTTGCCCAAGGGGAAAAAAGTTTTAAATGTCAGAAATGGCCACTGTATCTCCCTAAAAATGAGGTATTAGAGAATATGCATTTATCTAGATCCTAGGGTGATAGAAATTAATCACATTTTCATATCTCCAAATAAGATAAAATATAACATAAAAATATTTTAGGGTTTCTATATTATTTCAAGAAAAAATTGTTTTAATGTGACAGAATGAAAGTGATGAATAGTTGCAGTGTACTGGAGGCAGATTATTTTCTACAGAAGCAAAACTATTTCACAGAGCTCAAGCCATCCTAATTTCAGGCTCCAAACTGATGAAGTTTAAAACCTCACCAATTTCATTAGCATTACATTTTTGTTCAAATAGTTTTTCTCTCTGAGGGCAGGTTTAATTGAATTTAACACAGTGCAACAAATTATTTAACCTTCTACAAGCAAAAAAACCCTACAAAAATAGATTCTTAGTGCAGATTTTCTTAAGTTGGGTTTGGATGTTGTTTGTTTTTGGGTTTGTTTTTTTTTTGGGTTTGGGTTTGGTTTGGTTTTGGTTTTGATTTTGGTTCGATTTTGTTTATTTTGGTTTGTTTTGGTTTTGTTTTTGATTGCCAGGATTTTATTTTTGTTTGTTTGTTCAGGGGTTTTTTGGTAGCTTGCCTTGCAACATGAACTCATCAAATAACGGCAAAGTTCATATAGTTTCTGAAATATTGCTTGTAGCTATCCTCAGACTTCACAAAATCACAGAATTTCTTATAATGAAATAGAACTCTTCAGAGTCCTTGACATTTCATCACACTGTGTGTCTTTTCCTACTCCTTCTCAATTTATAAAACAAAACATCTTAAGCAATCTTCATCCCTCTCAGCCTGTATTTTTTTTTTGTTCTCCCACATACACTTCAAGTTTTTGTGTGAGATGTCTGATATAAATCAGACAAGTCTCTCTCATTTTATTCTTTTACATATGTCTTCTTTAGACTTGACCTGTTTTTACGTTTTCTGCACAGATCTAGTGATGAATGTTACTAACTTCCCAAAGAGGCTTCAAGCAAACTGTTTTTTCTTTAATTTTCAAGCTCTCTTCTAATATTTGGTTTCTTTTATAGACAAATGAAATCGAAGGTCACCATATTTTGAATACCTGCAATGAAAGCCTCCCTATTTTCTTTGAACAGTAAAAGCATTTCAGCATGTATTTCTCTTTGAGAAACATCTCTAAATATTTTCTGAAGGCTATTATTTTCTTTACTTTCAAACTTCATTTTTTTTTAAGCTTTTCCACTGAGAAAATAAAATGCTGTATTACAAATATAATTTGGTTGCATTAACATTCTTACTAAGTTCTGTTTAATAGTACTGAGATCACTGTGGTATAACACACAGACTTTAACTCTTTTAAGGTCCTGTAGTGATAGGAAATTAGAGAACTGTAGATTAGATTGGATGTTAGGAACAAGTTCTGCACCATGTGAGTGGTAGAATACTGAAACAGATTTCCCAGGGAGATAGTTGAAGCCCCATCTCTAGAGATATTCAACTTCAGGCTCAACAAGGCTCTGAGCAACCTGATCTAGTGGAGGATGTCCCTGCTCACTGTAGGGGGGGTGGACTAGATGATCTTTGGAAGTCACTTCCAACTCAAACCATTCTATGATTCTATGAAAATCAAACCCCAGCCCTTTCATCTAAGACAGACAAAAAGTTTAGATCTAGCTGTGAATGATAAATTCTAACACAAGAATCACATCCCATTGTTGAAACACATCTTTTCCTATGGGGTTTGGGCACAGTGTACCAAGGGCCAGTATTTGACACTCTGGAAAAATTATTAAGATTGTGTTTGTGGCTAAAGTCCTTAATACTACCAAGCTTAGTTCATGTCTTAGTCACATTTTATATGACACTGCTCAGTAAACAACAGTTTCAACTGGTGACTCACTGTTTTGATGTTAGAAGTAGATTTTCATTTACTGGAAACAAACAGTATTTTAGCTTTCTTAGTAGTTATTAAATTATTTCACATATTTGTTTTTATATCAGTTTCTAATCAAATATTCACCTTTCTCAAGTGGTGATTATTAGATATAAAATGTACTAAATATAGGAGGATTTCCAATTCAAGCATTTCTAATGATTTTTGTTTGATTTATATAGCTCTTCACTTCCTCCCATTCTCTCCACCAGAAAAAAACCACAGGGCTATAAAGCCATCAGTAGAAAGCCATTGAGTAGAAAACTTAAATTATTAATTGATGTGCTTAGATGTATTTTGAAAGAATTATTAACTCCACAGATTGAATTTGTGAGTTAAGAAATTGCTCTACATCTCTGGAGAGTTCTGGAGGAAAATCCTAAAAACATCTGTACATACAAACCACTGTGTCAGCATCACCTCAAAGCTGAAGTAAACATGCTACAAGATATGCAAATACAGTTCAATTCTACTAGAAGATAAACTCAGAGTTCTTGCACAGACATATCTTAATAACCTTTAGCTAAAATACAAAAAAAATATTAATTGTGGTTACTATGTTAAAAGCTGATGAACTTTGCTTGAGAGATGGTTCAGCTAGCTTCTTGAAAAAATGTTACTCTCTTGTCTCTTTTTTAGATCCAGAAGAAGTAGGATATGAGATGTCCTGGTGGTTAATGATAAGAGATAACATCTGAGGAAGAAAATTTGCTTTGAAGCTTATAATGCCAAAGTAATAAAACTTGAACTCTTAACTCTACTTTTTCAAGCTCATCTGAAGATAACTTAGGGGGTCAATTTATAAATATTAACCAAATAAGAGCAAAGATAAAATGTCAGGGACACACACTGCTGTTTGAGCAGTTAATATTTATCACTTTCTCCAGGAGAACTTGTCCTGTTTGGTAATTGTTAGTAATTGTTTCACATGACAAACAGTCTACATATACTAGAAAAAAACAAAACAAAACAAAACAAAATGCTCTTAATTTGATTTTTTTCTACAGGACAGTGTAAACTAGAGAAACTATTGGTAGGAAGAGATTTCTCTTCAGAAATGAAGGGAAAATCAGATAAAGTCATAAAATTTCTGAGAATATCTTTTAACAGAAACCCGGGAGGACACCATGAAATAGCTTTAAATTAATATTGTATCTGTCAAGTGGCATTTAAAAGACAGGAATATGTTCTGATGAAGCTACTCTACATGCTTTCATATTGTGTACAGTATCTTCCAAACAGTGTTTCATTATAGAAGATAGTTATATCTCATATTATCTCTTCCCTGAGACTATAAAGAGGAAAAACAAATGAAAAACTTAGAAGAATGTGCCATTGTAAACTCTGTGAAGATATCCAAAGTGGAGGTAGAATCAATATGAGAGCAGAGAATCCATTTTGTGTCTGAATGACAGAATGCAGTATATTACAGTTCAAACAACAAGATTTTGAGTCTCACATATTTTTTTTTCTTTTGAGAAACTTAATAATATCTGAAAAACTGCCTAGTACACCTATATCACAAGTTTAGTTCACCATGATTTTGGTTCTATTTCAATTAATTGTTTGAACCCAATTAATCTCTGCTACCTCATTAGGAAAAGAAGCATCACTGAATTTTTTTCGAGCATATAAAACAACAATGAACTTACAACCACTATTGTGCATCAATTGGACATGTAGGCTGTCTGCTCAGTGACCCTGGACAAAAAGATTTGTTTTATGAAACAGGATTCTAAAAGGCTATGGTGAGCAATAAGAACTTGATTACTGACAGCCTTGTAAAGAGTCACCTATTATCTGTACCTGATATTTCCTAATGCTCACATATTGGAGGGGAACAAATGTTGCCCAGAATCCATTTAATATCTTCAACTTTTTATATCCTGGTTCCTTGAGAGAGCCTTGTAATTTCCTACACCTGATGCTGCAGCTGTGGAGGTAATAACATTATAAATGTTCTCTGTAGAACAGTCATTTCCTGGAAAAGCCTAATGTGGATGATTTTTCTTCATTTTCTACTGAAGGAATAAAATAAAGAACACATTCTTAATGATGAAGGTCACAAAACCTCCAACTTCATACCATATAGACTCATACCATGTTCTGGGTTGGAAGGAACCTTAAAGATCATCGAGTTCCAATCTCCCCTGCCACAGACACTAGTTTTGTAGCCTGAGTATGTTTCTCTGTGCCTAATTTTCTATCAAGAGACTTAGTTGCCTAAGTATTAACTGCAATGATTCAGTAGAACCACCAAATAAGAGATGTCTTCAGAATCACATCATCTTAATATTTACAAGATGACAATTCTAAGAATTGGGATGTGAGAATATAAGCCTTAAATTGTCCATCCTAATTCATGTGGTGCTGAGGGACATGGTTTAGCGCTGACCTAGCAGCGTTGATTGGACTTGGTGATCTTAGAGGTCTCTTTGTACCAAAATGATTCTATGATTCTAAAATGTTCCACTGGACCAGGTTGCTTAAGACCCTTATCTTAGAAATACAGATATATTTCAGACTAGATATTCAGCTCATATAAAATAAGGAATCTCCACATTTCAGTATGCAATATTTACTTGCTATGTTTACTTACCCAAGCTGAAAAATCAATTGAGTTCAAGCAGCTAGAAAAACAAATAATGCTCCCACTTGCAGTGTATTTGACAGCCAGCAATGCTGGGCAGTATCAAACACATCAACATCACCTGTAAATGCTAAATGGTTAAGTGATCTGGACAAGAATCCAAGGCTATGAGCTCACAACCTTTGTCAATTTACACTGGACAGACATCAGAAATGAAGAATGATAACTACTGCAAAGCAAGAAAGAAGGAAGAGAACATTATTTGTGACAAATGGTGAACTTAGAAAGCTGCTAGTGGTATTAACCAGGAAGCGTGTATTTACTTGAGTTTTAGAAGGTTTTTGTTCTCTCTTGTCTACTGGACAAAATCATTACAACTGCAGAAACTGGAGAAGTTTCCTTTATGAATGATTTATTTTTGCAGGGTTACAGGAATTCTTTGCAGTGTTCTTCCCCAAATGAATTATCTGAAAAGAAAGCCACTGAACTTCACTGAAGTACCCAGAAACCTTATTTGTATCAGTGAAAATACATGCTCATAATACAACGGTCTCATCATAATGGCTTACTCTATTAAATCTCTTTTGGGTGATATGGTAACAAGAAGATCTATTCCATTACCACTGACTAGAGCATTCTATTTTAGTGCACATCCTTTATGAATATAAAAGAACAGAGAGTAACAATCTCTCAGTGCCCAATTCTTAAATATTCATTCAGCCTCAGGAGAAAATGTGCATCATTCCTGCAACAATAATAGTGGAAACTTAATCCTTTTTTTTTTCCTACACAATGACAACAAAAAATCTGTCAGAAAGAAATGGAGGACATTTGCTATTGGTGCTATATTTTCCCCCCCTATATCTGGATAGGACAATGATGTTTAATTTTTTGTTTTCCAAACATTTATAGAGTTAGCATGGTGGATCATGACCTGAGGATCAAGCAGACTATTTATATAAGATGATTAATTTAAAATAGAAAGTTCCCTGCATGTGCAAGGGACCCTGTCAGTCTTAATATTTATAGAGAAAAGGGGATAATAACACTTTCTTATTTCCTTTGATATTTATTTTCAAATTTTAACTTCAATCTCCCACAGGCTTTTTCTTATTCTATCATTGTGAAGCACTTAGCTCAACAGGGGCTGATTTCCAATTGATCTAAACATCTCCATGATGAATATAATTATGAACGTAGTATAAAAAATGAGATATGTCACTGTTTTAATTCACTTCATACAATAGTCTCTACTGTTATTTATCATGGCAATTCTTTGAAACATTTGTTCCCTTTTCCTTGTCATCCTTTGTTATCTCTTATCTCTACATCAGCTTTCTTCCTCACTTGTAGCACTGAAGTGGTATTCCGTAAGATTTAACTGTCAGAGCAAAGAGATCTGTAAGGAAGTTTGTTCTTCTCTTGTGGAGATGTTTATCTCACATTGTTCTTCACCTTGTCTTGGTTGAAACAAAGGCCACGTTTTCATTGTTCTGTTTATATACTTATGGCTAAATACAAGCTGAAGTACTTGTTGAATATTGGTTAACTGCAGCCTCTCAGTTCAGCTGTATGAGCGCTGCTAGAAATTAGCACAAAGCCAGTGTTCCAGTCATGAGACTTAAACAAGGAAGGTGTTGGACAATCTGCTCTAGGGTCTCACCACCCTCACTGTAAAGATTTTTTTCCTAATCTCCAGTCTAAATCTGCTCTCTTTCAGAGCAAGGCCATCACCTCTTGTGGTATTGAAGGTCTTCAGATCCTTTCTGACATCTTATTTCTTGATGCATGCAATAATTCTTGATGCATGAAATGAGAAAGTAAAGAACTGCTTTTCACCTTTATGGTATCTATGGTGAGTAAACACTGTGATCTCTTGCCTTTTTCTAAAGGCTTAATGGACAGTAGAAAGGGGAGAACAAGCATCACCAATCCTATATAAAAGGAAAGTAGAAAGGCAGAAGAAATAAGATTTAGAGCACTCTTCAGTGGATAGAGAATAACAAAATGTTCTCTGCAAGAAATGTTCTTGCAGCAATGTAGAAAGCTCAGTGTGAGCTCGTAGGGAAGGTCTAAATTCAAACAATGGATTTTGCATATTCATACTCACATGGCCATATGTGACAGATTAAGACTCTTCTACAACGGAGGAAGGCTCAGAGACCATAAACAAGGTTGGTGTGCCTGTGAATCTTACTTTGAGAGTCTGAGCACTGGAACAAGGTGCCAGAGAGGTTGTGGAGTCTGTCTCTGGAGCCATTCAAAACTCACCTGGACATGTTCTTCTCTGATTTGCTCTAGGTGTAATGGATGTCATCTATCTGGGCTTCTGTAAAGCCTTTGTCACAGCTCCGCACAACATCCTTCTCTGTAAGTTGGAGGGATGTGTATTTGATGGGTGGACTGTTCAGTGGATAAAGAATTAACTGTATGGTCTCATCCAGGCAGTTATGGTCAATGGATCCATGTCCAGATGTAGACAGGTGACAAGTGGTGCCCCTTGGAGGTCCGTACTGGGACCAATGCTGTTTACTACCTTCATCAATGATACAGAGGGTGAAAAAGTAATAATTCCATAGTATTTTTATGAATATATTATTTCTGATGAATATTTCAGTAAAACAGAAACATCTTCCTGTTATTCTTTTTAGAATAGTGTAGAAAAACAGTGCTAAAAATGGCAAGTATTCATCATGCCATTTCAATACTCAGCTGTTATTTTCTTTTCTACCTCCTGGATGATTTTTGGCATTGAATCTGATCCAGTGCTTGTTGAAATCAATAGAAGCCTTTTTACTGACTTCAATAGAGCAGAAGTAGGCTTGTGGTAAGCAGGGTGGCTTGAGTAGTCAAGAAAAATAGCTTTGTATATCCCAGGAAGAATAAATTCCACTTAGGAACACAGCTTCAGTGCCCAGTGACTAGTGCATATTATTAAAAATGCAGCTTTTGCCAAAACCAGTTGAGCTACAACAATAACCAGGACTGTATTTGGCTTGCCTAAATGTGTGTGAGGAGACTGCTTATAATTTTTGTCCTGTTTGATTCTGTTTTCCTCACTCAGTGTTTGTTTGTAGACTTGGCAAGAGCTCACAGGTTTGTTTACTTTTCCATGAGAATCCCCAAAGGCCACACTCCCCTTCCTCAAGGCAAGACAATTACTCCACTGCCTCTGCTGCCTCCTATGTGTTAATTTGATGACTTCACTCTCCACAGATGTCTCCTGCCTGACCCTCATGTAATACTGAACCTTTTGTCTAATTACACCAGGCTGAGAGAGCGGTGCTACTCCGTGGGAGGATTACACAGGCTGAATACAATGCTCACTGTGAAATTAATTGCAGTGATGACAAAATTGCCACAAAGTCCCCATCGCTGGCAATTAGCATCAGAATTGGGCTATGTTGTTTTGGCAGCTGAAGCAAATTGAATGTAAAATGTTGTGCTTTATTTTTTCACTGTCCTGGTTATTTTTCTTGATCTGAGATTGGAAGATTATCAACATGGTACACAGAACCTTAACAGCCAAATGAATTCAATATTCAGAACTTTGTGGCAAATCTGATAAAAATGTGGCTTGTCTGTATGGAAATGGAGACATGCCCAGTGTAATTCTGTTCCCTCAGCTGGGTATATATCATCTGGGATCCAGGCCTACGGTAACTATATCAGAATATTTCAATACTCAAAGCCACTGCTAACCTGAGTATCACCATGAAGCCTACTGGTTTTGGTCTTGAAGCTTGATGGCCCCTGAGAGCACTACAAGACCGTACTGGGCCTGATCACCTGCACACCTCTCCATGAGTTCAGGAACTCCATTTCAACTCAGTTTGCAGGAGGAGAACATTGTTCCCAGATGGATGACTTGTGCCTGTGTGGCAGTCTTGCCTCTGGACCTGTCTCCTGATGCTCTTGGCCTCTTGAAGGGACTCAGGAAGAGGTTCACTGTTAAATGTGTCTGGAGTTGTTGGTGGTCACTGTCATCAGCATCCTGCTTGGATTCAGCGGGACTCTGCTTGGGTCAGTGAAGGTGTTGCCTGTCTGGGCTCAACCTAGTCTTCTCTCAACTCATGGAGTAGCCATGTGCTTTCTGCTGTCAAACACCTTGAAGGGGCACCTAGAGGTATGTGAGATGCTTACCACTCTCCGTACTCTGAATTTGGTTTCCTGCTTCAGAATTATTTATAGATGAGAAAATCCTTGAATAAAATATGAATGGAAGCAGAGACTGATACCAAAAAAAAAGTTCATTCCAAGTGATTGCTCTAACTCTTAAGTTTACAACATACCCTTCCTTTCCCATGTTCACTTATTTATTGGGTTTTGTGGGTTTGTTTGTTTGCTTTTTGGGGTGTTGGTTTTTTTTTTTTGGTTGGTTGTTTTTTGGTTTTGGTTTTTTTTCAGCTAGTCTTTATTTTTTTTCTGCATATCATCACAGCTCCAGCTGAAAAGGATTCTAAATAAACAAACTTTGGTTTCCTGGTTAAGGCACCCACTGTACCATTAAATTTCTTTAGTTTAGGAAAAGACTTCTAGTCCTTGAGCTGTTGCTCCTTTTTTTTTTTTCCTTTTTTTTTTAAGTCACTAATTAGCTATAGAAAAAGAAAGTTCTCCTTTAATGTATTTGTTTTGGTTTTTTGTTTGTTTGTTCATTGCTAGGAAAACCATGTTTAATATTGGAAGAAGGTTCAGGGTTGCATATCCCAGCTCTGGTGAGGTCACATCTTAAGTATTGTGTTCAATTTTGAGCACCTCAGTACAAGAGAGATGTGGAGGTGCTGGAGCCAGTGTAATGCCAGGGCAATGAAGCTGGGGAAGGGCCTGGAGAATAAATCTTATAAAGAGTGACTGAGGGAGCTGGAGATGGTTACTTTGAAAAAGAGGAGTCTGAAGGGAGACCTCATCATTCTCTGCAACTACCCGAAATGATGTTCTGCTGGTCTGCTCTCACAGGTAACTAGTGATAGAACAAGAGGGAATGACCTCAAGATGCCACTGGGTAGATTTACACTGCACATTAGGGAAAAAAAAAATCAGGGAAAGAGTGGTCAGGCATTGGAATGAGCTGCCCAAGGAGGTGGTTAGGTCACCAATCCTGGGCATGTTTATAGGTTGTTTGGATGTGGTGCTTGGGGATAGGGTTTAGGGGTGAACCTTTTAGAGTAGGGTTAATAGTTGGACTTGGTGATCCTGAGGGTCTTTTCCAACCTGAATATTTCTGTGATTCTGTGATCCTAAGTAGAAGAGGGCACCAACCACTTCAGTCTCAACAAGGGTGCAGTCAGTGCTGCCTGCTGGCCTGCTGCAAGCAGCTCCAAGCAGTAAACATCAGACTGACTCCTGCTTATTCTGCTGATTATTTTACATTGTCATTTTCTTGGTGGTTGATAGCACTGAGGTTTTTGTTGGCTTAAATCTCTTGTGACCTGGTAAGATTTTTAAACTGAAATTTAAATTAACATAATCTATGACTAATAGCAAAAACTACTTTGCTAATAAGGCATTCTTAGTTTTACAAAATGTGCATGTCAAAGGCTGCAGACTCCCAAAAGCTAGAGAGTTTGGGGAAGATCTGTAACATAAGCAGTTGAGCACACAAAAAAAAGGACTAGAAAATTCCAATTCTCCTAATGGAAGTAATTATCAAAAAAAGAACTTAGGAAGCGTCTTGGTGCTTGGGATAGAGCTTTCCTGTTTTTAATGGACTTGAAATTATCTGTAGAGCAAAATTGAGTACCAAGGAATGTTCATTGCAATCTTGATTGCATGTATTTTAATATTTAATAAATACTGTAAAATTAGAAAGTTCCTTGGCATCATGTAAGCTTTGGAGTCTTTTTTTGTGGTAATAAATGCTTTACTTGGACAAAGTGGAAAAACACCAAAGGAAAAAAAAAAGTGAAAAAGATGAGTGGAAATAATACTTATTTTTAAAGACAAAATAAAATAAACCAGATTTCAGGCATAAAAGTCCCTCCTCGGGTAAGAAACAGAATTAATTTATTATTTCCTAGTTAAATGGGAAGGAAAGTGAAATGGTTCCTACAACACTCTTGAAAAGTAATTCCATGTATCTTGGATCCTTGTTGAGCATCAATGCAGCTGTTCTCAGAAAAGTAAGATTTTTTTAGTTTCAAACTACTAGTTTTTCAGTGACATAAAATGGAGGAAATGGTGATATCAGAAATATTTTTCCAAAGAGGAAATATTTTTTTTTTTTCCTGTCCAACTTTCCTTCTAAGGTCAAACATTAAGTCATATCGTTCTGTAAATCTCAAATTCTTCTTAACCTGAGCCAAGTATCCACTCAGGAAATGGCAGTGAGTGTATCAAAGGCTCCATTAAAACAGTATGTCCATCAGCTTGGGAGGGAGCAAATCAGTTCATTTAAACTAAAAAACAAAGTATCTTTGCAAAATTCAAGATAATTTATGTTAATCATTTATTTATGGTGAATTTTATTTTTTTAAAGAAACACTTATTATTTGAAGTTCACCTCAATTTGCTCTTCTGTAAAATGGATGCTCATATTAGGAGTCTTATGTTTATAATGTCTGCAAAAATAATTCTAACAAGTTGCTGTGTTGCATAGCTTCAAAACATTAATCAAATATATTAGTGGAGAAAATTACTCATCCCATAGTGTATTTTGCTTTCCCTTAAAGGAAGATACAAACTAAAAATAAAAGTTAAAAATGCTTAATGATGTTTATTTTGGGACCTCGTTTGTGCTACTGAGAAAATGACATTCACAAAGGTCCGTTATCTACGTTTTATGAAACTTCAAGACATCTTAAAACTTTAGTTACTTGAGGTTAAATATTCTCCATCTCAGTTCTTAAGAATGTGTTGGTTCTAAGGTTCTTATTTCTTAATAAACAAATCAATATGAATCTTTCAGAATATCAATTTTGCATTCTTAATTTCCCTTTTGGAAGATTAATTGGAAGGGGCAGGGTTGTGCATACTGTTGAATGATGTATTCTTCAAAGAGCATAACATCTTCACTCACTATTGATGCCCAAATTGAGGCTGACCATCTATGAGAACCTCAAGATCCTCCACTTCTGATAGGAATGAATGTACTGTTAGAGATCTTGTTTAATGCTTCTATTATCTGGCATGAACTTTTCAAATTTTGATAATAAATAGCCTTAATGTTGCCTTAATGTTGCCTTTTAGTTAGGTGTAGGCTTTCATTTGATTGCTTTTTTGTTTGTTTCTCTTTTTTTCTGTTCAGAATATTTATTTGCATTATTCTTCAAGTGAGCCTGGTCCTCACCCAGTATTGACCTGACCAGGCACAACCCTTGGTATACTCTTGTATTTATGCTAACTTTGGAACTATTATTTACAGTACATGAAGCTTTCTGCAGAACTGTGTTTTGTGGGACATGAACTGATGCAGGTGGAGCAGACAGAAGAATTGCTTGACAGACAAATAGAGGCATAGCCAGAGGGGACTCAGGCCAGCAACTTCAAATCCCAATTGCAAAGCCACAAGGGAGCTGTAGGAGCAGGAGTTAATTTAAGGTAATGTTGTGTTTATCTGATGCTGAGGACTGCTAAATGGAACCTACAGCAATCATCTTTAGTGAGAAAAATAGGAATTGCTTCTTTTTCAGCCTTAAGGTTCCTAGATGACTTTCTGGTCAGCTAGCAGAGAACCTGACTTTGTAGTTAAAATGTGGTCCTGCTTTTTTGCCTGCTAGCACAAACTAAAATAACAGAGAAAATATGTGAAAAGTATTTGCAAGGATACATCTTACAATTTTGTAATAAAGCATTAAGTTCACTCTCCTGCCTCAAGCAGAATACTTGTCAGTAGGAGTAAGTGCTTTCAGGACATAATGGTGTTCAAAAAGGGAGGTCAAATCCTCCTACTGCAAAATTGTTAGGACTTCTTTACCAGTAATTTTTGGTCTAAAAAGGTTTGATACCAGCAGCACTTTCAGAAACAGGACTTCTCTAATTATTATATAACAATATACTGAAGTTAGGACCAGAGCTTACAGAAATACCTTTTGGAAAATGCTTCCTTCCCCCCCAGAATTAGAAAACCTTAAGAAGGTGAGCACTAAGCAACTTTGCACTGCGTGGGCATGGGATGAGGAATCACAGTATCATAGTACATTAGAGGTTGGAAGGGACCTCCAGAGATCAGCCAGTCCAACCTCCTTGCCAGGGTAGCTCACACAGGAATGCATCCAGGTGGGTTTTGAAAGCCTCCATAGAAGGAGATTCTGCAACCTCTCTGGGCAGCCTGCTCCAGTGCTCTGTCACTCTCACTGTTGAGGTGAAATCTTCTATGCTCAAGCTTGTACTTTTTGCTCCTTGTCTTATTAGTGCACATCAACAAAGAGATTGGCCCCCTCCACTTGACACCTACCCCTCAGATATTTATAGATATTGATGAGATGGGATCTGAAAAATACCCAAAAACTGAGAAAAAAATGTTTTGGAATCACTGGAATTGCTAAAACCACATTTATACAGGATAGTGCATTTTGTGCACTGATGTCTTCCTCCTCTGCTTTCATAGATTATTTCAAATAGGAAGGAGTTTCCATAAAGTCATCAAGGTCTCTCTTAGCCTTCTGAAACATATTAAGTTTTATTCTACATGATGTAAATATAAGTGTGACTTCATACTCTCAAAATTTGTTTTGCTCATTTCCTTAATTACACTGAAGTCTTTCCTTCATCCCTTCAAATATTGCATTGCCAAGACACAGACCTTCATCCCACAGCTTTCTCTTCTGTTTTCCATGCAATTTAACAATTCCACTACTATTTACCCTTTGGCTGGCCTGCTCGTTGCTAGATGCTGCATTTGATGGTCAGAATTATACACAGCTGATGAGACTTGTAGATTGTGAGGCAATTCAAGCAGCCTGGATCAGGGCTTTTTGTGTCCTTCACTGCCTTTACTAAACACCTGACTGCAAGTTGTAAAATCTTTTAAGCTCAGTGATCTCCACCTTTTCGATAAACTCACTTGAAATTGCCTGGAGCTTTAAAGCTTATTTAGGGTATGAGAGATGGATCTATTGACAGTGAAATTGCTACCACTTGTTTCATTAAGAAATCAAGCAAAGGCAATTGTATTTGTTTAGTTGTTGCACGTATATAGGAGAATCTAGAAGTGGGGGTTTTGTTTCCTTCCTAAGCCTTTGCAATATTTTGTATTTTCCACTGAATAACATTTTCCTCTCAAAGTAATCTCTGTGTGTGTCTATCTATACTACCTATGTATATAAATATTGTTAGTGATCACTAAGCTACTGATACCTATTAACTCAGTTCTGATTAAATCACTTAGGCATCAAATTCTTAATCTTATATGATTATGAGCATACGTAACTCAAGGGAAGGTCAATGTAGCCAAGTAACTTAAGTGCACCTAATGCCAGATTCAGAGGTGATTAGCAACTTTAAACCACCTCTGGGCTCAGCACCTAAGTGATCATGTTAGAAGTTTATTTTCCCTAGGATTTTCCATTATGCTGGTGAGTTAGAGAAAAGAAGCAATGCAGTAAATAATTTGTGTAGTCATATTTTATAAGCTGGCTTGGTCTCTATTTGTTGATTTAATCTTCTCCCTTTCACAGAATCACAGAATTGCCAGGGTTGGAAGGGACCTCAAGGATCATCTAGTTCCAACCCCACCCTCTTTTATTTTTCCTGTATCTGTAATAGCCACTTTCTGGTGCTATGCTTCTACCATATTAAGAATTTCCTGTCAAGACAGCATTCAGAAATATGTGAAAACTGGACTTTTTTAAGAACATTGCATGAAAGAACCAAGAATATATGAACAAAATGTCCTGACTGCTTTAGTCTTTGGGATTGTTAAGAGTTATTTCTCGGCTCTGCATCCAGACAAAGCACTTGCCAAAGAAATAATTTCCCAAAGCACAACTGCCTCCCTGATCCTGCTCTTCCTTTGCAGACAAAGGTTAGTGCCACTAACCTTCACTCTTCTTTCTCCTGTGGGAATATAGTTGAACTATTTACTGCTGTATTATAAACCACCAGGGTGAAGACCTATTCCTGGCTTAAGCAGAGTTTGTTAGACTCCATCTCCACTGAACAGTTTGCAGGACAGTTATGCACCTTTGGTTCAGCTATTTAGGGGCAGGATAACTAGTGAGATTTTAGCAAAAATTCCATTTTGTAGATTGACTTCTGTATTTGATTTCTCCTGCACTTGTGCTGCAATTTAAGTTCTGTTACTCTTGGGCTGAGCTCCATATCAGTCTGTAGTGGAACCAGGAGTCAAGCTCAGCCTGGTTGATGATCTTAAATGTAATAAAGGCCCATTGTTTGAATTGGATAATGACTCATTTTGGTTTCTTAGTATAGAAATCTCTTCAAAAACTTTTTATAAGATGATCTAAATTCCATTATTGCATATAGATAAGTAACATGGAAATTACTTTGGTTTTTTTCGGTTGAGTTATGTTAACTTGGAATAAACTCACAAGAAAGGTGGTGGATTCCCCAACATTAGACAGTTTCAAGGTCCAGCTTGACAGGGTGCTGAGCCATCTCATTTAAACTATATTCTTACCCTGAAAGGTTGGTCTAGATGATCTTGAGGTCCTTTCTAACCTGGTATTCCATGAATCTATGAAAACTTAATGTTAATTTTGAAATCTTTACATATCCAATTTACTTGAAAAAATATTACAGTTAACATTAGATCTGCTGAATTCTGGTTAAACATAGTATGTTAAAATATAAAACCCCTTTTTTTCTATAAAACATGGATTTTAGAATTCTGTCATATAAGTTGTGTTGCTTCAATTGTAGCAATTCAATTATGTGCCTCGTAGCAGCACCTTGAAATCATAAATATACCAAATCCAGCACTGACAGCTTGCTTTGGCTTATTTTCTTATGAGTTGGGAGGGAAACCAAAGAAAATAGAATGTTGTGAAATTTAAATTCCCATAGCAATATGTTCTTTAGATATTGTTCATAAAATATCTGATGCTAATAAATGCATTTTAGCACAGAAATTCATCTGCAGAAGAATGAAGGCTAATGCTTTTGATCCCTGTCAATAAATTGTATACTCTACAGGAAAAATTCACATACATAGCTTAACTGTTTTCCTTACCATTCATATTTTGAAGGTCTTCATTCTCCAGCAGGGAAAGTTGAAGCTGTTAAATATCATAGCTGATTTTTTGCTACACTTCTGAACCAAGATCCCAGAGAGCTATATTTAATGTTTGCGTGTCTATGCACCAAAGGGAATAAGATACTCCCAGTGCTATCTCACTTATCCTGCTTTTCCTCAGAAGCTGTAGGAAGCACAGAGAGGGATGGTGGATTTCACACAGGCAGACATCACCAGCGTGTGCAACACTCACATGCAGCAGGCTTCATCCAGTGGAAAATCAGTATTTCCATGCCTGATAATTGTCAGTTATATAAGGACAGATTCAGCTACCAAAGCCTGGAATTTCCCTGCAACAGGGTGATGTAGTTCTGGTCCCTGCTGGCTGTATACAGCTACTTTTTAGGAAGCAGCACAGAGTGGCATGGCAGTGAGGGCATGGAATGGCCAGAAATGTGCTTGCTAAGTGTCAGATATTGCTGTTCTGAGAGCTCCTAACTCTCTTGCTAGCAGATAGGGAGAGCAGGTCTCAAGCCTGAGGGGAAAAAAAGGCAGAGCTGCATCAGGTATTGTTTTAGGGTTGGTGGATAGTAAAGATAAACATAGAGCTAGATGCAGTGTAGTTGAGGGTAGCATTGGCTCCGTTGTTCAATACAAGAATAAGAAGTAAGAAAAGCCAGAAGACTTTGTTAAGATCTTCCATGTGTAAGCATGAAAGAGAGCAACTGAAAAGTGCAGAGAGCATACAAGAAGCCATATACTTGGGTGTCATCTCTTTGGCTCTTACTGTCATGCACACTCAATCTCTAGCAAAGCAGAGATTTCAGAACACCTATACATTTCATGAGTTAAGAAGAAGTGAGGACAAGAACACTGAACTGCCCAAACACACAGCATTCATTTTTGTGTTAAATGCTGGTCTCTTCTGAAATACTTTCCATGTGATCTTGGGGCTGCAGCCAGGCCACAGAGAAGAGCTGCCTCTCAAGGAGCCAAACTGCTCCTGGAGGCAGGATTGAGCTGGATCTTTTAGACTAATCTGGAAGATCTAGAAGAGAGACCTTTTTTTTGGCTCATGTAGCCATTCTGACATCACCACCCAGAGGAGGCTGACAAGTGCCTGAGGTCCTGAAGAGACCTCGTGGGAGCTAGCTCATAGCCTGATCACTCAGCTGCTGCAGTTGTATTGGTAAATTATGTTACAGATATCTTCCCTTGAGCATAGACACAACCTACTCCTTGGTTGGACCTACAAGCAGGAATTCAGATACCAAATCCTCTGGGGTTTAAAGTTCCTGAATTTGGTTTCTCTTAAGTAACTGTGACTTAAACACTGTTTTGGATCTTCATTATGCATACACAGCTTCCATGGGATGTCCGTTCTCAATTACTGTGTTCCTGTTCACTATAAAATCAGAATGAATCATTTTACTAAATATTTTTCGAGTAAAATAACTTCTGTGATTATTTTTTTTTTTCTTTTCCTGTTTTTTCCCCCCCCTTTTTTTTTCCTGGAGAACTCTACTGCTAAACTAATTATGCTTACTTTTTGTTTTTAATCACTACCTGTCTCATGAATTGACTTCATTATTATCCCACTAATTTAAGTAATGCATTACCTTTGCCATTCTTGCAGCAGAGATAATATACAGAATTAGTTCAGGCAGCTCATCTACCTATCTGTTCCTCAAATATGTTTAACATTTGAGGGTTAATTTTTCCCCAACCAATATCTTGTAGTTCTATACATTAGTTACCTTCCCTGTCAAGAAATTTATCCTGAACTCTCTTGTGGACCTGCCTTTCCTTTGGTTCATGTCCTTTGGTTTTCAGCCCGCTATTCTGTCAAACAATTTCAGGGCACCTGCCTTCTATATGCCCTTCAAAAGTGTGTCTCTTAATCATTGTATTCTGTTAATCACTTGTACCCTAATTAACACATACCTTACCTAACCTACTTTCAGAACTCTTGCCCTGTGTTACCACCTCGATTGCTCACTGTCTCCATGTTTGCTCTCACCATCTGGTTTATCAGATTGTGTCAGGTATTCTGACTAATTACCTGAGGCAAGGTACACACAGCCTTCATTAAAAACAAGCCGTGGGACCAAATATCATAAATTTGTGGCCAAAACTGATGCCATCTCATGAGTTCAATCTAGACAGCAGGTGACATACTAATGTTAATGATTTACTTCTAATCCCATCTCCATGTTCATACTAAATTGCTGTCAGTACTTCCTAATAACCTCTTAAAGACAGACATTTTTTAAAGTATGAATGGTATGCATGCAGTCTGCTCAGACCCTTTCTTTGGACATTGTTGGTTGCATTAATACATTTCTAGTAAAACAGGAAAAAAAATAAAATAATTCATTGGTGCTGATAAGAAAGTAACATAGAGATAGCCTCATCAAAGTGTATTTGTCAGGATAATATATGACTGCTCGTGGTTGCTTAGAAGAGTTATTGAATGAGAGGTTAGAGGAGAACATATTGGAGAGGAACTGTAATTTTTTTGGAGTGATATTCAATGAAAGTCTTCCCTTCATCCTAAGATGTGGCAAATCATTCTCTAATATAGTTCTGGGCTCCCTGGTTCAAGAGGGACAGAGACGTACTTAAGAGAGTCCAATGGAGGGCTACAAGGATGATGAAGGGACTGGAGCACTGCCTGATGAGAGACCTGGGGCTGTTTATTCTGGAGAGGAGAAGACTGAGAGGGGATCTAATCAATGTCTATAAATATCTGAGGGCTGGGTGTCAGGAAGGAAAGGCCAGCCTCTTATCTCTTGTGCCCTGTGATAGGACAAGGGGCAATGGATAGGAACTGCAGCACAGGAAGTTCCACTTCAACGTGAAGAACAACTTCTTTACTGTAAGGGTTGCGGAGCACTGGAACAGGCTGGAACAGACTGGAACAGGCTTCCCAGAGAGATTGTGGAGTCTCCTTCTCTGGAGACTTTCAAGCCCTGTCTGGATATATTCCTGTGCAACCTGCACTAGATTACATGGTCCTGCTCTGGCAGGGATGTTGGACTTAATGATCTCCAGGGGTCCCTTCCAACCCCTAACATCCTCTGATCCTGTGTGACTTATTTTTCAGATACTTTTGTCAGCTCTGGGTGAAGTTGATGTATTAAAGGAGAATATTGTATGCCAACTATGTGAAATATGCTGCACCATTCTGCTCTTTTTTACCTTTTTTAATTTCTTTTTTTTTTTTTTTTAATGAGGATACAGAAAAAAAATGTCACCAGAAGAGAACCAGTTATGATTTGGAAGGACAAAGAGTTCTGAAAGCCAAGCCAACTCTCTCAAACTGTTCATTTTGTCAAAAGCCAAAGAATGCTATTTCAGTAATGGATGCAACACAGATCAAAGTTAGGTTTGTGCAAGGGTGGGGAAATGGCAGGAAACATAGTTAAATTCACAGAAATTGAATATATGCTCTGACACTCTGATTGGAAGGGGAACTCTGGAAATGAGCAGATGGTGCTATTAACTAAATCAATTATGAGGCCATACTGATGTAATAAGGATTGTGTTGCCATGAATAATCTCACTAGTATCAATGTCCTACACTTTTGATGGTGTGTGTTAATGACTTGACAAAACAATTGAAATTTTTAGGGTTTTTTTTCTAAGTGCTCAGTCAAGGAAGAATAAAATTTGATTCAGTTCTGGAGGACAGAAACATAAGGGCTTTTTAATTGCAGGCTTTTTGGAGTATTAGGTGTAAACACACACAATCTATAAAGCAGCCAGCACTTTTCAATGATTCAGAACAAATACACAGATGTTAATTTGCATGTATGCACTTAAGCCAATATTCAGCTTTCACTAATATGTGAAAAATCATAGAATCACAGAATAGCTTAGGTTGGAAAGGTCCATCCACTCCAGCCTTCCAACCATGTGCAGGGACACCTCTCAACAAGACTTGGCTGTTCAAGGCCTCATCCAACCTGGCCTTGAACACCTCCATGGAGGAGATATTCACAGCCTCCCTGGGGAACCTATTCCAGAGTCCCAACACCCTCCTGCTGAAGAATCTCTTCCTAAGATTCAGTCTAAACCTACTTTCGCTCACCTTCCATCCGTTCCCCCTTGTCCTGTTGCTAGACACTCTTATGAAAAGTCCCTCTCCAGCCTTAATCTAGGATCCTTCAGGTATTGGAAGGCAGCCCTAAGGTCCTGTTGCCCGCAATTCTTCTCTTGTCTAAGATGAACAACCCCAGCTCCCTCAGCCTGTCTTCACAAGAGAAGTGTTCCAGCCCTTGGACCATCTTTGTGGCCCTTCTCTGGACTCGTTCCAACAGCTCTGTGTCCTTCTTGTGGTGGGGACACCAGAACTGGATGCAGCATTTGAGATGAGGTCTCACAAGAGCATGGACAGGTCCCTGAGAAGCTCCACTTGTCACTGGTTTCCACTTACTCCTTTTCTTAACAGAACTTTATCTTGCTGAACACTTCGTCATAAGTGAAGATTAAATAAAAGGCAAAGAAAGAATAATGGAAGAATATTAACTATATTAGTGAATTTATCAAGAACAGCCAATTGCAGAAGGAAGAGGGAAATTACACTTTGGCATGTTTGGCAAAACAGGCAGATACAGAGATGGCAACATCCAAGACTAAAGTTTTTACCCCTGCTTTGACATCTATCTTGATGCCAGAAATGAAATTTTAAACCCAAGCACTGAGGTAAAGACTTTCTTTCTGATATCTTCAGTTTGGAGGAAAAGTATCTCTAAAGGTCACTGGTGTAGTAATCCTGAAGTATGAAGTTTCCAATCTCAGTCACATAATTCACTTAACACATTGGAGTCATAATAAGAAACTGAATTTAATATCTAAATAAATAACTCTTGGTTGTGGTGGGCTTCAAAATTAAATGTCAGTGTTTGACTTCAGTTTTTAACTCCTTGGTTTAAGAGTTGCAGTTTCAAAACTTTCATGAAACAGAACTACAAATGTGAAGACTTTTCCTAAGAATTATATCCTATTATATTACTAAGTGTACATGGAGCTTGGATGTGAGATGCATTTACACATCTCCCTTTACATAAGGGACAGACAGAGAAAATAATGAAGGCAAAATGAGAGACTTCTTTGCACAGCAATAACAAAGAGAAAGAAAGTTTGACATTTATGTTCCTCATCTAATTATTTTTGGCCAAGTATACACTTGTAGAAGACCCACAGGTGTTCAGAGACATTCATACATATTTTCTTCTTAAAAAAAGGACTTTCTTCATAAAACAGAGATAAAAAAAATGAGTGAAGGAAGTATTAAACTTTTAGAAGATGAAGGCAGCAGAATTCTCAGCTTAATCACATCCACTAATGTAGATAATCAGAAGAAGTGCTTAGAAGGAAAAAGTAAGAGGCAGCATTTCAGTTCCCTCAGTATTTTTCAGAAAATCTGGAGACACTGAATGTAAGTTTTAAAGCATCTGAGATTTTATATGCCTGGGAATAGACCCTTAATTTGATTTGTAGTTTGGATAGAGTTTTTCAACATCTGAAGACTCCACAGAGCTCCTCGTAAATGTGCATTATAGTGGAGCTTATAACTTGAAATTGACACAATGAATAGAGAAATAGGGACTTTCTTTTTAGTTTTGTGTGAAAACATTACACAGAAATTTAACCTACACCAAATTAATGATGGTATTTACCTCAAAATATCCTTCAATGGTAAAGAATGGCTTTTTTTCTGGTGTCATATCACTTTATCAGTCCAAAGATTCCAGCAGTCTTAGCTTCTTTTCAGACAGCACCATGTTGTACATAAAATATTCATGGTACCCATACTCTTTTGAAAGCAAACCAGGAACAAACATCTATCTCTCTGTGCAGTGGCAATGGTTAAGCTGTGGAAGAGTAATTCCTCCCTCTGAAAATATTAGCAAGCAGTGTTAGAAAAAGAAATGTCAGCTGCACCATATGCACTATAAATGTCATTTGTAGTCTAAATTGCTTACCTGACTTAGGAGAAAATTGAAAAGATCTGTAAATGTGATAAATTACCTTTAAAAACCAGAAAATCCTATTTTCCTGTAATTTTTTATTGAAATGTGCTACACCACCGTGGGACCTGCATTATTTTGAGACTCTATGAGTGCAGAAAACCATAGTAATAAAACATAAAGTATGAATGTTTCAATTAAAAGACCACCTTAATTGCTGAAATACTATATTTGTACAAAACACTCCAGCTATTTCAGACCCCCTTTTTAAATTTTCCTTCCTGTAAATCCTTGTCACAGCAGCAAGCCCCATAACACCTTGGGGTTTCTTTTAAGGCATTCTATAACCAATCTTGTTTCATATTTCATCTGACAGAAGGATAATGTATTCTGTTTAAAACATCTGGGTTTTGCAAAGTTGTTGTTATATTTAGACAATTAGTTCCAGACCACTTAGGTTAGTTTTAGATTTTATTATCTGGCTTATACAGAACAGGTGCTAACTGTGTTACAGGAGTCTGGATGAGTGAATGATCTGATCTGTTATGGCATATGCCATGTTAGTGCTATTCAAAACACATCGTGATACAACAGAGGGCTACAAGGATGATTAAGGGTCTGGAGCACTGCTGTACGAGGAGAGGCTGAGAGACTTGGGGCTGTTCAGTCTGGAGGGGAGAAGACTGAGAGAGGATTTAATCTGTGTTTGGAAATATCTGAGGGCTGCCTGTCAAGAAGGAAGATACAGCCTCTGCTCACTTGTGCCGTGTGATAGGACAAGGAGCAATGGATGTAAACTACAGCACAGGAAATACCACTCCAACATGAGGAAGAGCACTGGAACAGGCTCCCCGCAGATATTGTGGAGTCTCCTTCTCTGGACACTTTCAAGCTGTATCTGGATGTGTTTCTGTGCAACCTGCACTGGATTCTATGGTCCTGCTCTGGCAGGAGGGTTGGACTTGAAGGTCTCCAGAGACCCCCTTCCAACCCCTAACATCTGTGATCCTGTGTGATTACATGATAAATTCACATTAGCCTAACATTGTAAGCCTTCAAGTAGGGGGTTTCATAACACATGGGTTTATATTATATCACATCACCCTGAAGACTATTAATTTTAGATAATACAGATTTCTCAATGGAGATTGTCTCTAGTGTCAAAGTGTTTACAATGGGCTCCTTCTTTTACCTCATCTTTTACAATATTTCCAAGCCTCAGCGCTGGAGGAGGCTGTTAAATCTTAGCACAAAGCCCAGCAAGTGCAATAAGAGCTGAAAGTTCCATGGAACCATCTGAGTTGAATTATTTAATATTTCATCAGAAAACTTGTGAGTATTTGTGTCTAGACTCAAGTGAAACATTATTGTTTTCTGTGGAAATAATAAACTCTCTCCAAAATCATTTACCTTCAAAACCATAGCTTTCAGCAGAACTTTTTTTTTTTTTTTGTTTCTAATGGAATAAAGTTTTTTTTTCTATAGAAAACACAGCTAGCTTGTACACAAAAGCAAGACTAATCATACTTGCAGTTTGCACTGTTCAATGTTCCGAGACCTTAAGCAAATGCTGATCTTGGAAGTGATGTGTTTGTTGCTGTTCATGGCTCTACGTGGGCCAGTTTGTCTTGGAAATTCATACTCTGTGTAGCAACCTACAGAATGACTTCCTCCTGGCCCACTTTACTTGGGGAAAGATAGAAGAGGTTTTGTGATTCTGCCTATCTGTTGCACTAGAGATGGGAAAATAAAATATAAAAAGGAATGAAAAAAGAAAATATGTGGGGGTGAAAATTAAAAGGTAAAATTCCAGACCCTGTTTCCTCTTCATGTGCAAAGATCATGACTGTTTGAAGAATTCTTTCACAAATTGAGAGAACAGGTGACAGCAGGAAAATGAGAGGTCTGAGATGTCACCATCCAACATATTGTAGCTCAGCTTTTGTTGCTTAATACAATGTCATACAGTATGTGGCATTCTTTTGGTCAGATGTCCTATCTGTGTCCCCTCTCAGCTTTTTGCACACATGGTGGGGTGGGCTGAAGAGCAGAAAAGACTTTGACTCTGTGTAAGCTCTATTGTCCAGCAAAAGCTAAAACATTACTTTGCTATTAACACAATTTTTTGTTACAAATCCAAGAATAAGTTACTACAAAGAAAATTAAATCTATCCCAGCCCAACCTAGTGCAAAGTGTTATTAAATTTGAATAATAATCTGCTCAGTGGCCAAGGACATTTAGTCTGCCAATGTAAGCAGTTTACAGAGACATATGATCTTGTAATGGGAAGGAGAAGAGAAGGCTGAACAGCTATGTTTCAATATCAGAAGGGGACCTACAGGAAGGCTGGGGAAGGACTGTTTAGAAAGGCTTGTAGTGATAGGATGAGGGGAAATGGTCTGAAACTGGAGCAGGGTAGGTTTAATTTGGACATCAGGAGCAAATTCTTTACAATGAGAGTGGTAAAATATTGGAACAAGGTGATTAGGGATGTGGTTGAGGCCCTGCCCCTGGAGACACTGAGGATCACACTTGATGTGGCCCTGGGCAGCCTGATCTAGTTGGAGGTGTTCCTGCACGGGCATTGGGTAAGATGAGCTTTGAGAGTCTTTTCCAATCCAATGCAATCTGTGAATCTGTGAATAATTGCTTAAAATTATATGCTCAATAAGAAGCCTGTTGTCCATTACAGTATGGTTTGAAGACTGACAATCTGAAATGCATGTGTGCATGCAGATATGTTTTAACTCCTATAGGAAAATTTAAATATCTAGGTTTTTAGGAAACCTGTGTGAAAGTAAGTTCAGGGTATACTGTGGAATTTTCTTTACACATTGGCCATCCTTAGAGTCACAATTTCTTATCAAATGTACCACACTGTGTGGAAGCAGTTTATATTTCAATGGTCACTTTATCAGACTGATAAAGACTTTATTCCAGACTGATGCATATCAAGCTCCTTAGTGAATTAGTTGGAAATTAAAGCATCAGGCCGTGACTTCTTTATTATTATCCTTGAAAACCTAAAACATGCAGAATTAATTTTAAGGGGAAAAAAGAAAAGAAAAAAAAAAACCTGTTTGGAGGAGGAGGTTTTTGGTTGGTTTGTTTGTTTGTTTTTTTAAAGTGTTCTTAAAGTGCCAAATGAAATGAAGATGTTGACTCTGACTTGAAACTATTTAAAAACAACTATGACACTGAGAAGCCATTTCAACATTTAATTTTCCTTGCTCTACCTTCTTTGAGGAAGTTGATGTTACATTTTTTTTGTCTGTGGTATGGCTTCTTACTGAGGGTGGAAAATAAAGCTTCCAAAAGATGAAGTGGAAAAATGTAAAGATCTTTATCTCTTCATCCAGGCTAAAATTGGTGGAGTCAACTGGGCTGTACAAAATTACAGCTGCTAGGGTTCTATGATAAACAGTTTGTAGGAACTTGTAGAGACAAATTCACAACTCCATCAAAATAGAATTCACTTGTCAGTGTGGATAAGGTGCACAGGAAATGAAGGCAGATATTTCAAGCTATCCATGTTAGCTGTTTATCAGAGAAACTAGAAGTGATTCAGTACCTCAAAGTAAAGAAGGCTAAAAATAGGGAGGCATTTCAGGCCAACTACAAAAAGTAGGCTCTTAACCACGTGGTGTTTTAAAAAGTCCAATACTGAATTATTTTAGGCCAAAACCATCCAAATTGTAAAAGTTGAAAATGGCATCTCTCTGATGCTGTTGTTCTATTGGTCTAATACAGATTGCCAATGAATGCATAATGACAAAAATTGATTTTAACTGAATGCAGAAATGTTGAGCGGCTTGCTAATAAATAGCAAGATCAAAAATAGTTAAAATTGAATTAAAACCTTTGGTGAGTTGTAAACAGAAGATTAAAAACTTATTTATTTGGCCTAAAGTAAACTCCAGATCATTATTATTTACTGTATCCAGCTCTGGTGCCCTCAGCACAAGGACATGGATCTGACAGAGTGGATCCAGAGGAGGGCCATGAAATTGATCAGAGGGCTGGAACATTTCTCCTATGAGGACAGGCTGAAGGAGTTGAGGTTGCTCATCCTGGAGAAGAGAAGACTCTGGGGAGACCTAATAGTGGTCTTCTAGTACCTGGAGGGGGTCTACAAGAAGACTGGAAAGGGACTATTTACAAAGACCTGCAGTGATAGGATGAGGCACAATGGTTTGAAATTGAAAAGGAGTAGATTTGGGTTGGACAGTAAGAGGAAGCTCTTTACCGTGAGGGTAGTGGAACACTAGAAAAGGTTGCCCAGGGAAGTTGTTGAAGCCCCATCCTTGGAGATATTCAAGGTCAGGCTCAATGGGACTCTGGACATGATCTAATGGTGGATATCCCTGGGCACTTCAGGGGTGTTGGACTAGATGATCTTTGGAGGTCCCTTCCAACACAAATCATTCTATGATTTTATGATTATTCCTTTATCTGTCACTTATACTCAGCTAATTATTTCATATCCTAGCCTTGGCTGATTTTGTTCATAAGGAGGAAATGTAGCAGAATATCAAAATCTCCTGAGAAACCAATAAATCTGGTGCCTCTTGTGTAAATTCATTGTAAAGCCAACAAAATCATCTGTAAATTTTAAAGCTTCAGTGGAGACAAAAAAAAAACCACAAACAAACCAAAAAAACATGCTGAAGTTCCGATTGGTATATTAAAAGTACTTCTGCTTATATATTGTGGTGTCTGCTCTTGAGCGAGTTTTTTTCAAAATGCAATAAGGAAGGGATCAAACTGAATGGATGACTAACTCTTATCTGTCACAAGCTACTGGAATTTTCACATAATTGTTATTAAAACATGCTTTTGCTCATCTGTTCATTCTCTAGTCATCTGTTATAGCTTTCAGATTTTCACAATTGAATCTGCAATTGTGTTTAATGTTAGTTTAAGAGTTTGCAAAGTGACGCTCCTTTTCTATAAGATCCTGTCAACAATGTACAAATAGCAACTGGAGACTTCCCTAGAGTTCTGTCCTTCTGGCTATAAGAAGCCTTGATGTCCCTTGGTTGAGAAATATCAACCTCTCTTGATCAAAGAATTGTTACCCCAGACTGCTCTGGTTAATGAAAAGTATACCCCAACATTTCATAGTTTGTATCATCAGCCATAATCTGATGTGCATGCTTAACCCAACCAAACAGAGAATTGCCAATGGGATTCACAAAGCTTTTCTTTCAATATTCACTGATTGTCCCTGTCTCACTCTGCTTACACAGCTCATGACTACTGGAAAAGATCTTTTTGGTCCTCTACTTTCAAAAAATACAGAATGAGTGAACAGCAGAAGAAGGAAATGCTGAAGAAAAACAGTTAGGAAAGAATTTCTAGTATCTGGCAGATGCTTGAAAATCTTGTGCTAGAATTGGAAGAGTAAAATCCAAGGTGCCTGCTTTAGCACAGGGAATCTTTCAGTTAGCAGAATGAAGCTGCAAGAAGGAAGATTTGATAATTCATCTGGGCTAAGCAGAATGTGAAGAGTATTAAGGGGATACGTGCAGGGTCAGCACGAAGTGGAAATCCAAATTTGGGATAAAGATGTAAGACGCACTAATTTGGTAAAAGGATTTTAGTAGAACAATACGATCAATAAAAATTGAATAGTCTGGAGAAGCAGTAGATGAGTTTATAGATGAATGGTAAAAAAGAACAGAAAGCCAAGATCATTTACTTAACAGGTAGGGAATGAGTTTAGAGGACCTAATTTGTGTTGCAGTGGCTGACACTATATTGCAGGTAGCAACAGTGCAGCATATCCCTAGTTTTAACACCACAGAATAAAGCACAACACATCAGACAATGCAGTACTACCCCTTTTGTAATTTAATTCCTTTTCTTTCTTATAAACATTATTTACAATTGCTAGGTAGGGCCAAAAGTAATTTGTTCTACTTTGGTTTTGAACACTGGCAAGAGGAGGAGAGGAAGTTTTCATTTTACTTTTTAGTTTTGTTTTTTCTTTCTGTTCTGTGGGAAAATAAGTTGCCATCATGTGAGTTTATGTACAACAATGCTATAGAACTAGACAAGGGCACTTAGGTTAAGTCTAGTCTATTTTGCATTAAATTAAGCATTATTCAGTATCAAAACATCTCAGAATAGGAGCTGATGTTTGAAGACAGAACGGTGGAAATAAAAGTTCAGGTGCACCCTTGGATCAGCGCTAATTTTTCTCAGCCTTTAATTTCCCCTCTTTTATGCTTTTCTTTCATAGTGAATCTTGCTTCCTTTCAGGACACATGATAATGAAAATGACTTATTTACTTTCCTCTAATGATCATGATTGCCACTGGTAGAATTATCTTTGAAAACATCATCCTTTTATCCTCCCACTTTCATCTTTTTGGAGGCATTAATCTTCAGTGTAGGAAGGAAAGGAATATCTCAAGTCACATCTAGTCTTTCACACTATTCAGATATCACAGCTATTTTGGACAAAATCTGCTAAATAAATTTTCAGTGGCTCCTCAAATGTAGTTTATAATAAACACAGAGTTATACCAGTAAGCAGCATAATCAAACCTTTCTATTTTTCAGAGCTGGATAACAGCCTTATATGTTATTCTTCTGCCCAGAATTCTGGTATTTGCAAAACCAAGGGCTGGAGAAGCCTGCAGAAATAAATTACATAAAAAAATATTTAGTGTGACTTCTAAGTTCAATACCTTGAAATCACTGAATCACATACCTAAGGAATATGTTCCTAGAATACAGAATACCTACACCCACACAACTAGATCATAAGTAAAATTAAAAGCTCCCTGACAATCATAGTGCTTTGGCTTTGCTGTGGTATGATTGTCAGGATTATAGCTATGATTGAAGGGACACATTTTAGATTTAGTTATCTATTAACATCCTGGCCCTTTGCAAACTTGTGACAGCCTTAATGTTATTGAAATATGTATTTTTCCTTTTACTTTATCTTTTTGGTTTTCTTTTATGTTGCTATGTTGCTATGTTGTTATTGCTGGTTGTTTTTTTGTTGTCATTGCTTTGGTGGGGTTTGGTTTGTTTGTTTATTTGGTTGGTTGTTTTTTTTTACTTTATCTGTAGTTAATTTGTTTCTTAATGAAGAAGATTATTTCCCTGGCAAGATTTGTTTATATAACTGAGTAACGTCAGAAAAGATTTTTCACCTAAAGTCAACTGCAATGCAAAATCTTTGCAAAAAAACCTCTCTCGTTTCTAGCTTGAAGCCACTTTAAGGTCGTGAAGTTTAATTACGTATTTGGAAAGAGAATAAATTCCTTGGACTCTAAGTTCAGTGTGTTGAGAATTAATTTTGCAGTGTTTGCAGCATGTGGCCTTCAGCCAAACCCTCCACTTGTAAAGAAACACACTGTTTGAACCCAGGTATTTGACTACAGCTGCCAAAATGCAAAACAAACTAGGTAATGCAAAAGGTGTCAGAGACAACCTGTGTTGCTCACTTGTGTAATGAAAAGTAAGACATGAAAGGAGAAACTAACTGTCTGACCTTGTGCTACAAAGTATTCTTAAGAATATAAACAAAAATACCAGAAAATCAGTGTTTTGTGGGGTTTTTTTGTTTGTTTGTTTTTTTCTTTTTTCCTCCTGAAGGAAAACAGGAGATTAATATGCAAGCGGAAGCTTTTGACTTCTTGTCAGTGGCACAGCAGCAGCTGCACATCTGAAGACCTCCGGGCAGAAGTTAGAAATCTCCTTAACATATACCAAAACCTGATAATCTTCAGGGTTGTCCTGATATAATGCTTTGAAGGGTTGGTATCATCACTATGGTGTCAAAGGAGTCTGGACAATGAAGATAGCCTTGAAGCAACATAATAGATTAAAAACATGGCCACATCTTGTTAATGGAACCCCCAAATTTCTCATTTAATAAATTCTTAGGTAGATTCCTACATCATGGCTGGATGCTGCAGTGCTGCAAATGAAATATCACTCAGTGATATCTAATCTGTATTTTGACAAAAAATGACACTTTTTTGCTTTGAACTAGAGGATATTTAAAGTCTTCTCCAACCCAAACTATTTTATGATTCTATGTTTCTGTGTGTCTATGTGTCTATGTGTCTATGTACCCAGGTGTCTATGACTCCATGTATTTGGCCTCCAAAAAAGTGTTTTAATTTTCATATGTATTAATTAATGGCAAAATTCTGTCAATGTTTATTTACTTACTTTTTATTTATTTATGTGTAATTACAAATTTTATTACACATTTTTGACTACAGACTCCTGGGGAACTTACAGGTCTTTGATACAATCATCTTTTCTATTCCCAGTACATTCTCCAAATGTTCTTGAGGTAAATAAAAATGTTAACTCAGAACATACTTATTTATACCTACTCATTCTAAAGCCCATTAATAACATTTCACCTGGTTTCACAGAGGCTATTTCTCCCAAGAAGAAGATTGTTCTTTATCATTTCTTTTTGGCATTTTTTTCCTTCTGTTTTGATTTTAGATACACTTTAATCCTTATTGCTTTCTAGACATGTCTGACTTTTCACCACTGGAAGAAATAGGGCTGACTGTACATTGAATCTTGACCTTTTTTTTTTTTTTTTTCTTAGAGTTGTCTAGACATTATCTTTTCCTTATAATGCTAAAATGAGGTAAATCTTAAACTCTGAAAAAAAAAGCTTATGTGTGGAAAAATCATCACAGAACAGTTTAAATCATTAAAACAAAACAAAACAAAACAAAACAAAAAAGCCACAAAAAGCCAAACTTCTGAGACTGGGAAAATGTTTATAGACACACCCCTCTTCTCACTTCAGTCCTCCCAGTGCTCTGGAGTGGGGCCACTATGGTTTTGAGATGCTGTCATTGGAACAGCACAATAAAAGTGGAATAATTAACATGTACACCTTTGAGATGAATGGCTAATGAGATTGGACAGTCCTTTTCCATGCTGCAGAAAATTCCTAATGTCCCAATATGCATCCTTACAGCAATATGTAGCTTGTGCTGCTCATTGTGGATAACAGTATTGTTGACTTTATCGCAGAGAGCTCATAGCAGGGATTATGGTTTGAACAGGTAATTACACTTCAGACCCAGGACTCTTGTGGCATTGGGGACTACAGACCTACAAAAGTTACAGAATTTGTTGTAGCAAGTAGGTGTTTTTTTTTAATTTTTCCTAAAGAGAGTGTTTTATGCATAAGTAGCAGCACATTGACCTGCACAAGGAAAATTTTTAGGTGGAGGAACTGACTCACACTGTTTTTTTCAAGTACTATCAGCTATTTAAAAAGATCTAATGCCACAAATTTCAAAAGGAAAAGCAAGATTTTATTTCCATTCTTTTAGATCACTTGTTAGCATAATTCATGTCACTGACTTATTTAGAAAAGGAGTTAGAATTTCTCATCTATAGTATTGCTGTTTTTTATCACCCCATGAGCAGCAGGATTCCTTTGCTCACTGTCATCCTTTGAAAAACAACAATAAAATATCTGCTGTGTCACCTTTGTCTAAATGGCAGCAAATAATCCTCATGTCTTTTCTTCTGAGTTAAAAGAGAAGGGGAAAAAGTGGAAACCTTTAGGGATTTTTTTTATTGTTGTATAGTAGAAGTCAATATATGATGAGATAGATGAGTGGATGGTTTGTAAGATCAATTTACAGTGACCTCTTTTCATACAACGTCTAACTCCAGAGACTCATTACAAACAGACTCTTCTCAAGTCTTGACACAGAGGCTTTGTTGTGAAGATCCAGGTGGCTTTGCTGTTAATGCATCCATAATAAGAGAACATAACAAAGGCACAAACCAAAAGAGATAAACCTTTCTCCAGAAACCATTAATTTGTAATGTCATCTGACTTTTATTGGTGGTACAATATGTAATTTCTTCCAGTGTCTGATTCAGTCTTAAAAGGTTACAAGTCTCATTTTGCTTTTCTTTTGCTCTTTTCTTTCTTTAAAAGATAAAAACAGTCACGTTAATCTAGTCATAATTTAGAGGTGGAGAGAGCCTGATTTGTTTCAAGATTTGAAGGAGTGGGATTATAAACTTAGATGTCATCTTGTAAATATCAATGGTCACAAACAACCATGGGTTAGTTATTTGTTCTACTGCTATTAACTATGGAATGACTCCTGTGTGACTAAATCTGTCAAATACATGAAATGCCTATGAATTTTGGATTCAAAAAGGCATCTCTTGCAGTAAATAAAGGTCTAAATTGGTTGGATGGTGATCTGAAATAACAATATACTATGTGATAACGTTTATATTCAATAAGACATTTATGTGATAACGTTTATATTCAATAGAGCCACGAGCATGATTTGGGGACTTGAGCATCTCCCCTATGAAGAGAGACTGAGATCCCTGGGGCTGTTTAGTCTTGAGAAGAGAAGACTGAGAGGGGATCTGATCAATATCTATAAATATGTGAGGGGTGGGTGTCAGGAGGAGAGGGCCAGGCTCTTTTCAGTAGTTCACAGAGATAGGACAAGGAACAATGGGTTCAAACTAGAACACAGAACTGACGGAGCACTGGAACAGGCTCCCCAGGGGGGTTGTGGAGTGTCCTTCTCCAGAGAGTTTCAAACCCACCTGGATACATTCCTGTGCAGACTATCCTAGGTGATCCTGCTTTGGCAGGGGAGTTGGACCTGATGAACTCTTGAGGTCCCTTCCAACCTCTGATATACTGTGATACTGTAATAACATTTACTTAATAGACTGTGAAAAAACCTAGATTCATAAATAGAAGAGCAAAGAGAATGTTGAGAAGATATTTCTGATGCTATAACTGATACCTGAACGAGGATCATGCACACTGCTCGTGTGTTTAAAATCTGTCTTCAACCCAAGGAAAGTCATCTGAAAGTGCATCAGTAAAATAAAAATTACTTACATGTGAACTCTGCCTCTTCAGGCAACAAAATGAAAATTGGACTGGACTGCTGTCTAAGAACTCAACAGTTTCATTGGTTGAGAAAGGTAAACAAAATTATATGCAGAAAGCCGGGAAACAAGGCCTGATTGAAGAACATTTTCTTCTAGATGAGGGAAGAAAATACATTTACAAATTCGAGTCTTTATAACACAAACTCACATATTACAATGGGTTAGAAAGGACCTTCAAAGGTCATCTTGTCCAATTCCCCCTGCAGTCAGAAGAGACACCGCCGACTAGAGCAGGCTGCCCAGGGCCGCATTGAGACCGCATCCATGGGCAACCTGTTTCAGTATTTCACTACTCTCATTGTAAAGAACTTTTTCTTTATGTCCAGCCTAAATCTACCCTGCTCCAGTTTCAAACCACTGCCCCTCATCCTATCACTACAAGCCCTCCTAAACAGTCTTTCTCCAGCCTTCCTGTAGGACCCCCTCAAATACTGAAATGCACATATAAGGTCTCCCCAGAACCTTCTCTTGTCTTCTCCAGGCTGAACAGCTCCAAGTCCTTCAGTCTCTCCCCACAGGAGAGATGCTCAAGCCCATCAATCACCTTTGCGGCCCTCCTCTGGACCCACTCCAGCAGGTCCATGTCCCTCTCGTGTTGCAGTCCCCAGATCTGGACACAATACTCCAAGATAGAGGACAGTTACAGGAAACCATTTAGAAAAGTTACATATAGATATACTGCTACATACAGAGGCCAAATTAACATTTCTGGGGCAAGATGGTCTGAAACATAGAAATGTCAGTGCTTGTGCAGATCCACATTTTCTTCTTTTGGAATGATAGCTTCTTCACTACCTATCTCTTACAGTCTACAAGCAATTCATGAATCCTCTTTCATTTCACTGAACTGCTGTCTTGGCACATATGGAGTCAGTCTGTTGGCTGCTATTGTTATGTATATTGGTGAGGCAATATCATTATTCTGTTGAAGAACTCTACAAAAACTCTAAGGCTCTTCTCAGTGATGCCCAATGACAGGACAAGGGGGAATGGGTGGAAGTTGAGGCATACGAAGTTCCATGTGGACATTAGGAAGAATTTTTTTCACTGTGAGGGTGACAGAACACTGGAACAGTCTGCTCAGGGGGGTTGTGGAGACTCCCTCTCTGGAGATATTAAAAACCTGCCTGGATGTGTTCCTGTGTGATTTGGTATACGCGATCCTGCTCTGGCAGCGGGGTTGGACTAGATGATCTTTTGAGGTCCTTCCAACCCCTAACATTCTATGATTCTGTGAAATAGCAGAATCTTAGTTTAGTGGGGTGTGGTTAGGCTTATCTGGATAGCACTATGCAGAAAAAAAAAAATGACTTCATCTATGAAAGGTGAGAAAATGATTTTGCTAAACCAATGTGTTAGTTAAAATCAGATGTGTTCAATAGTTGTTAAGATCTTTTCTTTTTTCCTAGCCATGACTCTTCTGTATATTTTCACATACCAAACAGAATATAAACGTTTCAGAAACCTAAGAAAGTGCCTGAACACAAATGGTGCCTTAGAATTCCCCTGTATTAAGACTGGCTGAACCTTTCTGAAATCAGAAACCGGTCACACATTTTCAGAGATGGTAATTTTGTCAGCATTAAGCATTCCAAGCTCATTACATTTAACAATTCATACTAAGTCTCAGCTAAGGGATATGCTTTAGTGCAAAAAGCTCAAGATAAAGCACATGCAGAAAGGCCTTGCTGAAAGAGGACCTAATTCTGAAGAGAACACATTTGATATTCATAGAATTCTAATATCGAATGTTACTTTTATATCTACTGCAGATTTCAGGAAGAGATTGTTCTGTAGAAATGCTACCATAATATTATATGTCACTTGAAATTGAAAGCAGAAAAGTAAATTAATTTTCAGTTTTACTAGAGGGGAATGGGATGCTAGCTTGTATCATTATTAGGCCTTCGCCTGCTCCTTCCTAAGCTAACCTGCTGGAATATTTCCCTGAATCTCACCTGTTCCCTAGAGAAAATAGACACAGTCATTTATTTGCATTCATATGGATAAGGGGAAATGTTTTGCAACCTACTACACCACTTAGACACACACAGGTCTTTGGGGCTGGATGTGTTCCAACCAAGGATACTGAGGGAGCTGGTAGAAGTGCTTACCATATCACTTCCAATCACTTAACAACAGTCCTGGTTAACTGAGGAAGTCCCAGTTGACTGGAAGTTAGCAAATATGATATCCAACTACAAGAAGGGCCAGAAAGAGGATCTGGGAACTACAGACCTGTAAGCCTGACCTCGATGCTGGGAAAGACTATGGAGTGCATCACCTTAAGTACCATCACGCAGCATGTACAGGACAACCAGATGATCAGGCCAGGTAAGCATGGGTCCTGTTTGACTGATCTGAACTTCTACAACAAGGTGACCTGCTTAGTGGATGAAGGAAAGGCTGTGGATGTTGTATGCCTAGACACTGCTTCCCACAGCATCCTCCTGGAGAAACTGTCTGCTTATGGCTTCGATGGTTACCTTTACCAGGTGAAAACTGGAGAGATGTCTGGGCCCAAAGACTGCTGGTGAATGGAGTTAAATGCAGTTGCCAGATGGTCAGAAGCAATGTTTCCCAGGGCTAATACTGGGGACAGTTCTCTTTAGTGTCTTTATCTAGGTAAGGGGATTGAGTGCACCTTCAGTAAGTTTGCAGATGACATCAATTTGGACAGGAGTCAGAAGGTTCTACAGAGGGATCTGGACAGGTTAGACTAATGGGCTGAGGGCAATGACATGATTTCAATCAAGGTCAAGCGCCAAGTCCTGCAGTCTTTTCTGTAAATCTATCACTGAAGCTATGAAACCACATGCTACAACAGAACTGTTTTCTCTATTTTGTGAATTTAAGTTATGTTTCAGATTTACATATCACTGATTTCATGACATTATGCTGATTTTAGCTAAGGTAGAGTTAATTTTCTTCACAGTAGCTGCTATGGGACCACATTTTGGATTTTTGCTGGAAACATTAACATAAGGATGTTTTAGATATTACTGAGCAATGCTCATAAAGACAAGGCCTTTTCTGCTTCTCATACCACCCCAAGAGAGAATAGGCTGAGGGTACATGAGAAGGTAACAGATCTGGAACAGCTGACCACTACTGACTAAAGGAGTATTCCATACTATATGACATCAGACTCAGCATATAAAACTGGAGTAACAAGAATGAAGGGGAGGATGTTTAGAGTGATGTCATTTGTCTTCCCAAGTCACTACTATGTGTGATGCAGCCCTGCTTTGATGGAGATAGCCAAACACCTCCTTGCCAATAGGAAGGGATGAATGGATTCTTGTTTTGTTTTGCTTGTGCATATGGTTTTTGCTGTCCCTATTCAATTGTTTTTATTTCAACCCACAAATTTTCTCAACTTTACTCTTCTCATTCTCTTCCTCAACCCACTGTGGGGGACTGAGCAAGCAAGCAGTGTGGGGCTGAGATGCTGGTTAATCCACAAAAGGCATCACAAACTGTATGATAATACTAATCACACTGAGTTTATGATAGTATCACTTTTAGAAAAAGGAACATATTAGATTTGTAATTTAAATTAAAAAATGATCTTGTGGCATTCCCAGCAGAAATTATATTAGGACACTTTTGAAATGAAGTGCACCAAGGCAATTATTTTATGAAAGCTCTTAAACAGCCTTGATAATCTTATTCTACATTCAGCCATTTACTTGATTCATCATCACCATAACCCAGGAAGTGTCTTACTAATTTAACTGTATCAAAGCTTCATCTACAAAAATATAACCTCCGTTATGACCAACATTTTAATCTAAAGTCTAATTTGTTTAACTGTATCTTGTTCTTTCTGCATAAAGTACATTATTATACTTAGTGGAATAGTGAGAGAAGGTTAAAGGCGTTTATGAAAATACCAAGATGATTTAATCCAGTTTTACATTGTTTGTGTCATTAAACTGCTATTGAATTCAATTTGACAACTGCAAGGAAATGTCTTTTGAGCTTTTCATGTGTCTATAAAATACAGTGGGGCAGAGATATTCATTTTACAATGGAGCTGCTGTATCACAGAGTCTAGATAATAACTGGACCTCACTGCTAGATTTGAATTTTAATTGGTCTTTTGAGACAAGGGACTAGCCTACCTACTACTGTTCCAGCTACTGATGGAATCTCTCACGTGTATGTTAAAAATTTGAATTTCAAAGGGAAGCTTAACCCCATATAAATCAATTCTAATAAAAAGTCATTTGACTTTACTTTTGTTATCTCTTTATAGAACCTATTTTACTATTTCTTTACAATTTCCCTATCAGATGCAAGTTTTACAAGTCCTTTACACAACAAATAGCTAACTTGCACCTTTGGCTAAGTGTGATAGATATACCGTAGGGAATCTCTTTTTTCAGTAGTCCTATTAAGGGATCTGTTTCCTACTCTACTCATGAGTTTGGACATTGTATTTTGGAAACACGTGACAAAAAAAAAATTGAAACTCTTGGAGCTTACTCGTGCTCAAAAAGCAATTGCTTTGGCATTCATCATAAGCATAGGAGTAAAAAGATTGGTTTCTCTACAAAGGTCAGAAGACTGAAAAAGGAATTTAAAAGGAATTCTCCAGATAGACAATTAAAGGCCTTAATTCTGCCAATCCCTTTTAAAAATATTTTTAAAAGAGCATTTGAAGTACAACTCAGGAGATCAGTTAACAAAATATTAAATATCAACATAATTTGGATGGTACAGTAAAGAGAAATATAATGCATGCAAATCGTTTTGCATGTATTTTTCTTTTAAAGATCTTCATTTTAAAGGGTATTCTCCACCTTTGCTGTCACTGGTTTGTTCTTTATTTTCTTACTCTCTCTTTTTTTTTTTTTTAATATAACTTTCACACCTTAAAAATGAAATAGATGACTATGTCTTCCAAGACTTTGTTAGAATTGATTTGAGGATTTTGCACAAATTAGCATGTTTATATATATCCATGCATCTTTCTGTCATTCACTTTGCAGGGGGTGGGGGGAATAATTTTAGATTAGATTATTTCCTTGCTCTAATTCACTGTGCAACTGTGAAGCTTATCGTGCTAGAACAAAGGAAGTGGTCACAAATGTCAGGATAAATAGTGAAGGCTGAGGGCACAAGAAGGATTCGGGTTTTGGTAGTAAAGTAGCCTTGTTCCAGTTTAATTTGTCTGTGGAACTACTGCCTGAGATTACATAGTTTCTGTCTGAGAAAGTGCATCATCTGCTAGAGATCTACTGAGGGAGAAGAGAAAACATTTCCTCTCTAATCATGAGCACCACTTGCAGTGCCTGGATGTGGGTTTTTTTCTAAACAATAATAACAACAACAAAAAGTCTTGTTCTCTATTGCACAGCTGTTAACCAGACCTGATTGTAGTACAGATTCCCTCAGTCTCCTAGCTGAAGACTAAGAGTTTCTGTAGGTGATTACAGAATGTGATTACACTTTTCTAGTTTTTTGCCTGGTTAGTTCTAGGTCTAACATTATCTCAGATATTAGCAGGCTAGCAGCACTGTGGTTCCTCCAATCTTTATCAATACCGAATCAATATTAAGTGAAATAGCAAATTCATTCAAAGTAAATGCTTTGTCCAAACCCTTCACTTCAGCCCATGACTGAGTGATAGGAGAATTAGAAAAAATCCTAACAATGGATTTTTTAAAAATTTTATTATTATTTCCAGAATATTGATACAAGCCAAAAGTAAACTACAGCATATCATCAAATTTCCTCTTTGTTATTCTGGCAGTATTCATTTTAGGATTCAGGCACTTAAAAAAAAAAAAAAAAAAAAAAAAGTAATACAGGGTTTGTAATCAATATCATAGAGTATATCTTGGTGGAAGAGACCTTCAAGATCATCCAACCTTCAACCCAGCACTGAAGGGTCAACACTAAATCATGTCCTTAAGTGCCAGGTCCACACTGCTTGAACAGACAAATTGTTGAATGAAATGTCTATCTTCCAGATAAAAAAAAATGGTGGGCTTGTGTATTAATTAAGAAATTTATACTAATGTGTTAGCTACTCAGCAGTGACTTATGTATAAATACTTCATGCACTCTAAGACTAAGGAGAAGGTAGTGGAAGCAGTGGAGTTGTTAGTGGTCCTTGCATGCAAGCAGACTAAGCTAAGCTTGCAACTAGTAAGAATTATTTCATGTCATTTGCCTGTAGTTATCTGCCCATGCTTTTTATTCAAGTGTTCCATGTCCCTTTCAGAAGCATGTTTTCCTGCACAAGTGTTTGTAGAATTATAGAATTGTCAGGGCTGGAATGACCTCAAGGATCACCCAGTTCCAACTCCCCTGCCATGGGCAGGGACGCTTCACACTAGATCAGGTTGCTCAAAGCCACATTTAGCTTGGCCTTAAAAACTTCCAGGGATCATGGATCATGGGATCCGAGCTGTCCAGATAATGTCAGCATATGTTATGGTGGATCAGGAAGAAAATGGTCACAGTACAGTTACTAAGAGTTTTGCCTTTAAAGCAAATTTGTATAAAGTTTAAAAGTCCGGAGAAAATTACACAACATTTGTATTCATATTGTGGAGGAAAAAGCAATTAAAAATCTAACACAAAAATAGACATTAGTGTGGAAAAAATAGGAGAACTGAAGAGGTAGCAGTTGTATTTTTCATGGATTTTCAAGCTTCAAGTGTAGTTTACCAGGAACTAAACAGAATAATTTCACTTGAGGATGTAAATAAGAATACGAAAAGGAAAAAAAAAATAACTAATTGATTAACTGTGCTGCCAGGTTTGTTGCACCTGATTAAATTGGATGAGTGATGTGCCCACTTGTAAAGATTCCTTCATGGAGATAACATGATTGAGAGAAATGAACGAAAATTAAGCCAGCTGTTAGACTTTTTAAGGCATTCGACCCCAGTGAGTTCTAAACTATTGTTCAGACAACTTGTGAATAAATAAATATCCAAACACTTTTCAAATCTATTTAAAATAATTCTTCCTAGTCATGGAAACCTCTCTGTGCTTCAGCCACACTAGAAAGCTGCACATGCACATTATAGGCTACCTTGCTAAAGATAAAAGAAATTATAGACCTTTTCTGTTTTACTGAAGGAAATATAACCCTAGTTAATATTTCCTAGGCTGACTGGTTCCTTATTCTGCAGATGTCCCTTTTTGACCTTAGAATTTTGAACAAAGCTAACACTCTCATTACTGCAATATGCCTGCATTATTTTTAAATAATGTTGTTGCAATCATTCAGGAAGGTTGCATCTTTTGTCTGACTCCCCCACAAGATAATACCCATCAGCTAAATATACACAGAACCATTTGAGCCTGCCATTTATACCAACTCTGGATAATTTCCTGTAGCAAGGACACACACTAATACCAAGTGGGGACTGTGAAAATCAATGGTAATGAGCCTCCTGGTGACCATAAATTTTCTTATAAGTAAATAAATGGAACTCAGTTAAATATAAACTTTTCCATCCTCTGATGTATAAATGTGATTTACCACAGCATATTTTAAGGTCTGTAATGTTGTGCCTGAAGCCAATCAGTGCCCAGGACAGTCTGTACTGGATTTGCACACTACACACACTCCTTCTCCATCCTTCTTTCTACATGCCTGCATAAAGCACCCTGCTCTGCTCCCATAGCAACTGTTATTGTTTGGAACCATATCTCTGCGCATTCAAAAGGCACCTTGATTTGCACAGGCCTTTCGGAGTAACTAGTAGACCTTTTTTTTTTTTTGTATTTTAAATTCCTTTGACACAGAAGGAGGCAACAAAGCTCGGGACTGTAAGCAAAGGTGCCTGTGCCAGGCAGGGAGGGTTTATGCTTTCCATCTCAGACCAAATATAGCAGTAACACACTGAAAACAGAGTCAGACAAAAAAGCAGCATTACTGCAGCCACAAATTTGTCAGTGTTAACTGAGCAGTAACTAGTGAATATTGTCAAGCTGAAACTGATAATGGGAAGGAACATGAATATTTGAAATAATAGACAAATTTCAGGACATTCATTTATTATTTCCCCATACTGTCACTTATCATCTGTTTCACTCAAGGCTTTTCTTCCTATTCTATATAGTCTTCTTCTCCTGCCTGTGTTATTGAAGAAGTTTTGAGAGGAGGCTGTGTATATTCACAGGTTTGACTGAGTGCAATAACAATTTCAAAACAACTGGAAGTGGAGACGAACAGGAAAAGGGTAGAAAGTCTGTTGATTTCTATGTGTTGATAAAAAACAAACCAAAACAAAATAAAATTGGCTCTGGGAAAAAGGAATCTGCAAATGTTATTTTTATCTTACGTTTTTCCTCATCTGTAGTTTTCCTGGTTCTACACCCAAGGCAGGCAGAAGTACTTTTGTCTTGCACATAGTGGAGACTAGAAGTTGTGATGAACTGAAGCTCTTTCTGACTGATGGTCATGTAAGTCTTCGTTCCCAGGATTGTTCCAAACAATAGTCAGCAGAAAACTTTAAGCTGAAAGTGAAAGAAAGGCAGCCAAAATGTATGATGTATTTCATTTCTCTCATCATTTTATCCAGTTTTCTTGGTTTATGTATCAACAGCGTTTTTTTGTCAGAATAAATAAAAAACCTGATTCTCTATAAAATGTATAGTTATTAGCATTTATTAACTTTTTTCTTGCAGTTGCTGATTTGTAGGCCCTGAGAAGTAATTTCTAAAATTGCTATGTCATTGTAGGTCCTAACTTCATTGAAGTCCATTGACCCTGCAGTGTGAAATTCGATTTGGCCTTCTAGATTTGAGGCTCCACAGAATTTGAGCCAATTTAATGCAATTAAATTCTAGATCAAAATAAATGAGATACATCAATATTGGCCACTTTTAAGCCAATTTAAGAGCATCTACACAAGGGGTTTCACTAGTTTAAATCAATTTAACCATTGATTTACTTACATTGCTACAATTTCTTCCTGTAAACAGGGGACAAGTTATGTGAATTTTATGTTGGGAAGGTCTAAGCACTCACCTACAACACCAAGGATTTCACATATTGTGTAAGCAGGTGGCCTCCATGAGCTATTAACGTGAGTATGGCTATTGTATGATGTCTAGGGGATGGGCACAAGTGACAGAGGTGAAACTGGGTACTATTAATATCATTATTATCTGTGTATATCACAGAATCACAGAATTGTTAGGGTTGGAAGGGACCTCAAAAATCATCCAGTTCCACACAGCTCCCAGTTTCCCATCCTCTCCTGGGGTGATGAGTAGCAGAGGAGTCAAGAATGGAAGGATGAAGTTGAGCCTGGGAAGAAGAGGGATGGGGAAGACCTTGTTTCTCACCATACGAGGATATTTTGACCAGCAGCAAATTGAATTTTTTTTTTTTCACCAGGTTTTGTCTGTTTTGACAGCAACTGGTGAGTAGTCTTGCTGTCTGTCTCTTTGTTTTATTTTGTCCCACTGTGCTGTTGAAGAAAACGAGAGAGCAACTGGAGGGGGTGAGAAAGCCAGTAAAGGTCAACCCATCAACTCAGTAATAATAACATGGCATAAGTGTGTCCTAGAAAGACAAACTGAAGTAACTTTTCTTTCAACAGAGGTTCTGTAATTTTGCAGTGCTTATAATGACAACAAAAGTACTTTAAAATGTTCCGTTGTGATCTGCCTTGCAAGAGTTGTCAGGAAAGAATAAAAATAGGACTGATCTTCATACCTGTATCTGCAGATAAAATGGGAAGAAGAAGTTTTTGATTTACATCAAATACACATGATTGCTTCCTTTGGTGACAACAAATCTGGCCCAATTTGTACATTTAATTTATTTAGTTAAGTATTTTTTAGATTGAGTTGTTTTATGTTATGATTGCACATAAAACTACCTGAGACCACATTCAGCATAACTGTAGTCAACTGTCAAGAAAAAAATATTAACACAATGAAATTGTTTCTCAATTTCTCTTTTTACTGAAATAAATTTTGTCACTACATAGAAACTTTGTTAAACAAAAGTTCTGCATGTTTTGGGGGTTTATTTTTAATTATTTTTCTGTCTTTTAATACTTTGACTTTCCATCATGTAGAAATAATAAAAGCTTAGCAAAACACTATGGAAATAAATTTAAAGATGAGCTAATTAAAGATAATTCAGGTCTCATCATCTGCTTTATTGTAGCATCAGTTAGAGGATAATCCAGATATTGATGAATTAAGATGATGGAAATGGTAAAACTGAGAAAAGCTTTGGTATGGAAAAAATTAGAAATCAGATAAACAAGGTGGGAAATAGAAAAAACTTCTTCCATCTCAGGAAAAGGACAACATTTAATCTAATTATAAGGTGGGAAATTTAAAACAAATGAAAAGGATTGTTTATAATTAAAACACAGTATTCAATGAAGTGAAAAGTTCTCGAGCCCAAGAGTAACAGGCCGATTTTGTAGATCACAGAGCTCAGTCCTACACAGCTGTAGGTCAAGCCTAAGATTGAGCCTTATTCTGCCTCAGAAACTAGGCAAGTCTTTGGCTCATCACTATCTGTGCTGGGAAAAACTACAACTGAGTCCCACTACTGTCCAACTTTTACATAAATTTCATTTCATTTCCATTATTCTGCCTTCAAGGTTATCCAAGTGTTCAGTAGGAAATACTGCTCACCCTCTGCATTGATTGCATCTCACACATTTTTATCTGATTTCTTAAGCACATTCCTACTTGTTTCACCAAGGTCATTAAGAAAATGATAAATGCAATCAGGCTCAAGATGTTCCTTATGACTTTCACAACCATTCTGTCTGCAGTTCAATATTTTTCCTTTCAATATGGCTCCTGTAATTTTATCTTCAACTATTTTTTTTTTTGAACTTTATAATGTTTGTGCTAACTCCCATCAAATATTTTTTCCTTGTGATATTGTATCAAATGACCCAAAATGTAAAGATTTTTTGTCTTTTCTTTAATGCTTTACTAGTCTTTTTGTCCAACCAACCAATCAAACCCAAAACAAACAAACAAAACCAAAACAAAAAACCCCTGACAGTTTGGATAGGAAGAGACTGAGAGGAGACCTCATTAATGTTTATAAAGATGTGAAGGACAATTTTGGGAGGACAGAGCCAGGTTTTCTCAGAGATGCCCAAGGTAGGACAAGGGGCAATGGGTGCAAGCTGGAGCATAGAAGGTTCCATGTGAACACAAGGAAAAATGTTTTCAGTGTGAGGGTGCCAAAGCGCTGGAACAGGCTGCCCAGAGAGGCTGTGGATATTTCTCTGGAGATATTCAAAACCTTCCTGGATGCATTCCTGTGTGACTAACTCCAGGTGATCTGGCCTTGGCAGGGAGGTTGGACTCAAAGATCTTTTGAGGTCTTATCCAGCCCCTGTGTGATTCTGTGAACATATTTTTATCTCATTTCTTTGTTGGCATATTATTCATTTTTTTCCTCTTTATTTGCATATTTCTTCAATATAAATTCCCATGTCCTGACTTTGTTAAGACTCATTCTTTCCTCTCTGCTTACAGAATACTATAGTTACTTTCCTGTAATGATGTAATTTTATCCTACTCTTTAAAATTACCATGACACATGATCTCATAGACCAATTATTTGACAACTTTGTGTTTTTATTTCTCTAGCCCTTTCAATGTAAACATGTTCCACTCCTTTACAACTTAATTTCTAACACGAGCTTCTGTTTTCTACAGGGCTGATGTAAGTATCACTGTTATTAGAAAAACATGAGGGAAAAATAAAAGTATAGATATTTTGAAAATTGCCTAGTTTTCCTTTAGTCTTTTCCTCAGCTAAAAAAAAAAATTGCCTTTTTCCCTTCAGTTTTTAATTAATTTTTGTTTAATTTATATGGTTGAAGAAATCGTACCTACTGAATTCAGACTGTTCTTTGGGAATTATTATGGACTACTAAGTCCACCATTTTTTTTGTTAAGTCCTTTTATTTGTTTGTTTATTTTATGTTCATGTACTTTTCAGGCTTAATATATGTTTTGGCATGCTAAAGAAAAAAATCATCTAAATCCCAGCTTTTCAGTCCAGCTGTCTTGATTAAATTCTTATAAATGTTTTCTATAAGACTTATATAAGAATTGTTTATTCTGAATTAAAAAAGGAACAATTTTTGTCTGTCTCATTTCCTTTTCACCAAACCCAAGATAATTTCCCTAGTAACAATTTTTTGGGGCATATTGATGATACTTCACTAAACCAATAATAATAACATCCACTCTTCTTATTTCATTGATATTCTGTAAAGAAAGCTCTTGGATGTCGTATTCCAAAGTTATCTAAGGCTTGCCATAATTAACATTAAAGAAGCTTTAGAAAATGTATCAACATCTCTCTTAGGAACACAGGAACTGTCATAATTAAACTGAATGTTTCTGAAAGGGATGTGAAGACTTCATGCTTCAGAACTAGGCAATGTTTTATCGTGATAAACAGAGACAATGTATTGTGTGTTAAAAATTCTGTCAGACCTGGAATGAGCCCCAGCTTGATGGTACTCTATCTATCCATATGGTGCTCCCCTAACAGGGATAGTTTAGACCCCAACCCTGCTTCCATAGCAGACCTCGTGACCACAGAAATACAACAATTTGCATTGTATAGCCAGAGCAACACATCTGAATGATTACCCTGCAGTTATTTTGCTGCATTTGTACTTTCATAGACTCAAAATTGTTTGGGTTGGAATGGACCTTAAAAATTAGCTAGCTCTAACTCCCCTGCCATGAGCAGGGACACCTTCCACTAGACCAGGTTGCTCAAAGCACCATCCAACCTGCCCTTGAACACCTCCAGAAAGAGAATATCCACAATCTCTCTAGTCAACTTGTGCCAGTGTCTCAACACTGTCAGTTTGAAAAATCTCTTCCTTCTGTGTATTCTGAATCTCCCCTCTTTTAGTTTAAAACCTCACCCCTTGTCATCTCACAACAGGCCCTTCTAAAATGACAGTCCCCATCTTTTTTTATAAACTCCCTTTAAGTAGTGAAAGTCTGCAAAAAGGTTTCCCTGAAGCCTTCTCTTCTCTGCACTGAGCAACCTCAGCTTTCTCAGCCTGTCCTCACAGAAGAGATGCTCCAGCCCTCCGATTATATTCATGGCCCTCTTCTAGACCACTTCCAACAGGTTCATGTCCTTCTTGTGCTGAGGACTTCAAAAGTGAACTCAGCTTGTGTGCACTAAAAGTCCTGCTTTGAGTCTGCAGGAAAAAGACTCACATGAAACAAAACCACCCACTGTGATTTGTATTGTTAGGTTTTTGCCTTTGGAATTTTATCTCCCACCAAACCACTGGCTGCAGCTAAAGATTTTACTAACATGATCCTCATATAGCTTCAAGAATTAAGTTAAACAAAAATTGTACTCCATTATCTAAAATGCTGGGGGCTTTTTAAGTCAAAATAATATATCTGTCAAACACTGATACACATTTTTAGTACCACAATCCTTTCTCTTCACAATAACTCCTCTTGAAAAAGCTGGAGACAGACTATTATACATCCTTTCATCAAATATATTTGTAATGTATTGACTTTGGATTTTAGGCTGTCCTTCAACACAGTCATTTTATTTTCTTTATTTATTTTTTATTTTTATTGTAGTGGACTTCTTTGGCTTGAAAACGGTTATTAAAATTTTACTCATACAGAACAGTTCAAACACCTTATTCTACAATTCCTATGGCACACATTCTGTAAAGAGCCATGTGGGAGTGTCTTTGAAGTTGATGCTTTGATGTGTCATTCATTTTCTTCTGCATTTAGTTGTAATTGCTTGGAGGTCAATCTATTTTGTCCCTATTCTGCTTTCACTTTTGCCTCTAGAATTTCTTGTTATCAGTGAACTAGTAGAATAAAGTGAACAAGCTCATCCGTGGCTATTTTGAGTGCAAGAAAAACAACAATAAATTGTCTAATGTTGACATTTAAATGGTGTTAATGATTCATATTGTAAAGTAGTTGTATAACAAGTATATTGACTTTCTTTTATTTCACTTCGAAATCAAACTCTCCAGAGGTTTTTGGTTGATTTGTTTTATCTAAATGTTAGCATTCTAATAAAAAGGAGTTTTATTATACTCTTTTGGACAATATATTCATGTGGGAACTAGGCATATAAAAAGACAAATCAATTCATTGTCCACTTTAAGAGATATGGTATTGTATGGCCAGCTGCAGATAGCCTGAAAACTGAAATAGATTTAATGAATAATTTTGGTGTTTCATCATTCGTTTCCACTTGATAGTAATAATGGAAAAATCAGGATCTTATCAGCAAGATGTGTAACTCACTGCTTGGAAGACTATTTGGAAAGTGGATGACCCAGCTTCATGTCTCTGGTGCGTATTTTACATGAACCAAGGAATTTAAAACCCAAACATATATGGCCTGTATTCTAAATCAGTGCTCTAAGTGATTTCTTACTGTTGGTGCTGCAATCCTCATTTCTCTAGTTTTACTGACTTTCATCCTGGGTCTGGTGAAAGTCTGATTAATTTTATTAGCTGTTTTCTGCTAAAAGACAACAATGCTCTTTCCATATTTTCCAGGAGCTTTGCTATTTAATCTGGGTGTCCAAGACCCAAGTCTTAGAAATTAATAACCTACAGCAAGTGAATATATTATAAATTCCATCTACAGCTATGATCCTCACAGTGTAATTTCAGGATAAACTACTTTATGAATAAACATTATTAAGGATGTTTTCTGGTTGACAAACCATTTAAAAGCCAGCAGAATTTTCTCACTATTTCAAGATGACACAGCATTTTCAGATTTAGCAGGCTGAGATATTTCATCCTGAGGGCTCCATACAGTATTTTTACATTTTTCTTAAAAGCCAATCTGATTAGATAGATTCAAATTGTACATTATCAGTTTTCTGTAACTAATCCACTCTACCACAGTCAAGATGACCACAGCTAAACTCAGGCACTATAAATCACTTTTACTCATTGACCACGTGTTCTCATAGCGATAAGTTTCCAACACTAAACAGCTCTTTCACTACTCTTTTCTCCCCTCACTAGCATTTTATAGTGTTCTGTGTAACAGGTGATACATTTCTCTCCAGTTAATGGTAATAGAAGATAATTCTTATGGCAGATAGGAATTAATATTGTGCTGATTTCTGTGCCCCGTCCTGTGCTGTTTCTCTTGTTGCACTGGAGGTCGCTTAAGATTTTCCTTCATTTTTCATTTTGTGAAGGAGTTTTGGTATAGAAAGTGAGAATAATTTAATAACACCTCTGATGTAACTTTGGTTTGCATTTTTGAACCAACTGCAAAATCTGTTAGCAGCCCTGTTACATTTTAAATGGACCAGCTTTGATCCCAGCTGGAAGGATTTCCTGGCACAAAAGAACCACGTTTGCATCACAGACTGCAGCATATCTTGGAAAGCAGATCTCCTCTGCAGGAGACTGGAGTGAGTAAGAGAATGAAAGAGCCCCTGCTTTCTAGAGCTGTCCAGGTGGAATTAAAATAAATACTCCACATTCTCTGCACTTCTCTTTTTATATTATAGAATATAAAGAGAGTATAAGTTTGAACTCTGTATGAAGACCACTGGTCCACTTCTATGAAACTATTTTCTGCATTTTTTTGGCAACACTATAATTGCATAAATATAATTACTTTTAATATAATTAAAGTAACCACGCATTGCATGCTTTCAGTGTAAATAAAAATTTAGTAATTGTAGCTATAATTATGCACAAAAGCCTCAGAACTACAACAACCTCTTTTTTTTCCCCTTCATGCACTGCACTAAGCTCACTCTGTTTTTTTATCAGGTCACTTTCACTCATGTGTCATGTGCAATTTAAACACTTGTGTTTAGGGAATTTCCTTTGAAACCATTGACCTTTGCCATCTATTTTCCATTTAGCAGAAGAGATATTTATTTTTCAAGTCTATAAGGATAGAATGTGGTCGATTTTCTGATATTAAATAATGGTTGATTCCCAGCAACATTAAGATAAACAATCTCCAGCACTTTTATTTTTTTCCCCCACTCTAATTTTGAAGATGAGGTAGATTCAGAATATTTAGCAACATTTAATATATTTTCATTCAAACTACTGCATATTTGGTAGTTTCTGAGCTTCTGGGATCAAAAAGAAAGTATTTTCTTTTCAGGAAGACAAGTTGTTTATTTTTACAGCACGATCTATAATTATCAGTATCATTAAAATATGATGGATTCCATAATCATGTTAGCTGATATGTTTACAGTGTACATATCCAGTCTGCAGTAAAAAAAAATTAACTTATTTTGCCTCTGGTAAAGCTGAATTCTCCACAAGTCCCGCTTATATTGTGAGAGTAAACATCTCACACTTTGCTTAAGGAAAACATCACCACTCTCTGAAGCATTGTATGCTCCTCAGGGACCTTTTGTGGATGGACTGAGAACTGAATCAGACCAAACAAAAAAAACTCAATACATTGTTTCTTAGTCCACTGACCCTCTAGCCCTTTTTCCTGTACAAACTCCAAATGTTTGTACAAGAAAAAGGCACGCAGAATAGTTTGTTATACCAATGAAGTAATAATTACTTATGAAAATATTTAGTTTTTCCCTTTGAATGCCTTTACTAAGGGCAATAGTCCCATATAAATAAATAAAACCACATTTTTGTCTAAAGATTTGCTATTCGGCATGAAAATCATGAACTAAAAACTGAGACAGTGTTTTGTGGAACACAAATGGGATTTTTACTTTCACTAAAGATATATCTTTTTTCACAGAATCATAGAATTGTCAGGGCTTGAAAGGACCTTAAGGATCTTCCAGTTCCAAGCCCCCTGCCATGGGCATCAGGTTGCTCACAGCTACATCCAGCCTGACCTTAAAAACCTCCAGGGATGTAGCTTCCATCACTTCCCTGGGCAACCTGTTCCAGTGTCTCAGCACCCTCATGGGGAAGAACTTCTTCCTAACATCCAATCTGAATCTACCCACTTCTAGTTTTGCTCCATTCCCCCTAGTCCTAATACTACCTGACATCCTAAAAAGTCCCTCCCCAGCTTTCTCGTAGGCCTCCTTCAGATACTGGAAGACCACAGTAAGGTCTCCTCAGAGCCTTCTCTTCTCTAGACTGAACAGCTCCAACTCTCTCAGTCTATCTCCATAGGAGAGGTGCTCCAGCTCTCTGATATCCTTGTGGCCCTTATTTGGATGTGTTCCAACACATCCATAGTTCTTCCGTCATTCTATCCATGTTTATTAAGTGAAGTATAACTTCAAAATTGTCTGTGATATCAGACTCTCCACCTTTGTACGGAACACCAACTTTGTAAATAATTTATAATGTGCCCCTTATAAATTTAATCATTTAAATGGACAAAAATCTCTTGTTTTGCTTTCACTTGGTTTTAGGTATTTCCCTTCAATCTGTATAGCCTGGGTCTTCAAAAACACAAGCATTTAGAGTTATGTTATACTTGTAGTTGGTACTACAGGCATTATAAAGTAAGGAACAATGAACACCAGGAGCTGCACAAATATTTTACAGTTCATGGTTGTAAAAAGTCTTCATTAATATTACTCTTAACAGTCTGTTGGATCAAGAAAATTGGACACCTTCCCATTTTCAAAATTTATACCTCCAAACAAACCCTATGACTGCATGAAAGAAAATCTGTTCTTATATCTGAGTCACCCAAAATATATTTTTTGTAGAAGTGAGGGCTGATTTACTGTATAAAGTCAATAAAGTGGCAAGTTTTAAGAAATAATGTTTAATATTCCAATTTCTGTTTAAAGTAACTTCACAGAAACACAGAACGACAGAATGTTAGGGCTTGGAAGGGACCTCAAAGCCCAACCTCCCTGCCAGAGCAAGAACACCTATACCAGATCACACAGGAACACATCAAGGCAGGTTTTTGATATCTCCAGAGAAGGAGACTCCACAACCTCTCTGGGCAGCCTCTTCCCATGTTCTGTCACCCTCACAGTGAACGAGTTTTTCCTTATGTTCACATGGAACCTCCATTGCCCCTTGTCCTCCATTGGACATCACTGAGCAGAGCCTGACTCCATCCTCTCGGCACTCACCCTTTATATCTTTATAAACATGAATAAGGTCACCTCTCAGGCTCCTCATCTCCAAGCAAAGGAGCCCCAGCTCCCTCAGTCTCTCCTCATAAGGAAGATGTTCCACTCCCTTCATCATCTTTGTGGTTCTGTGCTGGACTCCTTCAAGCAGTTCCCTGAGGTCTTTTTTGAAATGAGGGGTCCAGAACCAGACACGATATTCCAAATGTGGCCTCACCAGGACAGAGTAGAGGGATTCTTTCACTACCAATCCTGAAGCATTGCAAAGGCTTAATTCTATATTTCCATAGCTGTAAACCATGCAGACAATGCATGCAACTACTCATGTGGCTTCCTCAGACCTAACCCTCCTTATCTTATCTAAAGCTGCCTAGCATTTGGAAATGTGATCGTTGTTTCAGATAGGGATGTTTACACTGTAGAAGGCATTGGAAAGAGCAACTCACTGTGTGCGTGTTTACATGTATTTACCTGGGGAAGGAGGGAGCAGGTACCTTTATTAAGGTAATCCACAGAGCAAGGAAGAGCTTTCCTTTGCTTTAGTTATACAGGCTCATTGAGTTCTAGCAGAAATAAGACAGAAATAAGACAAAACATCTTTAATTCACTCCATTAAGATACAGAAAAAAAAAAATTAAACTGTCACAATCAACACTCATATGCAGTGTGATAGCTCACTTAAGGATGATGATTTTTTTCTCTTTTCAATAACAGAGAATGCTCTCTGTCAGCCATAACACCACTTAAAGTCACTGCCATACACACAAAGTTTATAGCCTCGGTGTGATTTGCAGAAGCAACAGAAATGGCTGCTGTCAGACTCAGAACAGATGAGGAACAAAATCTGTCAAGAACCTTGAGAACTTAATATATCACTAAAGACAGTTAATTTAGCAGCCATGACCCATGTAGGCAACAGAATTAATAGCAAGGCTGTTCAACAATGATCTCCCTGTGGTGCCATTGGGAGTGCAAGTCAATATTCGGATTTCAGCAACGTTTCCTGTACAGCCTGCTCTGGCTCTGCTCCCTCATCCTGCCCCTTTCACAGAATCACAGAATGTTAGGGGTTGGAAAAGACCGTGAAATACCATCCAGTTCAACCCCCCTGCCGGAGCAGCATCACCTAGAGTAGATCACACTGGAATGCATCTAGTTGGGTCTTGAATATCTCCAGAGAGGGAGACTCCACAACCCGCCTGGGCAGCCTGTTCCAGTGTTCTGTCACCCTCACAGTGAAATTTTTTTTCCTCATATTTACGTGGAAGTTCCTATGGCTCAACTTCCACCCATTGTTCCTTGTTTCTGTCATGAGGCATCACCGAGCAGAGCCTGGCTCCATCCTCTTGGTGTGAATGAGGTCATGCCTCAGTCTCCTCCAAGATAAAGAGCCCCAGGTCCCTCAATCTCTCCTCATAAGGAAGATATTCCACTCTCTTAATAATTTTTGTGGCTCTCTTTGTTTCATGGTAAGCAGCGACTATGTTTCTAAACTGATTCTATGTTTACTTTGATCAAGACATATTCTAAATCAGTGAAATATGAAAAATAAAATTAATTTGGGGGTTCAAACATGAAACAGACACAGGAATTAATTCAGATCTTCTTAGTGTTACACCCTTCAAATTCCATTTAGAAAGTGCTAGATTTTCTCCTGACATCTTCTGTCCTTTTATGTGAAGTAAAATTAAGAAGGACAATTGTCACAGAGCTTTTGTTACAGGTGTGTAGTGACTGTATAATGGCAACATTACTTTTGCAATGATTCTAGATTTATTTTCCAAGCCTTTCTTCTGGTGTTTTTTTTTTTTCTGTCAAGAGATCTCTCTGCAATACTCCTGAAATGAATTTACCAAATACGCAGCTGGATAAAACAGCAGGAAAAGCAAATATAATAAAAAAACCCAGCAGGTTTCTACCCAAGCTACTTCAAAAAACAGTTTTCTTGGCAGAGAGTGAAACTGTCTTGTCCTGAAAGTAGTTTTATCTGTGTTGATTGATATATAATCACTTTCTTATGTTTAAAATGATGGAAACACCAAATAAATAACAATATTTTTAAAGTATTTGTCCATTTCAGAGTTGCTTTTATAATGTATTTGCAAGCAGTGATATTTAGAAATTGTCAGGATTTTTTGTTTGTTTGTTTTGTTTTGTTGTTTTTTTTTTTTTTTTGTAATTTAGAATGAAATTATAAAGCCATGTTCCAAACTAATAAACTTTGCTACTTTGGGAATAGTAACTGTAGCAAGACTTTTTGAATTACAGACATAAGCACTTCACTTATAAAATGGATGCAAAACATAAAATCCTCATCCTTAGCTTACATATTAAAAACAAGCAACATAATCAAATGTATTTAAAAGTATGTCTTTGGTTGCTTCAGTGCAAGTATGTTTTTGAACGGTCATTTCAGAAATAGAGTCACATATTGATTTAATTTTGATTATTCCTTTCCCTTCCCTTCCCTTCCCTTCCCTTCCCTTCCCTTCCCTTCCCTTCCCTTCCCTTCCCTTCCCTTCCCTTCCCTTCCCTTCCCTTCCTTCCCTTCCCTTCCCTTCCCTTCCCTTCCCTTCCCTTCCCTTCCCTTCCCTTCCCTTCCCTTCCCTTCCTTTCCCTTCCCTTCCCATCCCTTCCCTTCCCTTCCCACCTTTATATAGCAGCTTTGAGAACTCTACACATGCTACAACTACATTTCCACATGCTATACAGGCACCCCCTAGAACCACAGTTGTGTTTTTGGATATCTCTAGTCACAGGCTTGAAAACAAGCCAAGTTAGATATGGACAGTGGAGGTTAGATGAGCTGATATAACTGAAATGTGATAAATAACTAACCAGGTAAGATTTCAGGCATGCAAGTCCTCCATCAGATCTGAAATGGAAACAACATAAACCACGTCCAAGATAAGAACAATTGCACTATGTTCAATAGAAAATTTTCAGTAAGATCATATGAGGAGAAAAATGAGGCTTTGGGTACCCGCAGAGGAGCGGAGAGTTGGTTTTCTCCAAAGGGAAGGCTAAAGATATAACTTAGAACCTGTGGAACAGAGATAAATTAACCAAGGATACAGAAAGGAAGAGAGAAATATTTAAAAGTATTAAAGAAATCTCCAGTAGATTCTTGAGCACCAGGACTGGCAGTAAAAATATGGAGGCATCATTCTGTGGGAAATATTCTTCTGCTGGTAACTTCCATTCTCCTTTTGCCAGTGTGTGAGGTTGTTTGGCTTATGTTTGCCAGGTTATGAGAGAGAAGGTGGATGCTGACCTGCCTGAGGGCTTGAGATGGTAGCAGATAAGGACTGCAACACTGTGGAGCACCTAAGCCCCCACAGAGCGTTCAGGACTTTGGTGTTCAAAAGAAATCTTTTATCCTTTAGTATCTAAGAAGTTAGGAGAGGACTTTGAAGATTAAACTTTCCAATATGGACATTTGCATTTTCTGCAAGTCCTTTGTGAATTTGGGCCACAGTAATCTTTACTTTTTACTTTTTTTTTTTTTCTTCTCTGTAAATCTCAAAGTATAGATCAGTTAAGCACTTAAAATAAGTATGAAAGATTTATGGCTAAAAGGCATTTAGTTCTAGCCAAACATCCAATATTCAAACCCACCTTTTAACTAAATTTTGGGAAGCATGAGCTAGTAATCATAAGAAAATAGACCCTGCTGTGGACATATATTAATAGGAAATAAGACATCAGGGGAAAAAAAAATAATCCTGTATTAGGTCATCATCATGCTTCTAAACTAGTATAATTGTGTTATGGTGACCTTTCTATACTACCATTTCAGCTGTTCTTTAGCACAGCTGTTTGCGTAAGCACTTCAGTGCAGAACTGGCTGGTGCCTGTATTGCATATTGCATTTGATGAAATACTTTATTCTTGTATTTCCAAGTCTTGCTCTCATGTTTTTACAGACCTTGAATAACAATTAATTTACTAGATATGCATCCCCAGTGTTGTTTTATTCCCTCTTTCCTATACCTATAGGCATTTTAAAGGTTTTACATTTTTGAGACCTATTTCCTTTATTTTACCTCTATATCTACTTTTTTTGTCCTTTCCCTATTCCAATTTTTACTTTTTTTCTCTCTCCTCCTAAACTTTCTTCTATTTTGTTTGCTTTTGTCATCTTCCACTTACAGTCTTTAATTTTTTCTGATCTCTTTTTTTACTGACATATCCTCCCATTTCTTTTCTCCAATATTGGGCACTTTCTCCCTTTTCTTAAACAGTTCCTTCAAAAAAACCCCAGTATTTAACACTTTGTCACAGGACATGATCACAATGGAAGAAAAGAGTGCTCCTTATTTGCTGTTATAGTGAAATGGGTGAGAAGATGACCAAAGTGCTAGTTAATAAAATAAATTGTTTGTTTATCTGAAGCCATTTTACCTACTAGTGATTAGACAAGAAAGGCTTAGAAAAGTTCAGGATGAGGAGCATGAGAGGAATGAGTTTAGCTGACATTATATTTGCAGCTTTTCATCCTCCCCTAGCCCTTACAATTAAGGGCATGAGAGGAATGATTGAAGAGATGGCCCAAGAGGACATTGGTAATTTTGAGTCTATGATGGAGAAAAGTGAATCCTATTTCTCTTGCTTTCTTACAGGAGAGAAGTCTTCAGTATTTAACACAGGATATTTATCAACGCTGCCTTATTGTTCCCTTTTTAATCCTATCCGACTGTTATATATGAAATGCTCAAAGTCCTGTATCAGCAGCACACTGTGCAAGTGTTTCTATGTAGCTCAACAAAAAGACTACAAGACTTATGTAATTAATACTTGTTAGCACATCTATAGCATAAATAGAATAGGTTGACATTTCTTTTTATTTTATTTTATTTTATTTTATTTTATTTTACTTTATTATTTTATTTTATTTTATTTTATTTTACTTTCTTTTATTTTATTTTATCTTACTGTTTTATGATGAGATGTTCTTGCAATGCAGCTGTGGTTTTTTCAGCCTCTTATTTATTTGGTTACTGGTCCTATGCATTAAAACAATTCTATTTTGCTTTCTTTGTGTAAGAGGCAATCCGTCAAACAAAAGAAAATGCACAGAAAACAAAAAACCCTAAACAACACCTTAAGACATAACAGTAGGAAGATACTCAACAGCATTTGTCAGTCTATTTATCTTTATACCATATAGCAACCTATATGTCTTCAAAACTGTGTAGTAGTGGACAAGCCTAATCAAACAAAACCCACAACTAGAAAGGTAAAGTTGAACTGAGAGGCAAAAATGAAGATTTGACCATTGTGGCCTGCACAGCAACAGGGAATGTTAATATTTTTTCTAGGAGGGAAAGATAAAGGTCAATCAAACTTTACTGCTATAGGGAGCTGTGCATAGAAATAGATCTCATTTTCACAGTTTCACAATTTGTTTTTGTTTTGTTTCCAGGTTTTTCTCAAGGTGGTCCCTGGGACTGACATGGAGGTTGCAAGGTTTGAGCTTCCTTGGAAGAACAGTTCTTGTTGTGGCTTGCCCTACAGTAGGGCAGATTGGTAGCCTTGAGCTGCTTTCCTCCCAGATATAAAGCTATTGTCACCCAGCTAATAACGAATATTGATTTCACAGAATCACAGAATTGTCAGGTTTGGAAGGGAACTCAAGGATCATCCAGTTCTAACTCCTCTGGCATGGGCAGCGACACCGCTAGATCAGGTTGCTCAGAACCACACCTGGCCTGGCCTTATAAACTTCCAGGGTTGTTTTCCTCTGTACTGTGCCTAGTGAAGAGTTATTCTGAGATTCAGGCAATATTAGGCTGTCTCAAGAATGATTCAGAATATCTATTTATTATATAGAGAGTTCACTGTGTTGGAAGGTATCTTTGACAGTCATGCAGTCCAACACCCTTGCAGTGAGCAGGGACATCTGCAATGAGATCAGACTGTGTAGAACACGAACAACTTGACCTAGATGTTTCCATGGATGAGGTTTATACCACCTCTTTCTATCATCTGTGCCATTGTTTCACCACCCTCACTGCAAAGATATATCTTCCCTATATCTAGTTTAAGTCTTCCCTCCATTAGTTTAAAACCATCACTCCTTGTCGTGTCACAAAAGGCCCTGTTAAAAAGATTGTTTCCATCTTTCATACAAGTCCCCTTTAAATACTGAAAGGCCACAGTCAGTTTTTCTTAGAGCATTCTTTTCTCCGTTCTGAACAACCTCAAATCTGGAGATCTGGACTTTAGGCAAACTAGGTTTGCCTTTGATAGAGCTAAAACGGATGAAAACAACAAGACAAAAATGGAGAGTGAAGAGAAAATATCTAAGAAATAGAGTTCCGTTTGCTGCTTTACTCTCCATGCAGCTCTACATAATACATACTTATCTCTGTTGTGAGAATATTTGAGCAAACCTTCACAACTTTCCTGTGGGGCAAGCATTCACAGAAGGAACTTTCTAGAATGACATAAAGCTGCATAATCCATACTTATTGCCTTTTGAATTGCTCAAATAACTCTTAAACTCATGCCACATCTATTTTTAAAACCATTTTGACTTTCCATTTTAAATTTCATTGCTAGACTTTCAAATATACCAACAATAAAGTAATTGAAAAAAAAATCAAGAATTGGGAAAAAAATCAGTAATTGAAAAAAACACAAACAAAACAAAAACAAAGCACAGTTTGTAATAAAACATTTATTTTGTGCAGTTTCAGGGACCATAATTTGATAAAATCTTGACTACTTCCCAATCTTTTTTTTCTTCATCATGAACAAACCTCCCAAATCTTTTTTATTCAGCCATTTCACTGATTTTCTTCATTTTCAGAGCTGAATGTGATTCATCTAACAATCAACATAAATTCACATGCCGTTGTATCTGTTTTCTTGTCTCTTGGTGAAGGTTGAGAAATGTCTACCCCTCCTCTTTTTCTCTCTTTTTTTTTTTTTCCTAACATTACTTTTTTCCATTGAAAAGCAGGAGGCTTTTAACACAGTAAGAAACTAAGGCATTTATAGATTCTGGAAGTGGGAGAACAATCTGGATCCTTTAGTAAATTACAGATATGAATGAAAGAACTAGACAGCTCTAGATTAAAATAGCAACAATGGTTACATGTCAGTGACTTCAAGTTTAAATGATTTCTGTGCTCCCCTTAGCATTTCAGAGACCTCGATTCAGATATAGGTGTCTTGTACCATTAAGGTAATTTATCATTTGCCAGGATAAGTGCATAGAGCTGGCAGAGAGGTCATGAAAACTATGAGACCATTAACGTCCTCTTGTAGAAAAGCCACCCAAGGATACCAATGGCATTCCATATGATGCTTGTCCAGTTGGACAATTAAGGAAAGGTCCTGAGGAATATAATCAGTGGAGCCTAGGCAGTTTACCTTAAAGTAGTGGCTGATTAACAGAGTAACTCTCCAGATTCCATATATAGAATTGATTTTATAATTCTAGTTCTAAGTTAGCTTTTGCACATGTAAGCACCCACCTGCACCCATCTGAATGTAGGTGTCAACCGGTAGCTGAATCCTATACTAGATGATGATAACACAGGGCTTGCTTTCAGGAACATGGTAAAACTGAGGAGTTGCCCCAGATGACACAAGACTACAGATGGTAGATGAAAAGTGTCACATGGAGCTGAGATTTCAAATCAGGTTTGGTAGGGTGAAGAGACACTATAAAGAAGGCTATTAACACCACCTAGAATTCAAAGTGAAGGCAGGAATACGCAGAGAATAAATGAAGAAGATGAGAGCAGATTTATTCTGTCATTAGAAAAAGAAGGCATGAAATGTAAGTGAAGGGAAAATAATTGCTGGTTTTAATAATATTTATATTATAATATTTAATAATATTTATATTGTAATATTAATAGTAATTAAATCCAGCAATTGTTTTATATATAATATGTAATTAATATATAGGTATAATGCATGCATATCATACAGTTATACAATATGGGTCACAGGAGATGTAAACACAGAAAAAATCCTAAGTGTATATTCAATCACAGAATCACAGAATGTTAGAGGTTGGAAGGGACCTCGAGATCAGCCAGTCCAACCCCTCTGCCAAAGTAGTATTACCTAGGGTGGTCCTCACAGGAATGCATCCAGATGGGTTTTGAAAGTCTCCAGAGAAGGAGATTCCACAACCTCTCTGGGCAGCCTGTTCCAGTGCTCTGTCACCCTCACTGTAAAGAAGTTTCTTCTCATGTTGAGGTGAAACCTTCTATGTTCAAGTTTGCATCCATTGTTCCTTGTCTTATTACTGTGCACCACCAAAAACAGATTGGCCTCCTCCACTTGACACCCACCCCTCAGATATTTAGAGACGTTGATCAGGTCCTCTCTCAGTCTTCTCAAGACTAAACAGCCCCAGGGCTCTCAGTCTCTCTTCTTAGTAGAGATGCTCAAGTTGCCTAATCATCTTCATGGCTTTCTGTTGGACTCTTTCCAGCAGGTCCCTGTCTCTCTTGAATTGGGGAGCTCAAAACTGGACACAATACTCCAGGTGTGGTCTCACAAGGGCAGAGTAGAAGAACCTCCCTACTGCTGCTGGACACACTTCTCTTGATGCACCTCAGGAATGTATCATACACAGAGATATATAGAATGGACTGTATTGAAATGCACAAAATATGATCACTCTGTGACTTATTTATCCACAACAATGAAGAAACCTCTGCTTTTGTTACAGTTTTTTAACATTTGAGGCACTTGACTCAGATGGTGTTACATAACGGATTGAGCCTCTGAACTTCAGTTGGAACTAGAGGAGCTTTAAGGTCCTTTCCAATCCAAACCATTCTGTGAATCTACAAGTCTATGAAATATACCTTTAAAAACACAGATACATGCCTAAGCTTTTTTTTTGTTGTTGTTGTTTTCTCCTCATAATGATGACAAATGCTGTCAGTCACTGCAATTTCATATTTGGTCACTCAGCTAGCTAGGCAACATTACTGCTGTTAAATTAGCTACAACTTTAAATGCCAAAATTGTCTTCAATTCAAAATATTCACTCCACAATTCAAAGATTTGGCTGACAAATGTTTCTCAAGGCTTTTTTTTTTTAATTATACAACTCACATGGAAGTGTCTTTTACTGTATGGATGTTTAATTCTGGGAGAAATTATCCATCCATGGAAACCCAACAGGTTATCAATTGAGAAAAATGATTGGTATGGAAAACCAATGGAAACTGGAGATCACAGAATCACAGAACCACAGGAACATTCAGGTTGGAAAAGACCCTCAGGATCACCAAGTCAAACCAATAACCCTACTCTACAAGGTTGAAAAGATGTGCTTTCTTTTCTTTGCTCCAGACAAAGAGGAAAAGAAATAGTGAAAGACTTTTTATTACTGAATACAGGGAGGAAAGGAAAAAGAAAAAAAATGATGAGTACTGGAGAATGAACCATGTTTGAGTTGCTCTGTGAGAGAAATGTGGCATGTTAGGAGAGGGTGTGAAGAGAAAAATAATGTAGTTGCTAGTGGATGCTTTCAAGTGGAATCAAAAGCTCCTTGATTTAGCCTCAAGATAAGTTATCTGTACATAAATCCTAACCTCTGGATAGGTTGTCAATAAATGACACACAAGACAAAAAGGCATTTTGGCAAACACCTCAGAAATGATGAGCAAGCTTCTTATTAATAGTACGTAGGGTATATAATTTTATTTTGCAATCCTATTCTTTTTGTTGAAAATTATGTCTGCTGCCTCTTCCAGGAGATTAAAGTCTATTTTGAAGGGCTGAATATATAAAAGCAACATATTTTAGATCAGTATTAAAAACTATGGTTCTGAACCCTGTTAAAGGCAGCAATGGATCCAAGCTAGAGGAGATGAGCTTTAGATTAGATGTCAGGAAGAAGTTCTTCACCATAAGGGTAGTGAGACACTGGAACGGGTTGCCCAGGGAGGTGGTAGAAGCCTCATGCCTGGAGTTTTTTGAGGCCAGGCTGGATGTGGCTCTGGGCAACCTGAACTAGTAGAGGGTGTCCCTGCCCAGGACTAGATGATACTTGAGGTTCCTTTCCCACCCTGATAATTCTGTGATTCTGTGAATCCTAAAGAAATATATTCTGTTTTCTGTAGTGTAAATTGTAAATGTCAACATGATCTGAGTGAGAAAGGAGCACATAAGAGATTTTTCTTCCTTAGTTAAGGTTTTTAAGAGACTTGCAATCATTTTTATGAATGTGGACATGATTGAGAATTTCATAGCCATTTTAGTCTACTTCTAGTAGGTAGAGGGCTGGACTGCAATAAGACTGTGGTAATGTTAATGAGATGTGAACAAATATTTTATCACTAGACTTACTGATGTCAGGTATCCAAGTAGAAATAAGGGAGACTGTTGTACCAAATGAAGATGTGGATTACTTTTTTGTTTTCAAGTTAGGCTGCTTTTTAGGTAAGTGGAAATGAAAGACCATATAGTAGTTTAGTGTGATCCCAAAGGCATCTCTTGCAATCATATAGAAAAAACCCTTTGAGTACTTTGTTCATTTCTGTGCTTTTCTGAAGAAGGAAAGCTGGTCCGGGTTTGGTTTTATAAGGTTTTTGTTGTTGTTGTTCATTTCTGTTTTGCTTAAAAGTTGCTGTCTGTTGATGCAAGTATTAACCTTTTGTTGTGGATCAAATATACAGTGGAAAAGATCAAAATGCTATTTCGAGAAATGATTTTGTGGGGGAAATTACATCCACTACTTGTAGATGAAAAAACAAAACAAAACAAACAAACAACAAAAACCCAACAAAACCAAACATCAATGTCTCATCAAGAGGAATTTTTAGGATGCTTGAAATTTACAGAGAACACATTTCTTTCACAGTTTACTAGTGTGCCTCTGATACAGATGGCAATCAAATGCTTAATGTACAGAGAGGTAAAGGCAAATGTCTTTTGTTGGAACTAAATCTATGTATTCAGACTTGTAGGAAACAAAGTTGTCAGGATTTACCTAATTCAGACTTCCAAAGGACAGTAATAAAATTTCTTTCTTCTTCTCCAAATGTAGATTTTTTTTCCCTTTAATGTTCCTATGTACCAGTTTTACCCAATGTTACATAGCTTTAAGAAAACTCTCAATCAGATTTTCTGGAGAAAAATGTTATATCTTTTTGGCAATTTCCTTTTTTTTTTTTTTTATTCAGAGACACCAAGCTGATTCAGACAGTACCTTCAAATTAATAGAACTACACATCCACATGTTTTACACTGTGAACAGATGGAAATCAGCCTGGGGAAATTAGTTGCATTCTCCTGCTATTGTCATTTATTAGACCATACATAACATTATGGCAGAGACCTTTCCTTTTTCAAAAGGAAAAATGGCCTGGAAACAAAAGAACAAATGGCCTAGTAAGTCTTAGAAAATGTAATCATAGAATGTGGTTTTAGGATCAACAGTGTGCATGTTTTGTGCACAAAACACAAAAAATATAAATTGTTGATCAACAAATTTCTCTTGTGAATGATTTTGTCTCTTTCTAGGGTAATACAGAGATTAAGCACAGAGTTAAGGACAGTTTATAAAGTACAGTTTATTAAGGACAGATTATAAAAATCAATATGGCAATTATGCATATTAATAAAAATATTAATAACTTTTTATTACTATGAAAAAATGCCAAAATCTTATCAAATAGGTGCAGTGTATGGCTGGAATATATATTTACAGTGGGAATGCACAGTACTTAGACAATATTTAACAATTTTAAGTAAAACAGAAGAATAACTGAAAGAGAATCCCTGGCACAATATGGCTCTCAACCACAGGGGGAGACTTGACAAGAACTGTCAATACAAAGGAGGCAATGAATTATGTATGAGTACTCACACATGAGAGGGCTGGAGCACCTCTCCTATGAGGACAGACTGAAAGAGTTGGGGCTGTTCAGTCTGGGGAAGAGAAGGCTCCGAGGTGACCTTCTTGTGGCCTTCCAGTATCTGAAGGGGGCCTACAAGAAAGCTGGGGAGGGACTTTTTAGGCTATCAGGTAGTGATAGGACTAGGGGGAATGGAATAAAGCTGGAAGTGGGGAGATTCAGACTGGACGTGAGGAAGAAGTTCTTCCCCATGAGAGTGGTGAGAGCCTGAAATGGGTTGTCCAGGGAAGTGGTTGGGGCCCCATCCCTGGAGGTGTTTAAGGCCAGGCTGGATGAGGCTCTGGCCAGCCTGATCTAGTGTGAGGTGTCCCTGCCCATGGCAGGGGGGTTGGAACTAGATGATCCTTGAGGTCTCTTCCAACCCTGACTGACTCTATGATTCTATGAGTTCCACCCAAGTAGGGCGGGGTGTGCTGCTGCTGTCTATCAGCCATTGAGACTTTTTGGGGCACTCTCGTGCACCTAGCCTGGCAAGAGATTGGTGCTGGTTGGTGGTAGGGATGCCACACAGTCTCGATGGCTGGTCTGGCTCCAGCAGGATGGTGGACGTTATGATGCATTTCCACAAAGGGCTCTTGCGTCTCCCTGGGTAAACTGAAGCACGGCACGAATTCCAGTTGCAAGAGGAATCGAGGCTTGGCTCCTAAGGCTTGTGCTTCTCGGGGCTGCAGTAAGTAAGGCTTGTGGTTTCTATCCCAAGTCTTGGACAGGGCAACTCCTTGCAACACCAGTCCAGGCAGGCAAGGCGAATATAAATCAGCCTGTATTTATCACTTGCCCAAGATTCAATTGGGCCAATAGGGCAACTGAAGCCAGCAAACAGTTACCTGTAGTGGGTTGGAATGGGATTCTTCCAGGCTGTGGCTATAAAAGGCAGAAACATAGTCCTGGTCTGAGAGAAGCACGGCCTGTGCACCTGCTCTTACCCCAAAGGGAGACTTTGTTTACCAGACTGGTTCCTGTTCTTTTGTCGCTTTTCCCACGTTACTCCGGACTCCTGCAGGAGGGAGGCGGGGAGAGGGGGACCATGTCTAGGCACACCAGAACCTGTCTCGGTTTGTGCTGGACCCGTTTGGCCCTACCACCACACAGTCACTCACGCTGAAATTCCCCCCCCCCCCCCCGACAATAACCAGGCTAGCTCAGTCTGGAAGCAAATGAAAAGCTGTATTTACAAGCAGAGTCTAAAATCTACAATGAAATGCAATGAATATGTACAAATATACAAAATTCACAACATTCACAAATATATACAATCAACAGAAAAAGCACAACCGATCTCCCTTTGCTTCCCCCCAAGGGGACCCTCCCAAAGGGGCCTCCCTCTCCCAGGAGCTTCCCCCCCAGACCCCCCTGGACAGAGAAGCAGAGTTAGTTAAGCAGAAAGTTGTTAACTTAGCTGCCAAGGTCAGTGTGTTATCTTCAGCCAGAAGAGAAGAAGAAACAGCAGCCAGACAGCCCAGCAACTGCCCCCACTGCCGAACGCAGAATATGCCGAATGCCTACTTTGTTTTGGGTAATAGTTCTTAAACATTTCTATCTATCCAATGGAAGTGTTTAGAACAATCGTTATTTTGCTTTCTTACACCCAATAGTGACTTATTTACATTCTTTCACTTTCTCTGTTTTGAACTTTGCAAGGAAAAATTAAAAAGACAGTTTCAAACCATCACAGTCCACCCCTTCTAAACAATTCCATTGGCTGCTACTATCATTTATCTAATCTAAAATAATATCTACAACAATAGGTGAATAAAGACCATAGTCCATTCCGGCTATCTCAGATGTAGATGATTCAAAAGAGTCAAATCACAGGAAAAACAGCAAACAGCTTGTTTCCTCGCAGATGGAGCGAAGAAAGGAACAGGGACTCTCAGGTGACTCAGGGCTCTCAGGGTTCGTGCACCGTAGATCTCATGAACTCTCCTCTTGGGCGCGATGCTGTATCTGCGCAACACTCCGAATTTAACCTCTCTCAGCCAAAGTTAGATTTCTTTGTGGAATACACTGAATTTCACCATTTTCTTGCATCACCCAATAGGTGTGACCAGGACCTTCAGCAAAAACCACCCCTCGGACAGGTTTGGCCTCTCCTGAAGGAGAAAATACCCAAACAGTTTTGCCTAACAGATTCTTTTCTCTGATAACAGGAACTCTATCACCTTCTTCCTTTCGCAACAAATCTGATTGGGCAGGTCCAGCTCGATTCACTGAACCTCTACTATTCACCAACCAGGTTGCTTGTGCTAAATGTTTCTCCCAGTTTTTCAAAGATCCACCCCCCATGGCTTTGAGAGTGGTTTTCAGCAAACCGTTGTAGCGTTCGATCTTCCCTGCAGCTGGTGCATAGTAGGGAATGTGGAATATCCACTCGATGCCGTGCTCTTTGGCCCAGTTTTTTACAAGATTGTTCTTGAAATGAGTTCCATTGTCCGACTCAATCCTCTCTGGAGTTCCGTGTCTCCACAGGATTTGTCTCTCCAGGCCAAGAATGGTGTTACGTGCAGTTGCATGAGGAACTGGATAAGTTTCCAGCCATCCAGTGCTTGCCTCTACCATAGTCAGCACATACTGCTTACCAGATCGAGAACGAGGTAGAGTGATGTAGTCAATCTGCCAGGCTTCACCATACTTGTACTTGGACCATCGGTCACCGTACCACAAGGGCTTGATCCGCTTTGCCTGCTTAATAGCAGCACAAATGTCACAGTCATGGATGACTTGTGTGATAGCATCCATGGAAATGTCAATGGATCTGTCACGAGCCCATCGGTAGGTTGCATCTCTGCCTTGATGTCCTGACGAGTCATGGGCCCACCGAGCTAAGAACAGCTCACCTCGGTGTTTCCAGTCAAGATCAGGATCAGGATCAGAGTTTGTGTCCACCTGGGAAACTCTTGCAGCTAGATCTGCCTGATGGTTGTGTTGTTGTTCCTCTGTAGCTTTGCTCTTAGGAATGTGAGCATCGATGTGTCTCACTTTCACTGGGATTCTCTCAATGCGAGCAGCAATGTCTTGCCACAGATCTGCAGCCCAGATTGGCTTTCCTTTCCTCTGCCAGCCATTCTTTTTCCAGTCTTTCAGCCAACCCCACAAGGCATTGGCTACCATCCACGAGTCAGTGTAGAGATAAAGCTTTGGCCATCTCTCACGTTCAGCTATGTTAAGAGCTAGCTGGACAGCTTTTACCTCTGCGAATTGACTGGATTCTCCTTCTCCATCTCTCGCTTCTGCCACTCTGCGCGTTGGACTCCACACTGCAGATTTCCACCTCCGCTTGTTCCCAACAAGACGACAGGAACCGTCTGTGAACAAAGCATATCTCTTTTCATCATCAGACAGACCACTGTAAGGAGGAGCTTCCTCAGCACGAGTTACTCTCTCCTCTGGAGGTTTAGCACAGCTTGTGCCTTCTGGCCAGTTTGTGATCACCTCCACCAAACCAGGCCTTTCGAGATTTCCCATTCGAGCTCTCTGTGTTATCAGAGCCATCCACTTAGACCAGGTAGCATCTGTTGCATGATGTGGTGAAGAACCTTTGCCTTTGAACATCCAATTCAGAACTGGCAATCTAGGAGCTAGAAGAAGTTGTGACTCAGTTCCAATCACTTCAGAAGCAGCTTTCACTCCTTCATAAGCAGCTAAAATCTCTTTCTCAGTTGGAGTGTAGTTTGCCTCTGAGCCTCTGTAGCCACGACCCCAGAAACCAAGAGGACGTCCTCGTGTCTCCCCTGGAGCTCTTTGCCATAAGCACCAGGTTGGACCATTGTCACTCGCGGCTGTGTACAGAATGTTCTTAATCTCTGGACCAGTTCGGACAGGTCCCAGACCCATCGCTTGGACTACCTCTCGCTTGATCTGGTCAAAGGCTGCTTGTTGCTCAGGACCCCATTGGAAACTGTTTCTCTTTCGAGTCACATCATATAGAGGTTTCACAATCTGACTGTATCCAGGAATGTGCAGTCTCCAAAATCCCACTATGCCTAAGAAACGCAGAGTTTCTTTCTTGTTGATGGGATTTGCCATGGTGGAGACTCTGTTTATCACATCCATTGGGATGTGACGGCGACCATCTTGCCACCGCACTCCCAGAAACTGGATTTCTCTGGCAGGTCCTTTCACCTTGTCTCGCTTGATAGTGAAACCGGCTTGCAAGAGAATGTCAATGATTTTGTTACGTTTCTCGAAGACTTCTTCATCAGTCTCACCCCAGACGATGATATCATCGATGAACTGAATGTGTTCTGGAGCTCCACCTTTCTCCAAAGCATCATGGATCACTGCATGGCAGATGGTTGAACTGTGAATCCACCCCTGGGGCAAACGATTGAATGTGTACTGAATGCCTCTCCAGGTGAAAGCAAACTGAGGCCTGCATTCCTCTGCTATGGGAATAGAGAAGAAAGCATTAGCAATGTCTATGGTAGCATACCATTTGGCCTGCTTGGATTCCAGCTCATATTGGAGTTCCATCATGTCTGGTACAGCTGCACTCATGGGTGGAGTTACTTCATTCAAGGCACGGAAATCAACTGTCAGACGCCACTCTCCATTCTGCTTTCGCACAGGCCAGATTGGACTGTTGAAAGGTGAATGAGTTTTGCTGATGACCTTCTGACTCTCCAACTGACGAATCAAGTTTTGAATGGGCACCAAAGAGTCACGGTTGGTTCTGTATTGTCTGTGATGCACAGTTTGAGAAGCAACCGGCAGCTTTACATCCTCTATCTCATGTTGTCCCACAACTGCAGATTCATCTGAAAGCTCAGGTCTAATGAACAACTTCAATTTTTCTCCATCAATTTCTACAGTTGCTATTCCAAACGCCCATTTGTAACCCTTAGGGTCTTTAAAACGCCCTTCTCTCAGAAAGTCAATTCCCAAAATACAAGGTGCATTAGGACCTGTTACAATAGTATGTTTCTTCCACTGCTTCCCAGTTAAACTTATGTCAACCTCTATCTTAAACAACTCTTGAGATCCACCAGTGACTCCCTGAATAGTTATAGATTCTCCCCCTTGATAATTTGATGGTATTATGGTGCACTGAGCTCCTGTGTCAACCAAGGCCCTGTACTTCTGAAATTTTGAAGTGCCAGGCCACTGGATGTACACATCCCAATAGATTCTGTTATCTCCATTATCCCTTACCTCCCCCTGGAGGAAGGCAGGGCACCCCTAATGGTGGGGATTACCTCCACATGTACAGCTGGCACAACGTCCAGCACCAGAATTAGGATCACTGTTGGAGCTATCAGAGTTGTTCTGGGAAACTGAGGAAGCAACAGCTGCCCTCCTGGTATTGCTACCTCGGGATCTGCCCCTCTGCAGCTTCCGTAACCTCTTGAAAAGATCAGAAGTTGGTTGACCATCCCATCTGTTCATGTTCTCACCAAACTGATCACGCAGAGTTATCCAGATACTGCCACGTGATTGCCTCTGCTGTCTGTTTTGGTTTGACCTATTCTGGAATGGCCTTCTTGGAGCACGTCTGTTTCTGACAGCTGAAACTTGTATCCATCTGGAGGAAGAGGAATTAGAATCATCCCCCTTCATCAAGTTGGATATGGAGGTTTTAAGTTCCTCCTTCAGCTCTTTCATGCAATTCTCCATCTTTCCAGACAGAGTTTCAATGGCTGAAACCAAAGAAGTACGTGCAAGACTATCCTCCAACTGCCTCATTTGGTCAGTGAAATGGCCAACAGTAGGAGGTGCTCCACCATAATTTCTTGCCACAATCCTGCTTGCCAGAATAGTGGCATAATTAGGAGGAGCAAGTTTAATGAGCTTTTTGGCAAGGCCTGTTCCAACAGGAATTTCATCAGGATTCAGAGTCTTATGATCTCCATACATTACTTCTCTCACAGCAAACTCTCTCAGACGCTTGATTCCCTCAGCTATTGTGGTCCAAGGCTTAGGGTTCCATGGTAAATCATCTCTGCTGGGGTACCTCAGCGAGACTGCCAGTAGGAGGCTTGCCCACAGAGAAACTTTACCAATGCACTTGCCTAGATGCCTGTCTATGCCTGTATCCTTTGAGAGCATCCCCAACTGAGAGGCCGACTTGTCGCCTACCACCAATGCTGGGGCTCCCATATCAAAACACCTGGCTAGCCAAGACAGGACTGGCTCATTATCTCCTCTGATGTAATCCTTCCTCACATGTCTAATTTCCTGTCTGGGTGCATTAGCTGACTGTATGTCATCCTCATCATCATCATCATCATCATCATCCTGAGGTCGCTGTCCCCATAATCCTATTTTAATCCTCCGTTGAATTTCTTTGAGTTCAGAGGCACTACCAGCAGTTGCTAATCTACTAGGGTCTACATCCTGACCTCCATCTCCATCATCCATGTGGGGTCTCAAGAGGTCTACCAGAGTTTTAAGGCTAACCCTCTCTTCCTCATCAGAAGGATCTTTCTTAACAGAGGCACCCTGAGTAGAAGGACCCTCATCTCCATCTGCACCATCTCCTGCAGCATCTGCATCTCCTCCTGCAGCTCCTTTACGCTTTCTGGTTACAGTGGCCACCAAATTTACTGGCTTGGTTTTCACATTCACAGCAGAGTTGGAAGAGCAAGTAGCCTTATGTCTTTCTTGATACAGTGCTATCAGTAGCCATATGATTATTCCAAGAAGCAACAAAATTAAGATTAAGGCTAGTACAAGATATCTAGGGTACCACTGGTTACAAAGACCCTCTGTAGTTGTAAGAGGAGTAACAAACTCATATGTGTCTGCTAGCAGATCCATAGTTGAGTTACCATAGCTTCTTAGCCCAATAAGACCACAACAGAATTCACCAACATTCAGTAACTTGTTCTTAACCCAAAGAAACGACTTATATGCCACATATCTCACAATCTTGTCTATCATGCAAGAAATGGCCCATCTGTAAACAATCACATCGATAATAGATGAAATAAAATTACTCAAAATCCAAAACAGCTTCATTTTGCTTCCTAATCTGAGCAGAAATAAATCACAAGCAATCGAGCCCCACGTTGGGCGCCAAAAATAAAAAGTGTGTCGGTGTGAGCTGAAATTCCCCCCCCACCGACAATAACCAGGCTAGCTCAGTCTGGAAGCAAATGAAAAGCTGTATTTACAAGCAGAGTCTAAAATCTACAATGAAATGCAATGAATATGTACAAATATACAAAATTCACAACATTCACAAATATATACAATCAACAGAAAAAGCACAACCGATCTCCCTTTGCTTCCCCCCAAGGGGACCCTCCCAAAGGGGCCTCCCTCTCCCAGGAGCTTCCCCCCCAGACCCCCCTGGACAGAGAAGCAGAGTTAGTTAAGCAGAAAGTTGTTAACTTAGCTGCCAAGGTCAGTGTGTTATCTTCAGCCAGAAGAGAAGAAACAGCAGCCAGACAGCCCAGCAACTGCCCCCACTGCCGAACGCAGAATATGCCGAATGCCTACTTTGTTTTGGGTAATAGTTCTTAAACATTTCTATCTATCCAATGGAAGTGTTTAGAACAATCGTTATTTTGCTTTCTTACACCCAATAGTGACTTATTTACATTCTTTCACTTTCTCTGTTTTGAACTTTGCAAGGAAAAATTAAAAAGACAGTTTCAAACCATCACAAACCATGCAATGTCTGAGAAGACGCATGAGGTGAGTCTGGTAACTAGTTAATTTGTAGTAAGGAACACAATGTGGAGAATTCTTAGTTTTGTGATTGTATAAGTAGGATGAAGATGTGACTCTTTGAGATCCAGGTAGATCTCAATTAAACCTGAAAATGAATGTTGGCTATTGGAAAGGGCTCTAGAAACATCTATCTGAGGTCTTCTGTAGAAAAAGTAGAAAAAAAAAAAACACGTTAAAAAACAATTATCTCTTACAATAGAATTTCCTTCTGCAAGACCTCATGAAAAGGTAGAATCAGACCCTATACCTGAGTGCTGTACTTCATGCCTTCTGTGGTGAAACATGTGTGACTCTCAGGCTTAAAATTAACTGGCATGCAGTTAATTTTAGGTAAACACTGAGGATCTAGATTCCTATTTGGATTTAACATTCCTTTTATCCCTATGAACAACAGCTTTAGCTTGAACTTTGCTGACTACTGATACTTCTGCAAGTGTGATTGTCTAGACTTCTCCTGTGTTGTTGATGGTGCATCCTGAAGTGCTTCCCACCTTGTCAGTCTTCTCTCTTTGCTAGACTATATGTCAGCTAATTCAAAGAAGAGGCATTTAGACATTGGTTTAGCGTTTAGGAGACACTTCAAGCTGTGGAATGGGATCAAGTTGGGCTGTGAGATTCAGGCATGGTTTTCTGTGCCTCTGGAGCCCATGAGTGCTACATGAACAAGCAATCCATGTATTCTCAGGTGTTTGTTAGGATGCCAAGGAAATCGTCTAAGTGATGACAAATAGTCAGCAGAGAATAGCCACTGTTCTAATATACTATTAAATCACAGGACCACAGAATGTTAGGGGTTGGAAGGGACCTCTGGAGATCTTTGAGTTCAACCTCCCTGCCAGAGCAGGACCATAGAATCTAGCACAGGTTGCACAGGAATGCATCTGGATGGGACTTGAAAGTCTCCAGAGAAGGAGACTCCACAACCTCTCTGGGAAGCCTGTTCCAGTGCTCTATGACCCTTACAGTAAAGAAGTTGTTCCTCATGTTGAGGTGGATCTTCCTGTGCTGCAGTTTACATTCATTGCCTCTTGTCCTATCACAGGACACAAGTGAGCAGAGACTGTCCCTTCCGTCCTGACACTGAGCCCTCAAATATTTATAGACATTGATTAGATCCCCTCTCAGTCTTCTCTCCAGACTAAACAGTCACAGGTGTCATAATCTCATCATAATCTCATAAAGGAGCAAAAGAGATAATTTCAGCTGAGAATAAGCTAAATGTCTTAAAGACTTGACTTAAAAATGTGTTACCAGTAAATCCCTTTAGGATGTTAAATTGCCTCCTTAAAATATTGTGTGGTAAAGTAACCTACTTTCTTATGATTTAAAAATTTTTACTTAGCTTTTTCTTGCATGCAGTGATGCTAACAGAAACCAAGTTGAAGTCTGGCAGTTTTGCTAGTTCAGCAGTTATGTGGAAGAAAATAAAAGTTCTAGTATGAGTAATCTCATATATAAAAGACTAAATTAGAAAGCCAGCTGTATCCTGAGCTGCATCAAGAGAAGTGTGGCCAGCAGGTCGAGGGAGGTGATTCTCCCCCTCTACACCATTCTCATGAGACCCCGCCTGGAGCACTGTGTCCAGTTCTGGAACCCCCACTACAAGATCTGGATGTGCTGGAATGTGTCCAGAGAAGAGCCACAAGGATGATCAGAGGGCTGGAGCACCTCTCCTATGAGGACAGGCTGAGAGATTTGGGGTTGTTCACTCTGGAGAAGAGAAGGTTCCAAGAAGACCTTATTGTGGCCTTCCAGTATCTGAAGGGGGCTACAAGAAAGCTGGGGAGGGACTTCTTAGGATGTCAGATAGTGATAGGACTGGGGGGAATGTATCCAAGCTAGAGGAGGGGTGATTTAGATCAGATATTAGAAAGAAGTTCTTCATCATGAGGATGGTGAGACACTGGAACAGGTTGCCCAGGGAGGTGGTGGAAGCCTCATGCCTGTAGGTTTTTAAGGCCGGATGTGGCTGTGAGCAACCTGATCTAGTGTGAGGTGTCCTTGCCCATGACATTGTGTTCAGGACTGGACGATCCTTGAGATTCCTTCCAACCCTGAAAACATTGTGATTCTGTAAATTAAAAAATTCCTAAACAATTTTGAAATTATTGGGTTTGTTGTGTGTTAAAGGCTTGTTCCTTATTTGTAGATAAGAATATTCAGTAATACTACAGCAACCTGAAGAATAACAAGAGAAGTGAGATGAGTTGAGTGCTTTCAGGAAAACTCATCTGAAATCCACTGATACCAATCTAAATCTTTTTACTGACTCTAGTGGATTCAAGAGGAGGCCTGTGTTTTAGTGAGAGGTTGATCAATGAACAATTCTGATAGCTAAAGTTTCTAGGCTATTTAGAAGATCCTATTTTCATTTTAACAGAAAAAAAAAAAAATAAGAAAGGAGAGGTTTGAGGGTCTTTTATTTTCCATGAATTAAATTTGTCCTATATTAAAGTTAACAGAGATTACATGATGTATGTGAGGGAAAAGCAGAGAATAAAAAGAACTTTGTTCTTCCTTATCTTTCTTCTTGTCATTAAATCATTGTAGTTGAACATGGAGGTGTCAAGGTGGGTATGAGCAAGTCAGGCTCCATAAATGGCAGGAGTCCATCCCTGTGTTTGATGAGCACCTTTAATAACACCACCTGTGGACCTCCTTCCTCTCTGAGCTTATGTGGAATTGCTTTAATTTTGCCATCCAGTACTGGAAAAAGAATGAAAAAAGAGAGCTTATGAGATATAGAATTTATAATAAGATGGAAAATATTTTGACTAAGCATTTCTGTTATAGATGCAGAGAGAAACCTACACGTTGACACAAGTGTTTATTTGGTGGAATACTGAGTCACAGCAAAAGCAAGAATCACAGAAGAGGAAAAATATTTTGGGTATGTTTGTATGTAAAGATAGAAAGCTGTAATATATTATTCCTGAGTAAATCCAGCCTTAACAACAAGGGCTGAAAATTCTAGGAGTGTCCATTTATTTGCTATTAACAGCAGAAGACCAGGGCTCTCCACAGGCAAAGTAAAACAAGGCTTCAGTTCTTTGTGTAGTCAGACTGTAGAGTACCAATTTGCTCACCAGTGTCATGACTGAGGAACAAGATTTTGGCCATGGCTCTTTCCTCTCAGAATTCTTATTCTAATACTTCTAGTGATCTTATTTGGTTGAGGTCTCTTGGCATCTAAAATAAGGCTGCATCATGAGAAAATCATGTTTTTCTTGTGAGAATCATCAAGTGGAAATCTTGTTCATGATTTTATTTTTTTTGTTTGGTTGTTTTTGTTTTGCTTATTTTTGTTTTCATTAATGTAAGTGGTTTATATTGCCTGAAGAAACACTGTTTTGTTATTACTTGTATGAGCAGGTTTCTGAGTGTGCATTAGGGCAAAAGGAGGAAGAAATTCTCTCTTTTGTCAAGATTTAATTAGGGATAATTTTCAGTACGCTGTTGTTTCTCAGCTGAGACCCCTGAAACAAAGGGATTTCCTGTGTCTTTTGACCAACTGTATAGTTGTTTAAGGCCATACACTTCGTAAATAAACAAGCTCAGCAGAGATCCATGTCACTGCTTTTCCTTCCGTCTGAAAGTTTCCTCTAAAGGGCTGAAATATAAGGCACTGCTTGACAAAAAGACAACAGAATATGCTCCATAGCTTTTTGCCAGAGCTTGAAAAATACAAAAGCATCAGAAGTAAGTAAAGAAACAACCTGAAGTAAAATGTCAAGGACAGAACAGAAAGGGATGTGCTTGATTCTAAGTAACAATGACTACTAGTGGACCATCCACCAGGTAGCTGTACCTTGATATTTGTACAGTGGTTGCTAGAAATGGTGGACATTGAAAAGTATTTACAAAAATCCACATCCCATAGATCTGAGATTTGTTGGCTTGTGTGTGTGTGTGCCTATTTTTATTGATTTAGAGAAGCAGACAAAAATATCAAGTCCTTTAATCGAGTGATACTACCATCTAATTGCACCTAAGGAACACTGTTTTCCCAGGTTTTCAAGTGAGTAAAACCATTTGGATCTTTAATTTACATTTATATATTAAAAAATATCCTGTGCTTATATTCCAGACACAATCTATTTTTATTGATTATTTTTGTGGAAGAATAACACAGAGAATTAATCTTAGATCTTGTGAGCTGTATATCATTCACAAGCTTGCTCAGAACTCCTCTTTTAGAGGAAATGGAAATCAAAGTAACTACTGTCATTTAGAGAGCATGCTGTTTGCTTCCACCCTTTCACAAATGAAAATGTCTTATTTCACCAAGGGAAGCAGGAACTCTGGTTCCAGATACTCACAAGTTGAATTCCTCCTAGTTTTCCATATGGAGGAGGCAAGCTGCATGCATACAGTGGATGTTTTTTTCTTTCCATACTTCTGTGTCTGCATCCAACTTGTGGAAAATCATGCATAGGTAAATGCAGAAAAGTTCAGTCTTCCTTCCTACTTAACCATCTGTATAATCATGATAGCTAAGTAATAATGCAATTCACATAGCTAGAACCTAGTTTAACTAGATGAGCTCTAACAGGGAAGGATGAGAAATTAAAATAATCAATAAATGATTGAGAAGATAATTTTAGAATTGGCAGTTTGGCAAACTGAAAACATTCTACTGTGACAGGATCTTTTGCCAATTCTGATTTCACAATTCTCTGAAGAGTACAGTCCTTGAATTGCTGCCATCTTTGTGGCAGAGATGGGGTGATGAAGCATCTCAGTTTCCATCTATTGAACAGGGTAGCTGGCCAGACTGGCTGCTCTGGGACCTAGAGCTTTACAGATGCGTAGTTGATTCTCTGGAATTCAGGACAACAATTTAAAGGAATGTGGAAAAAAACAAAACCAAAAACAAACAAACAAACAAACAAAAAAAACCTGAAAACTGCTTGGAAATTTCAAAACATTTAAGTTTTCCATGAGTAGGAACAGCCAAGTTGAACGCTGCCCTACTTATGAAGGGAAGAGAGATGCCCTAGGAATTATGAAGAAAACATTTGTGCCTTTACAAGAAAGGTGAAAAGTAGTTTTGAATACATGAGAAAATTGTGATAAATACACCAGACTGCAGAAATTGATTCTTCCTTTCCAAACTTATAACTCTCTTTTCAATGGTCTTTGATATCTTCCTTTGTATGGACTAACATGATGGTTTGTGCCATCATATTGTATTATGGAAGGAGTCCTGGGTCCTGCACAGAAAGTATTGCTGAAGATTTTTCAGGTAAAATAAATACAAAAGAAGATGAAGGTGTAGTGGCCACCTGTCAATAAACATTTCAACAGAGATGATAACAGAGATGCTAAAGGAAAATGTCATGTTTGATCCCAGAGGAACTTCTTGCTGCAACTGGAAAATAGCTTAATTTCAACACAGCTATTACCTTAACAAAACTAAAGTGTCCCTTTGATTTTTTAGCTTGGAAGTGAATTTCAAACACATTCCCATCTTTTATCAAAATACTGGAATCATCTCCCAAGAGCAGTAGTGGACTCCCTTACACTGAGTTCGCTTGATAGGATTCTGGGTCATCCCATATAAACTGTCACCTAGAAAGGTTAGAGTTACTTCCAACCTGGCACTCTGTGACTCTATGATTCTATGATCCTTTTGTCTCCTTTCCTTCCAACTTTAGATTTCCTGGGAGACCTTAGAAAGTAAAGGTACACCATGTCTGTGCAGTGCAGCAGAGCCTGCTGCACATTGAGCCAGCTCTGCAGTTAGAAAGAGCAACAAGGGCAGAGAAACAGTGTCACAAGCTGCATGTTGTATATAGCTTTTACTTTTTTTTAGAGCATCTCCCCAGGTCAAAGCACTAAATTCAAGCTGTAATGCACCTTTTGTTTGGGCTACTGAAATCTTTGATCTTGGCTCAAATTCGTTTAGTCCTTGTCCTGAAGCTAGATCATCTTTCAGTGTCTAGAAAAGAGCATTTCCTTAGGTCACTGCACCATAATAATGTACTTGAGTGGATGAGGTTTCACCTCATCTATTTCAAGTACCTAAGCATTCTCCTCTCTTTACAAACCACACACTGAAATTTCTTACACATTTAATTTTACAGCAGGGTTTGTGAGCCTCAGCAGTTCTCAACTCCCACTTTACAACTTGTCAAATGATTACTGAGGCATTAAAATAAAAATAATAATAATAAAAATAGAAAGAAAAAGAAAAAAATCATCCCTGGAATTTTACTTATTGTTAAAAGCAAGCTGAAAATTAGCTCATCTATGTCAATAGCAAAAAATAATAAAGAAAAATAAAATCACCAAAATAAAATACATAAAAAATAAAAAGGAGAACAAGAGAATCAATGAACCCTTATTTGCTAAAATAGACTGACATATAGAGTTGTAAAACTGCATTTGTGACACAATGTCCATTCCAGCTACTCTATGACCTAAATGAATTATGACTTTATGAATGCAAAGTTACAAGTGACTATGAAAGATTCTATTAGACTTCGTTAAATATTTTTTCTTTTTTTTATGCTCTGTCATGCAAAAAACAAACCTAATCTCACTCTCTTTCTGTATCAGAAATAAAAAGAAAAAACACAATGTTGCTACTTTATTTTTTGAGACTTCTGGGAATAAAATAATTAATTCATAGAATCATAGAATTTTCAGAGCTGGAACAGACCTCAAGGATCATCTAGTTCCAATCCCCAGTCCCATGGCCAGGGACACCTCATACCAGACCAGGTTGCTCAGTTCTCATCAATTCTGGTGAGCCTTTCTGACTTCAAAGGAGGAAGAAGTATGCAAGAATAAAGATACCTGGAGAATAAAGCAAAAAGCATGTTCACATGAAGTTTGCAGGCTAGGAACTCAGAAAACAGAAACCTGAACTTCTAATGATGTTATTCTCATAGATTTCACTGCATCATAGAGCTATTGTAGTCTCTTCTAACCAATAAATGAATGAGGAACAAAAGACTCAAAAGACTATTTGTCTCTTCCTTCACCTTTTTTTAAATGTTCCAGTTGGATCTCCATAGTTTCCAGTCTCCTGGAACTATCATGTAATGTTTTCAGACCTGACAAACTGACCTAATATAACTCTAGGATATTCTTAGAGTTGGAAATCACCTGCTAATGTCCAAGACTGTAAACTAAAAAACAAAACAAAACCCAAGAAAAATCAGTATTTGTTACTGTGATACCTATTTTATATCCACAGTTCATGTTGGACGAAGTGCAATTTTTATATTTTTTTATTTTAACACATAGGAGAAAGAAAATTATATAAGTGGTACTTAAAAGGCAACAGTACGTAATAGGAAGAGTAATTAATATAGTCCACAACAATTTTTAGCTAAAATGAAAATTCTCAAAAATTATATGATCAAAATAATTTACCATAGACATCATAGTTGCCTTCCAATACCTGAAAGGATCCTACAAGAAGGCTGGAGAAGGACTTTTCGTAATGGTGTCAAGCAATAGGATAAGGGAGAATGGCTTAAAGCTGAGGGAGAGTAGTGTTAGACTGAATTTTAGGATTAAATTTTTGAGTATGAGGGTAGTGAGACTCTGGAACAGGCTGCCCAGGGAGGTTGTGGAGGCCTTCTCCCTGAGGATGTTAAAGGCCAGGTTGGATGAGGCCTTGAGCAGCTAAGTCTAGTTGAGAGGCATCCCTACCTATGGCAGGGAGGCTGAAGTGGATGATCTCTGAGATCCCTTCCAACCTAAGCTATTCTATAATTCTGTGGTCCTATGATTATATTGCTGATCAGCTACTGGGGGACTCATTCATGAAAACAACCACTGCAAACAACTTCTCTTGCTCTCTGTGGGAGGTATGTGACATATTACTTTCTCCTGTATAGTTTATTTTTTCTCAGGATCCCTTCAGCCCCAGCATGAATCACGCCATTTTCTCTAAGAACTAAAGCAACTATGCCAGATCTCACTGATGATGGATATCATCTCTGAAGTTTACTGTGGCTCAGTATGGAAGCACTGCTGGGCTAATAAGGGAAGTGTACAGTGGGCTGATCAGCACTAGAACTATTTTGTTTGTAAGGTTTTAACCTCTGTTAATACTGACATATTTGAAACCATAATCATGATGTAAAAAGAGAAGCATCAGTGCTGGAAAGGTTTTCAGTGAATTTCTCTTGTGTCTGACAATGTACTTTTGTTCTGTTACACCTGATGCATGACTTGGGCCTCCATCAGCAATCACAGAAACCTCAAAGAAGAAAAATAACAAAACAGATTAGCTAGTGTCTAACAGGTCACAAACTACAATTATAGTTCTGGGTATTCCAGGATCCATGATTTGTCTCTCCTCTATACTTTTGTTTGAGCTCACAGAATATTATTTCCCTTGCTGATGGCAATAATAGTCTCTCCTCTCTTTTGAGCTGCCTAATTTCATGATCACAGGATGTTAGGGATTGGAAGGGACTTCTGGAGGTCTTTAAGTCCAACCCCCCTGCCAGACCAAGTGAGAAGAAGAGGTCCCTTCCTTCTTGACAGCCAGCGCTCAGATATTTATACAGATTTATTAGATCCCCTCTCAGTCTTCTCCTCTCCAGACTAAGCAGCCTCAGGTCTCTCAGCCTTTCCTCATAAGGCAGTGTTCCAGTCCCTTAACCATCCCTGAAGCTTTCTGTTGGACTCTCGAGTAGATCCCTGTCCTTCTTGAGCTGGAGAGCCCAGAACTGGATGCAATATTCCAGGTGAGGTCTCACTAGGGTGGAATAGAAGGTTAAGATCAAGTATTTAGTAAATGCATTTGTTAGAAGACAGAGCAGTTGAGTCTGTGTCTGCATAGATGTGGGAAGCAGTGCCACAAAATCCAGAGGAACTGGATGGCAAGTAAAGTAGCGTGCTTGTTATTAAGATAGGAAGAAATCTATATGAGTCTACAATCCCTAGGGGAGAAACCTATCTTTTGAAATTGTCTAGTCTATAAACTCATGCTACAGCAAAAAAAAAAAAAAAAAAAAAAAAAAAAAAAGCTGGACAGACATTATGGCACCATCTTATGAAGTGGTTGCCAAGGTAACCCTGAATGAATGTGCAAGAACAGGACAGCTCATCACTTTCTGAGGATGCAAGGCACATACAGAGGGACTATCACTGCTTAGAGGTCAGAGTTTGAAATACTCTGCTGGTTATATTGGAGTGAGCAGGTAGTTATGAAGATTTAATTATTGCAGATACTAAGTTTTAGTGGAATAAATCTAACACACACACACACCCTCCTGCTATTTGCAAGTTGTAATTTTGCTTTTACCTTTGAGTTGTAAAAATAGAGTTAAATAAACCCAAATCTCCCTCTCTGGAGATATTCGAAACCCACCTGGATATGTTCTTGTGTGACCTGCCCTAGGTGATCCTGCTCTGGCAGGGGGTTGGACTGGATGATCTTTTGAGGTCTCTTCCAACCCCTAACATTCTGTGATTCTGTGAAATCAATTTACACATATTCATTTTCTTGAAATGTAAATGCAGTGCTTTCAAAGCCAAAAGTATGAATTATTGCTCAGCATTCTGGCACAAAATTTATAAGAAATCCATAAGTCTTTACCCCTTATTTGGCTCCAAATCTCTTCAAACTTGGAGTAATTAATTCTGAACTTTTCTATTCATTTGAAGTATAGAGAAACCAGTAATGTTGTAATCTATCTGAAATTCCTATTCTGAGAAACAAAAAATAATATCAAGTATAGAAAAAAGAATATTTTAATGTCCCTTAAATTCCTGTTCTGAGAAACAAAATATAATATAAAATATAGCAAAAAATTAATCTCTCTTAAATTCCTATTCTGAGAAACAAAAATTAATATTAAGTCTGGCAATATGGTAAAAAAAAAAATCAATATTTTACAGGAATATTTTGTAAGGCTTATGAATATACATGACATGTTTAATGAATATGTATCAAGACTTTTGAACTCTAAGTCATGTTTCTTTCCTATGAATTCTGCTGCATTGTTGCTGAGCCTAAATCATAAAGTAGGATAATAAACTCAATGTAAGTGCACACACTAACAGAGTTATGAACTCATCTTCAAATTCTTTCTCTTTTTTTTTTTTTTCCTAATACATATCTTATTTGATTTCAGTTTTCCAATAACACAATGGAAACATAAACTATATCTATATGCTACCAAAGGAATGACCTGTGTTCTGAGCCCTCCACTTAGCCTCATATAACGCTCTTTTCAGAGCTACTCAAAGAGCAGACAGCATAAAAATCAGGTCTCACTGAAGTTTTAGCACACCTACTCTGCTTTAATATTTTCACAAGAACTAAAAACCTTGCCAAATGTTAGGTTCTGATGCCTTGTACTAAGTAAATATACAAGGGAAAAAATGATCCTTTCCTTGTGCGAATACCACAATTTTTCAGGGTCTCCCTTTTCAGTGTATTCACCTTGTTTTGTGGGTTTCTCTCTCTGAGAAGAACAGAGGTACCCCACCTGGAGGCTGTACCACACCCAAGAAGCAAGTAGCTGGATATACTTGGTAAGAGGTCCACATCTCTTCCCTTTCAACTCAGCCTGAATGCCATGGCTTCAGAAAAGAGGGGAAAAGGTGGTTTTAGTCAATAGCTCGAGGCAGGTGTGGTTAGACCTTTCACCACAGTAACAGAAACAGGGCAGGGACTGTGCCTCAGGTTGATTTCCTAATCTGTACCATGTCAAGGGGTTGAGGAGCCCACATAAGCATTTTTCAACGTTTTCTTCCAATTTCTGTTCTTTTCCTTTTCTTCCTGTAACTGTTTCTGCAGCTGCTCAATTTGCAGGGACAGTAGTAACCAAGCTGGCTTCCTTTCTTCCATTTACTCTCTCAGATCTTCTCTCTCAACTTTGTTCTTTCCTATCCTGACAGGCAGCTTCTAGGCAGGTGTCTAACATCTTACAAATCATTCTTTTTTCCTTTTCCAGCTTTTATATGGTCCCTGGTTACCTTTAGCTGTACTTCCACAGCTTTCCAATCATGCTAATTATTATGAGCCCGTTCTATTGAGAATTTGGTACTTGGACTTATCCCTTGCCTGTGTAAACAATCAGTAATATTGCTTGCCATCCTGCCAAAGATGCCACTTTGTCACAAATGACGTTTCAAATCACTTAAATTGCTTGCAGAATCATGATTTAGGATCCTGTTCACCATGAAATGAGTGGAAAACACCTCACTCAGAACAGGAAAGCAGCAATATGTTTTAAAAAGATAAAGTGATACTTTGACAGAGTTTATTTGATGTATTTGATGGAATTTACCAAAGTTTAACAGACATTTATCAAGTTTTAATTTGATGTTGTCAAGGATTAAGGCTGGGCTAGACACTAAATGAGTAACAAATGCTCTTTATGACTCCTCTCCCCTCCCAAAGAGAAGAGAAGGAGAATAACAGAGAGAGACTAACTATGAATATCATCAATATCAATACAGAACATAATCATGTAGCTAACTATAAAGATAAATAATATACATACAAACACCTTATTCAGGTTTGTCAGTTCACTTACAGTAATGAAATTCGTTGCAACAGGCAGATATTTTCCATTATCTTTCACTTTAGAAAATACTTTAATGATACAGTCCCACCTTGTTTTTATTAAAAGGCACTTCGAAGGCACTCTGCTTGTCAGCTCTCCCAAAACAAAAATGGAAGTAACAAGTTTTATTGTTACTCTGTTGAATTCATTACTAGTGATACTAAACAATATAAACAATCAGTTCTCTCAGCCTGAGAAATTAGCTAGTACATGGAGTCTTTTTAATTGTTTATCAGGATAAAAAAAAAATTATTGTGTGATTCTGGTTTCTTGGATTTAAGTTTCTTTGTTTAATCATCTCACCTTTCCCCCATTGTATTGGGAATGAGCAGGGAGGGCGTCTTACCTGTTAAGTATCTTAGATTTACATTTTGTGCATCTATCTTGGTAAATGCAAAATGTGCTGTTTGGCTTTCTCCCAGGTCCATGCAGAAGACACCACCAACTGCCTGCCTGTTTGCCTGCTGCTTCCCTTGCACAGCTGCAGCCACTCGAACCATGGGGATCCATGTTTGCCGTTGGCTTTCCAAACAGCATTTTCACTCTCACGGCTTAGCTGCTGACTAACTTTTCCAAGCAGCACTTCACTGTGGATTATGGCATCCCACTGTTTCACCATTGAATTGGTACTTAAAAGAGATTTAATTCCTCGTTCTGTTTAATTTGAAAGGTGGTGAGCAAACCTCCACTGAGATATTGCTGTATAAGTTGCAAACTGAGCAGCAGCTAGTAACATAACTGAACAAAAAAAAAAAAAAAAAGATGATGATATGAAGAAATGAAAAAGATGTATATCTGTGTTGCAATTGCACCTCTGAAATATATTTGTGCCTGTATGCATATGTATGAACATCTGGTAGACGTATAGATAAAATTGGCCAATAGGAGATATTAGAGACTGAGGTCTAAATTTCTTCTTGCCTAAGTTTGTAGATGCGCTCCTTTTCACAAGCCATTGAATTGTGCAAGAAATCTTTACCTTCTTGTATCAGAATGCAAAACAAGGCAGTGTTTTTTCAGGGCTATGCCTTTTCTGTTCTCTTTAATCTAGCAAAAATCCCTTACTTGATGAGTGATAGCAGGATATGATCTTAGTGCTTTGCTATAGAAGAGGAAGAAAGTGACATTGGCTCTGGCATTTAGAGTAAACAGCAGGGACTGATGTGTAAAGGACATCTCATTTGAAGTCAGATTTCACATGTGGACAAGGCAGAGGTTGTTTTCTCTGTTTTATATGTCATTAGCCCTAAAGGATCCTGCTATCTCTAGTGGGAATTTTGTGGCAGAGATAAGATTTGGAAGATCAACAGTGTATTTGTACATCTCTGTTCTTCTCTAAAAATACACAGAAGCCTGAAAAAGTCATAATTCAGGATGGGGTGACTCTTGAAGAAAAGAAGTGATGTTGTAACCCAGGAAACATACCCACTAATCTCTGGTGGTCCTTGAGTGTCAGCTGATCTGTTGAGTTGTATCTATGCCTTTATGAATGATCACAATGGTAATGTCATCTTCTTAAAGACATTTATCACCTGCTTCCCCTGCCCTGTTGCTTAAATTTTCTATGAACATATAGATTCTTGAATGGTCTGGAGGGCATTTTAACCAGATCTTGGATTCATTTATGTTCTTGCAAATTGTACAGGATAGTTTTAGAGGTTTGCTGTTGGGCTGACTTTAGAAAAATACTGGGCTTCCAGACTCCAAACCATGCCCCACAGTTCTACAGCAGAATTCTGATTGTTTTTCATCTCAAAGGAATCAATGAGTCTAAAAGCATTCATGTATGGCATGTTCAGGTACTGTAATAATGGGGAATACACAATCAATATAAACACACTATTTATAAAGCAGTAGGACACTGAAGAATAAGATGTAAAAGCAAAGCAAGCAGCAACGGAAGTCCTCCATTGCCTCTCTTTCTTCTTAAAAAACAGTACCACTGGAGCTATGATGATTTGTGTTGTCTATCATAGCAACTGCATTGGAGAAATGCTTAGAAAGAGCAAGCCACAAATGCATAGCCATAACTATAAATGCCAACAAAGTAAACAGAAAGCTCAAGTGTTGTTTAATAGCATGTCTCTAGACAGACAGCTTTCATAACTGAATAACTCGGTTTCCCTACTATTGGATTTCTGCCCAAGAAATATTACACCACTAAAACTCTTATGTTGAGGTTTTGTCCAAGACAAAAAGATCATTACATATTGGGATAAAATCCATTCTCTATCCCTTGGAAATATTTCATTACTTAAATGAGGGAATATCATGGTAAAATGACTATATAAAAGTAGCCTGATTTTGGTTTAACTGATAAAAAGAAAAAGGTGGTTGATGTTTTTGTGATTCTGATAGCAGCCTTTCCAGTGGCATAGCAGTTTAAATAGAAGATGGACTACATGGCTCTTTGGACTAAAATTATTGTTTGGGTTTTTTTTTTTAGTTCCATTTATTTTAATTACAATAGCTTATAATCCTAAGGTATTCCTATACCAATACTGTTAGCAGAGAGAGGTTCTCCTCCCCCTCTGCTCTGCCCTGGTGAGGCTACATGTGGAATATTATGACAATTTCTAGGGCCCTCAGTTCAAGAAGGACCTCAGGGCACTGCTTGAAAAAGTCCAGCACAGAGCCACAAAGATGATAAAGGGAGCGGAATATCTTACTTATGAGGAAAGGCTGAGGGAACTGGGGCACTTTGACTTGGAGAAGAGGAGGCTGAAAGGTGACCTCATCAATGTTTATAAATATGTGAAAGGCAAGTGTCGGGAGGATGGAGTGAGGCTCTGCTCAGCTATGTCCAGTGATAGGACAAGGGGCAGTGGAGCAATGCTCTAAGGGGGACCAGAGGAAAGACTTTTTCTTTGTGAGGGTGACAAAACACTGGAACAGGCTGCCCAGAGAGGTTGTGGAGTGTTCTCTGGAGACATTCAAAATCCATCCGGCAGTGTTCCTGTGTGACCTACCCTAGGTGGTCCTGCCCTGGCAGGGGGGTTGGACTCAGATGATCTTTTGAGATCCCTTCTGACCCCTAATGTTCTATAATTCTATGATTCTGTGATTATACATGGATCTTTTTAACCTTATCAACAAAATGTTTACACTGTGATTTGTGTGGTGTTATCTCTTTCAGAATGAAAGTATCAAAATGTCAAACATTGCATTAATTCCTTCAAGTGACATCTCTGTTATTTACTCCTATTTTAACTGCAAAGTCTAAGGATTAGAGTCACCAAAAAATGTATATACTAAAGCCATTTCTTTGCTTAGTGTTATAAAATATTCACAGTATCACAGTACCACAGTATATTAGAGATTGGAAGGGACCTCAAGAGTTCATTGGGTCTAACCCCCCTGCCAGAGCAGGATCACTTAGGGTAGTCTGCACAGGAATGTATCCAGGTGGGTTTTGAAAGTCTCCAGAGAAGGAGACTCCACAACCCCTCTGGGCACCCACTTCCAGTGTTCCATCACCCTCACTGTAAAGAAGTTTCTCCTCATGTTGAGCTGAAATCTTCTATGTTCAAGTTTGAATTCGTTGTTCCTTGTCTTATCACTATGCACCTCCAAAAAGAGATTGGCCCCATCTACTTGACTCCCACCCCTCAGATATTTATACACATTGATGAGATGCTGACTCAGTCTTTTCTTCTCAAGACTAAATATCCCCAGGGATCTCAGACTCACTTCATAGAGAGACTTACATTCCATGTAAGGGCTTTGTAATTTTTATTAAAACAAATGCTGTATGCATTTAGTCATAAAATATCTCTTTTCTTTGCATAAATTACATTCAAAAATTGAATATGCAGTGCTAATAATATTAGACCTAGTATTTACTGCAGCCAGCTATCAACTAACATTACAATTGATTTTTTCAAGACACTTCCAAATTATGTCTGACTATCTGACATAAAAAGACAATGCTTCATTCTGCATATAATGCTAATTAAATGATAATATTTAAAAGCCCTTTATTATTTCACACTAAAAATAAAGTTACTGGCTTGTTTACAGTCTGGAATATATTTTACCCATGCTGACAACTGGTAGTGGGAACTGTTTGTGGGAACTGGTAATGAAATCACAATGTGGTTCTCAAGAAGGAGGGCAAAGAGCTGAAGTATGAATGATTCTGCTTAAAAAAACAACAAAAAGAAAAAGAAACAACAAAACCAACCCAAACAAACAAACAAAAAACCCCATTGAAACCCCCAAACCAAACAAACAGGCCTAATCAAACCCACAAACAAAGAAACAAACCAAAATCCCAGCACATATATCTCTTGACTTCCAAGGGTCATAGGCACCCCCTGTAGGGGGGCACGATGTGTGCAGCAGAGGAATAGGATTCCATCCATACACTTCTTGCACTATTTTCTGCATTCAGATTGGATAGGAAAAGCTAAACACCAAAACATTACTTATCCTCGGACTGAGATTAAAATGGCAATGTAAGGCAATTAATGTGCAGACCAATAACTAAAAAGAATAGATGAAGGTTTTTTTTGTTCAGATAAAGTGCTATATAGTAAACTCTTTTAAACTGTGACCAATAGTAGTTTAAGAAATGTTTAAAACACTACCAGATAGCCAGGATGAGACCAAAGAAGTCAGGGTAAGGAATCAGTAAAACAGACATCAGACTATAAATAGGTCATGTCACAACTATTTCTGTCCAGGCAGACATAAAACTATTAGGATAGTTTTGAATAGGCATGAGATTACCTTTCAGAAATTGTATTTCTTATGTGACCTATATTCTTTGCAACTGTCAACTGATAAGAAGAGCCATGTATTATGTGTGTGTCTGGGTTGGTTTTTTTTCTCCTGTTAATATAGTATAAGATCTATGAACAGATACGCTGTTTTATTTGGATTCTGCATGTCTGTATATTTGAAGCTTGCATTAAAAAGGTTGGTTTGATCAAATACCATGATAAATGTTCTTAATTCCTCTAGTTAGCCAGGAGCATAAGCTCTGGAGAGGAGAGGGAGAGGCAAAAGCCAGGGCAGCTGACCCACACTGGTAAGTGCTGTATCCCAGACCACAAACATCATGCTCACTATAAAGGGGGATGTTTGCTGAGGATGAGGTTCCTCCTGATCTTTCTTCTCCTCCTTTTTTGCCCCCCTCCTCATCCCCAGAGAAGCTCACTTACAATCCTGCTCCAGAGGACCACCATGCATGTGACCACCATCCACTCATTGGATTGAGTATAATGTGATATACTTACATAGGTATTAGTGTTAATATTAGTTTTGCCATTTCATTAAATCCAATTTTATTTCAACCCTTCCCCTCTTCCTTTCTCTCTCTCTTTCTCTCTCTTTTCTTTTTATTTTTTCTTTCTTTCTTTCTCTTTCTCTTTCTCATTCTTTCTTTCTTTCTTTCTTTCTTTCTTTCTTTCTTTCTTTCTTTCTTTCTTTCTTTCTTTCTTTCTTTCTTTCTTTCTTTCTTTCTTTCTTTCTTTCTTTCTTTCTTTCTTTTCTTTCTTTCTTTCTTTCTTTCTTTCTTTCTTTCTTTCTTTCTTTCTTTCTTTCTTTCTTTCTTTCTTTCTTTCTTTCTTTCTTTCTTTCTTTCTTTCTCTCTTTCTTTCTCTTCTTTCTTTCTTTCTTTCTTTCTTCTTTCTTTCTTTCTTTCTTTCTTTCTTTCTTTCTTTCTTTCTTTCTTTCTTTCTTTCTTTCTTTCTTTCTTTCTTTCTTCTTTCTTTCTTTCTTTCTTTCTTTCTCTTTCTTTCTTTCTTTCTTTCTTTCTTTCTTTCTTTCTTTCTTTCTCTTCTTTCTTTCTTTCTTTCTTTTCTTTCTTTCTTTCTTTTCTTTCTTCTTTCTTTCTTTCTTTCTTTCTTTTCTTTCTTTCTTTCTTTCTTTTCTTTCTTTCTTTCTTTTCTTTCTTTCTTTCTTTCTTTCTTTCTTTCTTTCTTTCTTTCTTTTTCTTTTCTTTCTCTTTCTTTCTTTTCTTTTCTTTCTTTCTTTCTTTCTTTCTCTCTTTCTTTCTCTTTTCTTTCTTTCTTTTCTCTTTCTTTCTTTCTTTCTCTTTCTTTCTTTCTCTCTTTCTTTTCTTTCTCTTTTCTCTCTTTCTCTTTCTTTTTTCTTTTCTTTCTTCCCTTTCTTTTTCTTTCTTTTCACTTTCTTCTTTTCTCTTTCTTCTCTTTCTTTTCATTTTCTTACTATCTTTCTCTTCATTTTATTTCTTCTTTTCTCTACATTTTTTCTGTTTCTTTCTTTCTTTCTTTTTCTTTCTTTCTTTCTTTCTTTCTTTCTTTCTTTCTTTCTTTCTTTCTTTCTTTCTTTCTTTCTTTCTTTCTTTCTTTCTCTTTCTTTCTTTTTCTTTCTTTTTCTTTCTTTTTTCTTTTCATTTTCTTTCACTTTCTCTTTCTTTTCACTTTCTTTCTCTTTCTTTTAATTTTCTTTCTCTTCATTTTCTTTCTCTTTCTTTCTCTTCATTTTCTTTCTCTTTCTTTTCATTTTCTTTCTCTTTCTTTCTTTTTAATTTTCTTTTTCTTTCTTTCTTTCTTTCTTTCTTTCTTTCTTTCTTTCTTTCTTTCTTTATTTCTTTCTTTCTTTCTTTCTTTCTTTCTTTCTTTCTTTCTTTCTTTCTTTCTTTCTTTCTTTCTTTCTTTCTTTCTTTCTCTCTCTCTTTCTCTCTCTCTTTCTCTCTCTCTTTCTCTCTCTCTTTCTCTTTCCTTCCAAATGTGAATAAACTCTCTTGAAAAGTTTGCCTTTGGTTTTCCTCCTTTGGATGACACTATGTTCCTCTTCCACAGCAGGACATCTTTTGTAGCATAGAGTGACCCTGGCAATTATAAAGAAAGAACAATAAAATTGCTTCTTTTTTTTTCTTTTCAGATTCTGTATCTTCTTAATTGGTAGAATGTGTTCTTCCCTGCTGTGCAAAGTGCAGTGCAAGGTGTATGAATATTGACCCTTCATACAGAACTGGTGTGTCATTGTACTTCTGTGCTCTTCCTCAGAAGGATAAATGAAGTAAACCCTGCTTAATGGAGATATTTCAAAATATTCGAAGAGAAAGATGAGGAACAGTTTCAGTGAACAAGGTTTATGCGTGAATTTTATTTAGGATTCAATTAAACAAAAGCTACATTATAGAGGAGACATGTTAATGAAAGAGAAGATGAATAAAATTGTCCAAGGTTCTGGATAATTTTAATAATTCTAAGAGAAATAAGCTGGTTTTGAAAAAGACTTGAAAAACCAACAGGTCTTGAATTTCTGTGGGTAATGATCAGTAATCTGTAAACAACCCTGTGTGGCACAGACAAAGAGATATTGCATGCTCAGAAGGAAACAAAATACCTAAAGAAAGAAAAGAAAAAAAAAAAAGGAAGAAATGGCAGATTAATTGGTAGCAAAAATAAAAGTCACACTACTCCCACATTCAGCTTTGGGATGTAACAATGACTGGAACTGGATGAAATACAAAGGTGGCAATAGATGTCAGACACATATCTGAAGCATGTAACACCGTTACAGTTATCCAAAGGAAAATCATCAAGTGCAAGGGACTTGTTAGAAATTGACTTTCTCCCCTGGGGAAAGGAAGGCATCAAAGTCTGAATCAAGCTGCTCCCAGGAACTGATACATTAAGAGGATTGGGCAGTGCTTGTTATGCATTCCCTGCTCTTGCATGTGCATATTTAAAAGGTGCCCGGTCCAGACTAAAAAGAGATTACAAAGATAGGTAAACTCAATAGTCATGTCCAAAATAGATCACCTCGGAGCCTTCTCTTCTCCAGGCTGAACAGCCCCAACTCTTTCAGTCTGTCCTCATAGGAGAGGTGCTCCAGCCCTCTGATCATCCTGGTGGGCCTTCTCTAGACAAGTTCCAGCATGTCCATAGCCCTCTTGTAATAGGGGTGGACACAGTACTCCAGGTGGGGTCTCACCAGAGCTGAGTAGAGGGGGAGAATCACCTCCCTTGATCTGCTGGCCACACTTCTTTTGATGCAGCCCAGGATCTGGTTGGCTTTCTGGGCTGCAAGTGCACATTGACAGCTCATGTTGAGCTTCTCATCCACCAGCACCCCCAAGTCCCTCTCCTCAGGGCTGCTTTCTAGCCAGTCACTGCCCAGCCTGTATTTGTGCTTGGGATTGCCTCGACCCAGATGCAGGACCTTGCACTTTGCCTTGTTGAAGGTGGAGAAAAAAAAAACATAAAGGTAAGTTACCTATGGTTATTTGTCAAATATTTAGCAAGTATTTACCTGGCTGATCAGTATTGTTGTGAAGTTTGCAACTGAAGATCCGCAGTGTTACCAATACACCAACAATCCCTTAACCCCAAAAATACTGGTATGACAGAGAAGTGTTTTACCTTGTCAGCTTTCTTCCCATTTTCACATTCTTCTGAAGAGTGGATCAGCAAGGAAAAATAAATAAATAACAGACTGTTCATTTAATATCTTCTCTGGGCCAGGATTTTTCAAGCCAAAAATAAATGAGTGTGTGTTATGTGTAGTCATACCTTCCTCGCTTCCCTAGAGACTCTTGAGAGCTAATATGGTTACCATGCAGAGGTGTTTTTTTCAACCCACCACATAAAAGATGCAGGGAATATTACCTTGGATTGATGCTCTATTTACCTTCTGAATTTTAGACTAATCTGCCACATTTATTTGTACTTAACAGTGAATTAAAAAAAATGCACGGTCCTCTTTTATGAGATTAGACCAACTGATTCCATGAAACAGCTGAAAATGAGTTCCTCTATATTTGTTTGGTTGATTTGCGGTAAATCAACTTGATAAACTCTACCAGGATTTTCCTTGTTCATGGTAGTTCTCTACTGTAGGTTAAATGTACAACTGAAAATGGGTGAGCAGAAAATGAAGAAAAAAACCCTATACCTGCAATAAGTACAGAAGTCTTCCCATAGGCCAGAGTTTTGTCACAACTCCTCACCAGCTTGCTCTCCTTTTATTAAAATCCTTTTACTTCAGGAACTGGATAATGCCACACAGTGTCTGTGCAGTTCTGTTGGTATTTCATCACATATGTCAGTTACGAAATGGTATCAGCTTTGCATGACAGAAAAGAAGCTGTGGATTTCATTTTGTGCCCTGGGCAGAATAAAGCTTTGTATGATAGCAGCCACTGTGGGTCTTCGGTCTGCTTTAACCCTAGGTCCATTCTTATCTTGGAGATGTAGAACAAAGAATTGCAAATTCAGGTATGGGCCAAATTTGCCTTACAGGTCTTACGAGGATAGCTCCGTCCCTCGTAATCACACAATGTCAGGGTTTGGAAGGGACCTCAAAAGATCATCCAGTCCCACCCTGCTGCAAGAGCAGGAACACCTGTACAAGGTCACAGAGAAATGCATCTAGATGGGTCTTGAATATCTCCAGAAAGAGACTCCACCGAGCAGAGCCTGGCTCCATCCTCTTGGTGCTCACTCTTTACATCTTTATAAACATGAATAAGGTCACCTCTCAGGCTCCTCCACTCCAAGCTAAAGAGACCCAGCTCCCTCAGTCTCTCCTCATAAGAGAGATGTTCCATAGAGTAGCCCAGCTTCTTTTTGCAGTCGTGGTAACAGACAACAATGCGAAAGCCAATTCTCCATGGAGCAGCAAGAGTAGATCTGTTTTGGTTTTTGTTTGGTTTTCCTCCTGCAGAAGGGATGTTAGTGGAATTGCTTTAGGAGTCTTAAGCTTCAGTGCAGGGATATATTTAGAAAGGAAAACACATGATCTTGTGGCATGTTCTTGACCAAGCCCAGAACAGAGGAACTTTGTGTGAGTGTTTTATTGATATGAGAGTGCTGTCAGTGTCCCTGAAGGTGATGCTCGAGGTGCCCTGATGACTGGATGATTTATGCATGAGTTATTGCATTGGGTTTCCTCAGGTTTTCAATAGAAAAGAACTGATATTATTACTTGACATGAAAGGTTGGCAACCTAGCTCTGGACTGCTGCTTTCGTATTGCTCCATCTTTGCTAGGGAAAGTATGAGACAGGTTGTTCAAAACGATTTGCAGTGCTAATCTCTTACACACCTCTCTTCCAGAGCAATTACTACAAACCTATCAACCCTGACATCTCATTTTAAAGTCACATATGATTTACTTAGCCATTCAAGCAAAATAGATGCTGAGAGTAAGCTGCTAAGTTAGAATGAGACACTTTTGAGTTCTGAAGCCAATGAAATTACTGCAGGAAATAGATTTTTTTTTCTTTGTCTGTGGGTGCTGCCTAAGGTATTGACAATGGAATCTAATCTATGATATCCTCTACATATTTCTGTGTATGTTCTAATATATGTGAGCATTACTGAAAAGTGTGAAATGTTATTTTAAAACCACTTTGGTTCAAAGGACACTGAACTGCTGGAGTGGGTCCAGAGGAGATCTACAAAGACCATCAGAGGGCTGGAGGACCTCCCCTATGGGATCAGGTTGCGCGAGTTGTGGCTGTTCTGCCTGCGGAAGAGAAAGCTCCAGGGAGACCTTAGAGCAGCCTTCTAGTACCTGAAGAGTGCCTACATGAAAGCCAAAAAGTGACTTTTTACAAGGGCTCGTAGTGATAGGATGAGAGAGAATTTGTTGCTTAATTTTCCAGTTCTAAGTTTTATTTGATTCTTGCTAAAAATTTTACTTCCATGTTCAAAAAGCTTTTTAGATGATTCAATGAATGAAATCAGAGCAGAATATCTAATTAAGAAAAAGCAAACCTGCTTTAGCCCACTGTCTTCAAAGTGCTATATAGGGTACAGTGTAATCTTATCTGCTTAATTAGAAGAATATTAAGTTTGCTGGTAGTTGTCCACACTAAAAAAAAAACAAAAAAGGTAAAACAAACAAACAAAGAACCTCCAAACAAACAACAGTATAATTGCACAATATTTTTACAATTATTTTCTTAACATTAACTATTTCTTCTGCATTCTACTGTTGACCATATATTACATAAAAGCTTCATTCTCCACAGCCAGTAGTTAAGCAGAGAAGCAGTTATGCGTATAGACAGGTGTATATGCAGACACTCAGTGTAAATGAATTCACTTTGATCACACAGATAAATAACACTACTAAGCAGCAAGAAAGAGACAAATTCTAGTTTCCAGCATTAATTGCAGCCTGTCCATATGTAGAAACCATATGGTGGTATGTGTAACATTTATGCTCATTATACTCAAATAGGCTCAATAAAATCAACCTACAGTATTTAACAGCAGAGTATAAACACTGTACATGGCTACAGGAAACTATCCTGTTATAGCACTTTTTACTTGTCCCTGGAGTTTGCTGAAAGGTGTTTGCAGAATATTAGAATGACCTCCCTAGACCATGAGAGTGTGGGTATAAATGAGAATTCTTTTGATTGATTAGCCAATTACCACAAAGTACTGTAGTTTATGCCCTGCGTATTAACAGGCACGTTATTAGGAGATGGAGAGAATTAAAGAGCTATAAATATACCAAATGGAATAAGCATGGGCAGTTAAACAAAAATTGGTTTCCAAAGTCATATTCTTCTAGTTTGCCATATAAATTTTGTGGTTTGAGAGAAGGATGCTTATTTGTTTATTAGCTCATTGAAGTGTTTACTACCTTTACCATAATTTCATTCTTGCTGATTCTTCTGAGTTTTTTTCTACTTAGGTTGCATCTTTACTTCAGTGTCTGCAGCAGTGCTCTGATACTCTGAGGCAATCACATAATCACAGAGTGTCAGGGGTTGGAAGGGACCCCAAAATATCATTCAATCCAACCCCCCTGCCAGAGCAGGAATACCTAGAGCAGATCACACAGGAATGCATCCTGGCAGGTTTGAGTATCTCCAGAGAGGGAGACTCCACAACTCCCCAGGGCAGCCTTTTCCAGTGTTCTGTCACCATCACAGCAAAAATAATTTTCCTCATGTTTCTATTCAACTTCCTATGCCTCAACTTCCACCATTGCCTCTTGTGCTGTCATTGAGCATCACTGAGCAGAGCCTGACTCCATCCTCTCAGCACTCACCCTTCACATATTTATAAACATTAGTTAGGTCACCCCTTAGTCTCCTCCTCTCCAAACTAAAGAGCCCCAGCTCCCTCAGCTTCTCCTCATAAGGAGTTTCCATAGTGCCTCATGGCACTCATGGCTTCTTTCAGGAAGGTGGGGATAGACAGATTGAGAGCCACTGCTGCAACTTCACACAGCTCTATGGCCAGTTTTACTCTAAAAATCTTTTCCTTGGGCCAAGTCTCAGTTCTCCTTGTTAAGATGGTAACTCTTTTGGCAGTAGTGTCTGTGATGCTAATCAAGCATAGAAGTTGATACTATTAATGTTGTCTTCATTAAAATACAGATATAAATCAGGGATATGTGACTAGTTCAGATAATGTTCATCCAATTTTCCTTTTGAACAGGCATGGGTTGCTTAAAATCCTGAGATATTTGAAAGTATCATGATTTTTTAAAAATCATTTCCATACATTTTATGTGTTTGGAAACTAGACCTCATTTGTCATACAAGGGCAAAGATGACTGCTAAAGTAGCCATGTAAGCTCATTTCATCTGGGTATTTGGCTTCTTGATATGTAAGGGGTGAGTGATTCTGTAACATATTTCCATCATGGATTTCTAGATCATGGAAATGATATATTTTGAGACATCTTGCTTTGAACAGTTAGCAGAATTTAACCACTGAAACTTTTGAGATCAATCTACTGAAGAATACTTACATTTAGAAATGAAACTAATATTAAGAGAAGTTCCTTAAGTCAATTTTACCTTCTGACAAATTCAGAAAACATCATTGGAAATCTAGTAGAGATAGACAACAAATTTCTTTCTTCACGTTTTGTGCAATATAATAGCTGCTTATTGCAAGTTTAGTGGCCTATAACTTTCAGGCTAATTTAGTTAAAGCTGAAGAGAGTGAGTAAATAGTAGCCACAAGACCTGTTTTTTAATTCTTATATTCCTATCTCTAAGAGGAATATTATCACTAATTTAAAGAGATCACTTCTTATTTACACCTGCTCATCTTCTAAGCAGAGGGATTCTAAACATAGGGTTGAATAAACTATTTTACATTTTACAGATGAATTATGATGAAGAACAAATCCTGCTGCATCAGCTGCAACAAAAGGCGATTATTAGTCAATCCCAGAACTGCACAAATCATCTTTCCCACCAACTAGCTCTTCCACACCACCTAGTGCCTTTCTTTGGGATGCATATCCTGAAGTGTGAAATGTCAGGCAGAGCTATAAAGGGACACTATTAGCCAAGGAGCTGAGCAAATTACTTGTGCTCTGGAATATCTTGAATTCTAAGTTTCCTAATGTCTCTGTGGCATATGTTTTCGATTTGAAAAATCTGTTTGCTGTCCTGAATTCTCTGAGCAGCAGCAAGAATGCCCCACCAGCCTCATTTGTTTTGCTTGTCTGCTGGTGTTGTCATGAAAACATGTAGTGAGGACGTCCTGTTCCTTCCAAAGCAGTCAAGATGTGTTCAGCTCACAAGAGCTTAACCCTTAAAGCATTTCTTCATTTTATTTTTAAAAGTCTTTTTTTTTTTTTTTAATTTGGTATGATAAAGAGCTTTACGTTTTTTTCTATGTTAAAGAGCTTCCCGGGATAAACAGGCAACTCTACTATGTTCAGTGTTCAGTGATCAAAGCCAATCTGGTAGAAGAATTGTTTTCTGCTGCTTCTTTCTCAAACTACTGGTACAAAACTGAAGCAAGAACTAACAGTCCTCTGCATTATCCAGAAGTTCAGCCCTAAAATCACAGTCCTAGTAAACATATTTATTAACAAGAAAAAGTGAAAAATAATATTATTTAAAGGTTGTTTACTTTTGTATCATTCCATAATGATGTTTGGAGAAGCCCCTGCAAGTCATTAACACCATTGATCAGGAGGGGAACCTGTTTCTGAGCAGCTAATACTTTGATTTATCATGATTGTTTTTTCTCAGAGACTATTAAGGGTGAAATGTTAGGCTTGGTGCTGCTCATGCCTATTACACAGTAAACTACCTTATTTTCTGCAGACTATTTGTAATTTAAGAGTGATTCCCCCCTCCCCCCCCCTTTGTTTCAGCATAGCTATTTTGACAATATTTTCCCCCCCACATTAAATAGGAAATATTTCCTGAAGGAAGCATATTGATTCTTAAACAATACTAAGCTGGGCTGCTTTATTTCTCCCACCTTGTGTCTTTTTATACTTCTACCAGACCTTGGAGATTTTGTCAGAAGTTTTGAACAATGCAAAATATTCCTGAGTTTTGCTCCACTCTTCCCTGATGATGATCTTTAATAACAGACTAAATGCAGATCAACAACCCATTGAGGAATACTTTATTCAATAAGTGTCTAATAAGTTTTTTTACTAAACCACTGAATTGTGAATAACAAGAACCTAATCTCCATACATTGACCTTTTAGCTTCTGCTGAGAAACTTTCTGCTGAATAATAATAAATACACCTTAAAAAAAAAAAAAGAAAAATAAATAAACAAAATAAAGAGAAGTTAGGGAAAAGCAAGGCTGGGCTGATTCATGAATAAAAAGATAAGCAAGAGCCAATGGTGACAGCAAGGCAAGGAGGATCGATGTTCTCACCAAGCAAGGGTGTAGTCCAGTGGTACCTGAGCAAGGAGGACAGAGAAGGACAAATGAGAGGAAACAGTTTGGACAACACCCCAGTGATGGCCATGCAAGTCCACAGTGATGAAGAGGGTTCAAGTCTGGGCCTGTAAGTCACTTCAGCAAAGCAAGGATAAGCAAGGTGAGAGATCCAAGCACAGGAATATCCATGGCAGAGTGCTGAGAAAGGTTGACGCTGAGAACTGCAAAGCCTCTTAGTGCATTCAAGACCCTGGGAACAAAAGCCAAACTTACTTTGGAGCAAACCAAATCCATATTCAGATTTTCTAGAAGGGAAGAAGGATGAGCATTTTCTTTGGCACAGCATGTTCCACATATGCTGAATACTGACAAAGAAATCAGGAAAGCATATTTACCAGAAATGTCAGTGCTCCTGCTACTCCTCTTTCACATAAAAGAGCAGGTGGTGCAGCATATGTGTGTGATGTGCAATTCCAACTTTCAGCTCCTTCTCCTTTACAGAATTTAATGCTACATTTCCTACCTCCTAGGCTGTTCCCTGGTATGTCATATAGATTAAGAAAAGGTATGTAATGGTGTTACACCACCAGTTGTTAGAAGCATGGAAAAAAAAGTGTGCTATTTTTATCAGGTACTTTAACCTGTTTCTCTAGACTCACTGATTAATTAATTTTGACCTCATTTGAAAAAAAGAATAATCTCCCTGTACTTAGAAACCCACAGACAAACCACTTAGTGGAGATGATCATTTCAGGTTTGTTAATCCGAGAAACTTTATTATTATCATAGAATCATAGAATGTTAGGGGTTGGAAGGGACCTCTAGGGATTGTCCAGTCCAACCCCTCCTGCCAAAACAGGATCATCTAGGGCAAGCCACACAGGAATGCATCCAGGCAGGTTTGGGAAGTTTCCAGAGAAGGAGACTCTACAACCTCTCTGGGCAGCCTGATCCATGGTTCCAATGCCCTCACACCAAAGAAGTTTCAACTCATTTTGAGGTGGAGCTTCCTGTGTTCCACCTTGTACCTGTTGTTCCTTGTCCTGGGCACCACTGAAAAATCCTGGCACCTTCATCTTGACATCCACCCCTCAGATATTTAGAGACAATAAGATCCCCTCTCAGCCTTCTCTTCTCCAGACTAAACAGCTCTGGGGCTCTTAGCCTTTCTTCATAGCAGAGATGTCTCAGTCCCTTCATCATCCTCGTAGCTCTCTGTTGGACTCTCTCCAGCAGATCCCTGTCTCTCTTGAATAAGGGAGCCCAAAACTGGATATGATATTCTAGGTGTGGTCTCACGAGAATACAAAAGATGCCCTTCCAGAGCCTTAGATAAAAGCTTCAGCTAACAAACAAGGACCCTGATTTTTATCTTTCAGGACAGTATTTTCAGTGGCAAATATAGTATAAGCAGAAAAACTTCCTTAAAAGAGAAAGAGAAAGAAATAAAAAACCTAAGTGTACATTGATACTGACATTTTCAATATTTGCAAATCCTCTTATTCATGCTTGTTTTAGAGATTTTTTCCTGCGTTCCTGATAATAAATGAACGTTGCTCTTATTTACAGTTGGCTTCTTTAATACATCAAAACACATATTGAGTAATTTTCAAGAGCCTTAATTTGTATAAAAATTTAATTGCTAGGTTTGGGGATCTTAATTCAAAAGAGAACTGGACTCTGAATTACTAATTCAAAATAAGAAAAGTAGGTCTTTCATTAAAGTTATTCACTGCCTCTTAAGGAGAATGGGATATATCACAAGTTAAATGTATGTAAACACTTTTAATAATGGCTCTTTGCTTTAGATGATATCTCTGCCTCTAATGAAAGCCAGAAGAGAGAGAGAGATGAAAGGAGAATTCTGTAAAAATCCCCTTTGCTATCTTTCTGACTTTTTTTTCACACTTCTTTTAAATCCTGTCTACCACTTACTGAAGGATGTAGTAGTTAAGAAGAATACCTATCAAAATAAAATTAGTTGTCTAGGTCTCTTCCAGGAAATGTTAGCAAATAAAAAAGTTGACATATTATCAACCTGTGGTTTTGTACACAGCTCTCCAATAAAGGCAAGTGATAGTTGAGCCAAAAGAAAAAATAAATGAAAAAGAGGAAAAATAACGATGAACTTGTTGCTATGATTTATTGGAATGCTTTAGACAGATGTAGCATTCTACAAAGACTAAATACTTTTAGAAGTCTATTCAGTGAATGTGACTTAGTAGCTTTGATTGGCCTCATCTTTCTAAATAAAGATATTTAAATCAAAAATATATGAAAAGAAAAATAAGAATGGCTGATTTATTGCTGCAGAGTCTGCTACAGATTTATTTTAGTGGAAAATCCTGATGCCATGGAATATACTACTGGGAACACACCACTAATACAATCCTAGGCTTACAATAAATCAGTGCAATATTGATAGAGGTACCAAATCTGTCATATATTATGGTACAATGTCTAATTATATTTTTTTTCTGATCAATTTACTAGGTAACTGTTTCCAGGGACACATTGCACAAGAACATGCTGTTACAGAGTATACACATTTCCCTATTAGTTCAACAGCTGTCACAGTTTCAGAGCACTGAATCTTGAACAATCATAAAACAGAATTTTTTATGGCTTCACAGGGGAAAAAAAATCTTTTTCCCACCATATTTCTCCTTATTTCTGTGGTCAAATTTTACCTTTTTCTTCATCATCAAATCATTTATCTCTACTAAGTCTTATCAGCATTTAACTCTTTGAAGAAGAATGATTGTTACCATTTTTGGAGGGTATGATCCTCTTCAATTTTAAGTTTCATTTAATTTTCACATCTTTTATTTTAAGTCAATGTGTATATGTTCCCTGGTGAGACCACAGCTGGAATATCATCCAGTTTTGGGGTCCCCAATTCAAGAAAGATAGGCATCTGCTGGAGAGAGTCCAACGGAGAGCTACAAGGATGATGAAGGGACTGGGACATCTCTGCTGTGAAGAAAGGCTGAGAGCCCTGGGGCTGTTTAGTCTGGAGAAGAGAAATGTCTCTAAATTATCTGAGGGGTGGATGTTAACATGAAGGTGCCAGGCTCTTTTTAGTGGTGCCCAGTGATAGGACAAAGAATAAAGACTACAACCTGGAACACAGGAAATTCCACCTCAACGTGAGTAGAAACTTCTTCGGTGTGAGGGTGTTGGAGCCATCAATCAGGCTGCCCAGAGAGGTTGTGGAGTCTCCTTCTCTGGGTACTTTCCAAACTTGCTTGGATGTGTTCCTGTGGACTTGCCCTAGGTGATCCTGCTTTGGCAGGAGGGGTTGGACTGGATGATCCTTAGAGGTCCCTTCCAACCCCTAACATTCTTTGATTCTATGATTCTATAATTCTGTGATTCTGTGAACCTATGATTCTATGAACCTATGATTCTCTGATTCTCTGTATATGTACTCCTTTGGATGAAAATTTGTTGTGGAATTTAGTGTGTCTCCAGCAAGATTCTAACTAACCACATCATATAACATTTACTGTCTAAGAGTGGCAGAGAACCTGGAACCACTGATGCAAACATTTTTAACAACAAGAAAGGATCCCACAGGTTGTTTGCTTTCACTTATGACCTTTTACAGACTGATGCAACCAATCTACCCATTTGGACATAGAATCATAGAACCATAGAATCAGTCATGTTTGGAAGGGACCACAAAGATCATCTAGTTCCAACCCCCCTGCCATGGGCAGGGACACCTCACACTAGATCAGGCTGGCCAGATATGTGATGATCTGTGTGTGTGTACTTCAATAACAGGTCAGAAAGATGTGAAAATAAATAAAGCAATTCAAAGTGTAATTACAGGAACAGACAAATATGGTTTCACTGCCTACCCTCAAGCAGCAGCTGATGTTTGTTTTTTATGTTCCCTACAGATATATGTCCACCCCAAATGTATGTGCAAAAAACCAAACCAAACCAAACCAAAACAAAACAAAACAAAACAAAACAAAAAACCAAGCATAGAACTGTTGAGGAGATGCTAGTTTTGAAAGTATTGCAGACAAAATTCACAAAATATTTGCCTCTAAGATCACCTAGCATTTGTTCAGACATTTGCCAAGACAATTTCTCATCATACATAAGCTGATGGAACTCTGAGATGCTGCCCAGTCTTCCCCCCCCCCCCCCCCCCCCCCCCCGCCCCGTATCATCCATTATTTCTGCAGCTTCCCTGAAGGATGAGTTGGTTTAGCTGTCTGATGACAGAAACTACACTTCTCAGCATGTAGGTGGGAAGAAGGGATTAATTTTCTATCAGCTGAGTGAATCAGCCAACTCATCCTGTGGGCTCAAGCTTGCAAGTGAAAAAATGGTAAACAGGACCTTTCAGTAGGTGTCTGAATTCAAACACAATGAAAATCTGTCCTTGTTACTCTGCAGTTTGGAATCCAAGAACACTTGTGAGATGACTTGGAAAATCTTCAGCAGAAATCACACAGTCAAGCAGTTTATTCAGGCACAAAAGGTGGTTTATATTTGCAAACAGAATTGCATGTGCCATGTACCACATCTGTGACCCAAGTCTCTACTTTGGCCAGGTGGCATGCTGCCCAAGCTCTTGTAGGAACATAGTCACAACTCAGCAATAAGGTGACAGACATCAAGTTTGATTTTAGCTGGCAGTTGCTTCTTTTAGCTTCTTGTGCAGGTGGACAGATTTTCTGTGTTGTTCTACTGTTGCAATCCAGTAGTATAGCATAAATCTAGTGATTTCCATTAATTACTTTCACTAGATGCTGGAATAAAGGTAGGAAAGTGGTTTGAAGCTTGCATCAGTCTAAGATAGGGGTGGGCAACTCTCAGCATAGACATCTGCCTAATGTGTGCCCTCATCTGCTCTGGTAATATTTATGGAACTGAGGTAAATTCCTGCTTGTGGTAGTTTAACTTGACTGAGGGTCACACCTACAGCCAGGCACTCTATCACTCCCTCTTCTTAACAGCACAGGGTAATGAAAGGTTCATGGCTCAAGGCAAAGACAAGGAGATTGCTCACCAATTAGCTTCAGGAGCAAAACTCAACTTGCGGAAAATTAATTTGATTTTTGCCAGTTAAAATAGATTTGAATTATAAGAAATAAATAGCACAACACACTCTCCTTTTCCAGGTTCAAGTTCACTCCTCCATTCCCAGCTTCTCTACATCCTTCTTCTGAGTGGCCCAGGGAGAGGGGGAATGTATGCTCTGGTTAAGTCCATAACAGCTCCTCTCTGCTGCTACTTGTTCCTCTGTCCTGCTACTTCCTTCTCTTATTTCTCCTCTGCTCCAGAGTGGGTCCTGTTGAGGATGCCCCTGCTTACTGCGAAGGACGTTGGATTAGATGACCTTTGAAGATCCCTTCCAACCCAGACCATTCTATGATTCTATAATCCACAGTAGTGACAGCAATATTGTCAGTTACCCAGGTCTGATTTCACTGTCACAGTGAAATTATTCAATTATTCACAGAAACATTATTCAAATGTCTCTTTTCTTGCTTAGACAAACAAACAAGACTTTTGCCAGTCCCACATATTATTTTCTTCAGTTAGCTTTTAGTTTAGTCATACCATTCTTCAAGACATGTTTCTTAGTGAAGGCATTCTAGATTTTATTATTCTTTGCTTTTGTGATTTAGCTGTATGGTGTATGATGAATACCATGGCTAAGAATACTCTGATGCCTGTCCTGAGCATCAGATCAGTCTAGATTTATCCCTGCATACTGTCAGACATGAGCAGGAACAAACACATTACTGAAATAGTAGAAAAAAACCCAAAACACACTGTTTTGTTACAACATTTCAGAAATCAAGAAGCAAGGATATTTCAGAGTTGTAGCTTGCACTCTAATCACATCTTTCTTAACATTCAATTATATCAATTTGTTGAAGCCATTTATATTTTATCTGTTAGAAATTAAAATATTCTGTATATAGTAGGAGTGTACTAAAGATATTGGTTTGCATAGTTGCACAGAATTATTAAGTCCTGTGGCTCTTCTCATTCATCTTTATATTAAAAAAAAAAAAAAGTTTGACCTTCAAACTTTGATTTTAAGTAATTTATGAACATATTAAACAGTGAAGGACTTTGTGAAATTAAGATGAAGAAAAAAAGAGAGAGCGAGAAAAGAGAGGAATAAAACAGAAAATGTGGTCTGACAATATCTGTGTCATCTTTCTGTTCTGCATGAGTGCTCCACTTTACAAGTTCAGTTTTCTGTCCTTACCTTCCTTGACTTGGAATCTCATTTCCAAGACCCAGGTATGCTTCTGGTGTGATCCGAATATTTGTTAGCTTGTAATTCACACTGAGTTTAGGTTGCCCCTCCTTACTGCAGAGGGGGCTGGACTAGATGACCTTTAGAGGTCCCCTCCAAACCAGACCATTCTATGATTCCATTATTCTATGACCTGTCTTCATCCTCATCAGCAATTTCTTATCTAAAACTAAAAAAGGGTGAAATTTTAATTGAGAAGTTGGAGGAAAAAAGATATTAACTCATCAAAACCTCTAACTTTCAGTCTATTTCAAAAATGTTTATCTGTTAAATTTTGGATAAGAAAAAAGATTGAGAGAGAAAGAAATGAATGAGAGAAAGAAACAAACCTTTCTTTGAGACAGGAGCTGCTATTTCCTCACAGCTAAATTTCATTGTTATGTCTCATATAGCTAACATAGTTAATGTTAAGGCTTGATCTTTCTTTTCTTAGCTGAGGGTGATGCTTGTACACCAAATGAAGGTTAAGTGCTTCGATTGCATCATGAGGTACACTAGGCAAGGTCAACTCAATAAAAGAACAAATTTATTTTTTCTGATTATCTAAAGATACAATAGAAAAATATTTTTTTTAATTTGATGTTCTGAGTAATTCAGAGGCTCAGTGAGAGCTATTATAAATTTACTACAAAAAGACATATTAAATGCTTAAAGTAGTTCTTGTGTTTTTGAAGTACAAAACCTCTGGACCACTCATCTTGGCCTCTGGCATGGTCTCACACTGTCTCATGAAGCTGTCATTAAAGAACTGCAAGTTTACATACTTGGAAAAGTTGCTTCACTCTAAATAAGACAGTGAATTGAAAACTAAATGCTTATACTACTAAGATTAGCCTGGCTTAATTTAAATGGTTTATTTATATGGCTTACTGCAGAGGGGATTGGTCTAAATGAGCTTTAGAGATCTCTTCCAACCCAGACCATTCTATGATTCTATGAAGTACATCAACTTAGGTTAAGAAAAGAGAAAGAGCACTGATGCTGGTCATTTTGGCAGCATAGTGAGCACCATGCTGTAAAAATCACCTACTGAAGCAAGCATTTAGCATGCAAGCCCTTGCTTATTTCCTGAATGAAACTACTGAAATGGGTTTAAACATCATAAATCACATTTCATGATACTGGTTGGTATCTGCAGTCCACACCAGTATTTATGGCCCAGCCTAGATCTATGAAATGTCTCTCGTATTCATAGCTAATATAATGGGCAATATTATGTTAACAGTAAGTTTTTTACTTTGCTTCTGGGGACAGCTGAAAGATATTGGGAGTTCTAGGAAATGGAAACATGGATGTAATAGAAAAAAATATGAACAAACAAAAATCTCTGGGTGAACATATTTTTCTAACTTCCATCAGAGTTGAATCTTCTGCTTCATGTTTTACTGGAGAAAAATTGACTGACATGAATGACAATTCCTTGTCTTGTAGGTCCTTTAAAGGGCTAATTGCTTGCTGTAATTGTCTGGAGGTAACACGGTGGGGTGATGTCATTTAGCAGCTAAGCTTCCACCCTTGATCATTCCCCTGCTGCGGTGTTATGAGTTAAATTAGGTCCCCCCAATAACTTTTTTTTTTTTTTTAATCTGTCCCATAGAGTAAATCTCACCACACTCAGAATTTGGAAGTAAAAAAGGAATTGTATTTACAAAAGAAACTAAATATAACAATATAAAAGGCAATAAACATGTAAATAGTATATTTACATATAAATACACAATATAAGAACAGCACAGGACTCTCTTGTACCTTTGATTCAGCTCTTTGTCCCCTCTTGAGGACAAAGGGCCCAAAGACAGCTATAGAAACCATACACTTCCTCTCATGCCCCCCTGTCCCTTTAGAGAAGTAACACAGAGAAGCCCAAGGTCAGAGGGAGTACAGCACAGCCCAAAAGCCAAAGCACAGCAGCCAGGAGCGAGCAGGCAAAGAGAAGAGAACAAAGTCTGCTGCAAGATATAAGGTTTTCAATACACCAAGGGAATTATATTAACTAATCTATTGTTATTGGTTTATATCCAATACCTTATTATTTATCTTATACTCTGCAAGTTTCCTAATTACAATTATTATCCAAGATAAGGACTAGCTCAAACTACTACAAGTGGGATGGGGAGAGAATCAGAAGGGCAGAAGCAGCAGAAAGAAACAAAAAAATCAAAACCAAAACCCAAACAAAAATACAAACAAAAACAACAACAACAAAACCCACAAGCAAAATACTCCCAACCCCTCTTGGGTCAAGGTAAAGCTATTTTAATAAGTGAGAAGAAAAAAAATGGAGAGGAAAAATAAACAGGGCTTGTAGCTTATTTGCCACTTACTAGATGGCAAACAATTTTCTATGCCTTTCTTTGTATCAGCAAGAATGCAGTAGCTTAAAACAAAGATGAGAAAGAGGAAAATAAACCTTTTTTGAGTTTTTATTTTAAGATATGGCTAAGTATTGGCTGAATGTTAAAAAAAAGAAAGTCACTAAATCAGAAGTACAGGAGTTTTCCCCTTCTGACTTATCCTGAGTCAGATAATTAAGTGAGAAATCCTCTCTTAATTCTTATTCTCCAATGTATTTTAATCCTTTCAAGACATTAAATATTAGTAGATTAATGGCTGTTAGTGTAAGGCTTTTCTACAGAAGCACATTTTTGTTAAGCAATAGTAAAAAAGGTTTTCCTCTTGGAATTCAAGCACAGGTAACTGGAAAGCCAATATGTACCTTTAAACAAAAAATGTCAGACAGTGTAATAAGTGTTTTGTGACTGAAAGAGTGGCAAATGCTTTAAAGAGAAATACATGTTTCTTTTTCCTATTTCTAGGGTATCCTTCCATCTTAGCATACACTGGCTTGCTTTTGCTATTATCTATTTATTAAGTACTTAGGCTTTCCCATTCTTGCCCCATTATTCTTCCATCACAGAATTGTCAGGGTTGGAAGGGACCTCAAGGATCACATAGGTCCAACCCCATGCCATTGGCAGGCACACCTCACACAACATCAGGTTGCTCAGATTCATGTCCAGCCTGGCCTTAAGAACTTCCAGGGATGGGACTTCCACCTCTTTGGACAACCTGTTCCAGTGTCTCACCACCCTTATGGTGAAGAACTTCTTCCTAATGCCTAATCTAAATCTCCCCTCCTCTAGTTTGGATCCATTCCCCCTAGTTCTATCACTACCTGAAGTGTAGTGATACCCTAAAAAGTCCCTCATCAGCTTTCTTGCAGCCCCCTTCAGATAGTGGAAGGCCACAATAAGGTCTCCTTGGAGCCTTTTCTTCAAACTGAGCAACCCCAACTCTCTCAGACTGTCTTCACAGGAGACTTCATTTGACTTCTAGCCTGCAGACCCAAGTTTCTGTTGCTCTGCAACCCCTGTCTATGTCTTCCAATGATGTTCAGAGGGAGGAGACAGAAGCGTCAAGAGTGAAGCTGAGCCTGGGAAGAATGGAAAGGTGTGAGTGTAGGGTAGGTATTTTTAATTTTATTTTATTTCTTACTGTCTGGCTCTGTCATAATTAATTGGCAATAAATTAGTTTCCCTAAGCTGAGTCTCTTTTGCTTGTGATGGTAATTAGTGAGTGATCTCCCTGGACTTACATTGACCCATGACCTTTTAACTATGTTTTTTATCTCCTGTCCTGTTGGTGGAGGTGGAGTGATAGAGGAGCCTGGTGGGCAGCCAGGCTATTCATCACAAGTATGAAAAGAGAAATAAGCAATGTTTTCAACTTTAAGAAGAAAGTTTAGAGGTGCATTCTCTCTCTCTCTCTTCCTTTCCCTGTCTCTCTCCCTCCCTAGAGCAAATTGCCAGGTGAAAACCCTTCTAGCAAAACCTTCTTAGTTGAGCTGGTTTTGTTTTTTTTTTGTAAGAACAGAAATTGAAATGCAAAATACTTTGTCTTACAATCTTTCTTCCACACAGGAATAATAATAATAATAAAAAAGTAAGCTGATTATTTAAGAGGCTTATTTTTCTACAACATCTAATTTTAGGTGACATGAATACTGCTTTTGAAGGTGCTCATTAATGTATGAAGTTGGAACTGAGTGTCCCTGATTGTGTGGTTTCCAGACAGCAGAATTTGGGAATTAAATATTTGTGTTGTATTGGAAAATTCCTTTAAAAAATCAGTTCCTAAAGGACAATTTTTAGATTTGCTGGTAAATTCTGTTCAGTTACATGACTTATCTGTTACTTTAATTTCTAATATTTTTTTCTTCATCTGAATGTTTTCTTTAAATGTTTTGCAAACAGTGTTCAAAATGGAGCCAGTGTTAAGAATTCACACAAACTGATCTCTATAATAACCCCTTTGTTAAGATGGCTCTCATGTAAGTGCAGAAAGCTCTTTAATTGTGTGGTCATACTTTCCTAAAATTAGGTGGGAAAAAAGTTTCATACCCTGAGAGATCAGAGAATTTACTTACAGGTTTGTAATTGCATCATGTTCCCTGTTTTATGTTAGCATTCTTATCCATTTCTTAGCTTAGTGATAAAAACTGAGTTTTCATTCTGAATGAAAATTCAGATTGAAAATGAATAATGAGTATGCATCAGAAGAATGAAAGACATCAAGTTACATTTATAGGAAGGAAAATGAATGTAAGGTCAGTGAAGAAGGGTGGAGCAAGCACAAGAAAGGCTCAATTAGATAAGGAGTTTTACAGGAAGCTGAAAAAAAAAAAAAAAGCACAAGATAAAAAAAAATATTTCCTGTCTTTCTAGGATGAGGAACTGTCTTGGCATCCAGTATTCTGTAACACCACTGAGTAGCACGTTCTGGTCTTCCCCTTATCAATGCTCTCATGATACATTGATGATTACTTCATTCAGAAGTGCAGACTCTTGCATCAGCCTAGTTGGATAAAATCAAACCATGGAAATAAAAATCAGTGGTTGATTTCTGAACTTGTGCACTGGTTTATATAGAGTTTTGCTGTAAATCATGGGTAAGTCACTAAGCTAATCTATATGTTCAGCCTTCTGAGAGTCTCCTCTAGTAACTGATTCACGTGTAAAAGTTTGAAAATCAAACCAATGATACTGCTTTAGTTTTGAATTCTCTTTATCCATATGGACAAGCCCATCAGATATAATTTAGATGCATTTGGTGTGGGCTTGAAGGACGTGCACAGCCTTGGCTGCTTCTTATAGAATCCTAGAACCACAGAATGGTCTGAGTTGGAAGAGACCTCCAAAAGTCATCTAGTCCAACCCCTTCCATAGTAAGCAGGGGAATCCTTAACTAGGTCAGGTTGCCCAGAGCCCTGTTGACCATCACCTTGAATATCTCCAGGGATATGTGGCCCCAGTCATCTCCATAGGCAACCTGTTCCTGTGTTCCACCACCCTCATGGTAAAGAACCTGTCCCTAACATCCAATCTAAAGCTACTCTTTAGTTTGAAGCCATTTCCCCTCATCCTATCACTACAGGCCTTTGTAAACAATCTCTCTCCATCCTGCTTGTAGTCCCTTTTCAGGTACTGGAAGTCTGCTATTAGGTCTCCCCAGAGCCTCCTCTTTTCCAGGCTGAACAGCCCCAGCTCCCTCAGTCTGTCCTCGTAGCAGAAGTGCTCCAACCCCCTGATCATTTTCGTATGATGCCTTCCCTTTTTTCATCCATCTTAAAAGCCACTCCTGCAAGAAGATAAAAGACTATATACTGATCATGTATGCAGGGATTTAACACCTATCTAAAGGTCACAGCCATGCCAGCAGATAAGGCATAAGTCAGAGATTCAATGTCTTTTTCATAAACTCTTTTCTCAATGCAAACATTTCTAATAATGATCATCTCAGTAAAAAAGGATATGCATATTGATGGGGATTCAAAAGAGATTTTTAATTTTGCTTGAAAAGCCTTCTCATAAGATTTTCCTCTTGTTCCAAAGCACTTATGTTCAAAGACTTCAAACAGGTGAAAGAATGAGGGTCTGGTGGAGTTTTTCAGGGAATCCCAGGTAAAATATTGGAAGCACAGCAAAGTACAAACTGGTGATTTAATCTTTGCTTTGTGACTTTTTGGTCCTGTGAATCAAAAATGCTGGCAAAACATTATTATGTTGATTGTTACTTTTTAATCTAATTGTGAAGTAAAAGAAGATTATTTATTTATTTATTTATTTATTTATTTTTAATACTCATTTGGCATTAAATGCCTTCTAAATATCTTCCAGGACTCTACTCTTTTGTGGTAAATAATAGAATGTAGAAAAGCAATTCGTGTCAGATGGCTGCTGTTACTATTTTTGTATAATTCTTCTTTTTTTTTTTTTTAATAAAGGTTTTCATTTGTCTGGAATTTAATTTGAACTATTCTGAAATGACAATTATATGAACTGTATTAAGATCTTTTGTTTCCTGACACTAACACTGTTATCTTTAAGGACTCTCCTGTCTAACCTGTAGTAACTCACTGCTCAGAATACCTTTAATTGTTTTAATTCATTTGAACAATTACATATTTTATTTTATTTTTTATTTTATTGGCATGAAATCCTGTTACGAATCACCAAGCGTATGAAAAACAACCCTTATTTTTTTTCTTATTGATAGTTATTGCAATGATCCAATTGTAGCACTTGTTAAATTGGCAAATTCTCAGGGGTAAGGAAGTATTACTAATGTCTTTTATCATAAATGTTAAATTCCTTGAGATAAATTGAAAAGAAAGTTGATTGATTCATTAATTTGCAATACCATGAATTCTTTAGTGATGCATAGGCAAATGTCTGCATTTGTACCATAGCAAACCATTTACATTATTAATAAAGAAAAGTACATCTATAAATTTACATAAATAGCTGTGAGGAGGAAAAACATGGAGCTGCACATCTCATTTTAAAATCAAGAAGAAATTAAACCCTTTGTGGGTATCTCTTCAGGAAGCACTGCTCCATGCAAGCAACTTGTAAATATGCTTTTATAGTAGGAACAGAGAATCATAGAATCATAGAATTGTCAGGGTTGGAGGGAACCCCAAGGATCATGTAGTTCCACCCCCCTGCCATAGGCAGGGACACCTCACACTAGATCAGGTTGCTCAGAGCCCCATCCAGCCTGGCCTTAAAAACCTCCAGGTACAGGGCTTCTACCACCTCCCTGGGCAACCTGTTCCAGGGTCTCAGCACCCTTATGGTGAAGAATTTCTTCCTAACATCCAATCTGAATCCACACATTTCTATTTTTGCTCCATCCCCCGCAGTCCTATCTCTACCTGACACCCTGAAAAGTCCCTTAGCAGCTTTCTTGTAGCCCCTTTAAGATACTGAAAGGCCTCTGCTGGTGCACTCAGGGAAAAAGTAACTGGGAATTTAGTCAAGCAAATCTCTTAATTCATTCCTCTCAGCTGTACATGATTATACAGTATAATATTTCTGGGAGAGATTTCCAAAGGTATTTGTGTATTTTATTTCCATTAAAATAATGAAATCTATAGAATTTAAATATCAAAAGAATTTTGGAAAAAAAAATAAAAATTCTTTGTTCATTATTTGTAAGATTCCAATTTAACTTGCATCCAACCAATCCAACAAAAACATAACAAAACAAATATGCACACACACACAAAAATCAGATTTCCAATAATGAAGACAAATCAGAAAGAAAAATAGATTAGTAAAATTACATAGAGGAATAAGTTTATTTTTTTTCCTTCATATTTCCTCCAATTCTCTCAACCTTTCCTCATATGGCAGCTTCCCAGACCTTTGATCATCTTTGTGGCCCCTCTTTGGACCCTCTTCATCCTGTCCACAGCTTTTTTGTACAGCAGGAATCAAAACTGAACACAGTGCTGCAGGTGCAGCCTGACAAGTGTTGAGTAGCATGGGATAATGACTTCATTATCTCTGCTGGTGATGTCCTTGTTGATGCAAAGCCCTTGCTGATGCAACCCAGAATCTCATTTGCTTTCTTTGCCACAGCAGCACACCCTCCCTTCCCACAGGGCTGCTCTTAATCAGGTAGATCCTGGTCTCTCCTCTTTAAGGTCCCTTCCAACTCAAACCTCCTTCTCTGGAGACAATCAAAACCCACCTGGATGCGTTCCTGTGTGGCCTGCCCCATGTGATCCTGCTCTGACAGGGGGGTTGGACTAGATGACCTTTCGAGGTCCCTTCCAACCCCTAAACATTCTGTGATTCTGTGTAATTCTGTGAAACCATTTGATGATTCTAGGATTTTCAGTTTATTTAGTAAGACTGGCATGAAATTTTGCAGACTTTCTAGGTTTTGCCTGACAGAAAGGGAAAAAGAAAAAAACACAGCATAAATTTTTCTTTGATTAGTTCTCAACCACCACACAGACAGCTGAGACATATAGGGAAGAAAGAGATGAACAGATGCTGGAAAAAACAGTATTATCAGTAAGGTCAGTAGTGGTTTTTGTTACCAAATTAAGGATATAAGTATATAAATCCTTCAAAGACTTCTACATCTTCTGAATTCCCTTCTGTGTTCTGGAAGACAGTGGCACATTTTACTCGGGGTCTTTCACCTTATTTTTATTTCAGAACACCCAATTCAAATTTCTAATTACCATCCTGACTGACACAACTTTGGCTTCTTCAGAACAAAGAGTCTGAATCACATCAAAAGGAGTGAAAAGCTTTTTATCTCCCCCTGCCCTTTGCTGCTGTGTGATTCATGTTCAGCAATGAATGATTTGGAAATTTTTGAGCATATAAAGTCATTGTAAACAATGACCAAAAGAAAGGTCATTCAGTGTCTTTTCTGCTTGATTCTTGCAGTTGTAACAAAAACAGTTGGAGACTTGCTGAAAAGTATGCTGCTGTATTGAGGTACACATTTTGAGACATTATGAATCTAAATAAGCAAATCAAACAACCATCACCATTTTATAGAGTTTCAGCTCTAGCAGGGTCTTAATATGTTTTGTTAATAAATTCATTCTAAGACAACACCTTACTGAGTGCAAAACGTAGGGTAACTGTCATATAGTTAAAAACCATCAAACCTTTTTTCTGTTCCTCAGACTGAACTAAAGGTCACTATTTAGCCATGTTCAAAGCTAAGTTCTATTTGACAGTGAATGAAATGCAAAGAGTTACAAACCAGCCATTTCAAACACCTGTGTTCCCATTTCCTGATCCTTCTGGAATTTGAGAAAAGCAGCACAAAAAGACAGTGAATTTAGATGGAAAATACCATCCAGTTCAGAATCTGATAGCTAAGGCAAGGGGGAAAGAATGATCTACATAAAAATCTATATCAAAAGGAGAAACTGAAAAAAAAAAAAGTTTCAGATAATGCAAGTGAACACACTCATTTCTGAACTCCATTTTGTAAAGCCTAACTGATTAACTTTAATCAAAAAATGTCTTTCAGTTCCATCCCAAAAACGATTTGAGGAAAAATAAATCCAAAAGTGTGCAATCATAAGGCATTTATCAGTGCTGCAAAAAGTAATTTCTCTGCAATGTCACAAGGCAAGACAGTGAGCCTGATGATCGGTGATGAGAGAGACTAGCTGATAGCTGGAATGAGGAAAACTCAGCAAGCGGGAAATCAGACAGAAAAAGGACAGTGAAGCTTAATGAAAGCTTGAAATGTAAAGGGTGCACATTTTGGCAGGTCAGAGAGCTGAAGTAAAGCATCAAGTCAGAGGAAGACAGAACCAGCAGTAAAAGGGATCAAATGGATCATTAACAAAGAAGTCAAGGAAAAGTTGCAGGATGTTGAGGGAAGGAGAGAGAGATTTAAGCTGAAATTAGAAAGGAAAGCTGAACTGTGGTGATATGACTTGAAGAGACAGGATATGGCAGCAGTTATAAAGAAGAGAGGAGACTTCCTGGAACTCTCAAAAGTGAAGGAAAAAATGAGAGGGACTGCAAGAAATGATGAGTCCCAACCCCAGCAGTCTGATCTGGCCTGAAATGGGCAGGTGCAGAGATGAGAGGACCAGCTGAAATGATCCAGGTGTCTGTAAATCAGAAGCTTGAATGACAGCAAAAGTGCCATGAGTGGCTGCATTTTTGTTCCATTTCAGCTGATTTTATTCTGTGGGCTGAGGAAACATTCCAGAGAAAGGAGAAAGAGAACAATAGGAATGGCCACAGAAATCACAAAGATACCACACAAGTGATGGAGGTTCTGAGGATAGATAAATGGGATAGGAACACCAGGCATGCAGAATAGCAGCAGTAAAGGAATATAGTGTCAGAGAGCTGACTGAAAAACTGTGAGTGTTGGACCTGGGGTTTTTTTTGCACTTGTTTGAAAGGGAAGAATACAAGAAAGGAAAAGAGGACATCAAAATAACGAGTGTAGTATTATAGCATGAGAAGCTTATGTGATATATCTGCTCAGAATATGGATGCAGATAAGAAATGGGTGAAAGATGTATAAAATTTGTGTGGAATAGGACTGGCAAAAAAAAAATAAATTGGAAAATGCTGTGAAAATATGACTTTTAAATTTTTATTTTATTTGCTTCTTGTTGCTCTGGGTGAAATCTGACAGTCACTACTTCAACATCTGTGAGCAAATGAAAGTGTTCATGGATCTAAAAAAAAAAGCCCAAACCCCCAAACACAATGAACTACATAAACAAAAAGCAAACAAACCAACCAAACAAAAAAAAAAGAAAAACAAACAAAACCAACCAACCAAATAAACAAATAAAAAAAACTGAAAAAAAGCAAAAGAAATCAAAATTAATTGCAATGTTGAATGAGGTTGCTTTAGTTACACCTTATCTGAATGAGGTTCCTGTATTCTAAAATTATTCTAATTGACATAATTATCAAGGTTAAAAATCTCCCTCCTTATAGAAAAAAGAAGGCTCCAGGGAGACTTAACAGGTACCAGTAGCTGAAAGGGGCCTGTAAGAATGCTGGAGAGGGACTGTTTACAAAGGACTGCAGTGATAGGATAAGGAAAATTGGTTTGAAGTTAGAGAAGAGGAAATTCAGATTAGATGTCAGGAAAAAGTTCTTAAGCATGAAGGTGGTTGAGCACTGGAACAGATTGCTGGGGAGGTGGCTGAGGTCACATCCCTCTGCAGTCAGCAGGGGCATCCTCCACTAGATCAGGTTGCCCAGCGCCCTGTCAAGCCTCACCTTGAATATCTCCAGGGATGGAGTCCCAACCATCACTGTGGGCAATCTGTTCCAGTGTTCCACCACCCTCATGGTAAAGAACTTGTTCCCAACACCCAGTATAAATCTTTTCTCTAGATTGAAGCCGTTTCTATCATTCGTTAATACAGGTTTATTGCATCACACTTCTTAGTCTTGAGAGTTGCTTATTCACACAAAAGAATGTCCAAAGGACAACAATCATCTCTCGAGGTGCTGCAGAACTGTAATATAGTGATTGAGCTCCATCTTGTGGAATAAAGAGAAGCTTACAGCAGATTTATTTTTTTAGCCCTTTCAGAGAAGGCATCAGGAAAAGTATAATTTTTATTAATATCCTGTTAAAAGTTTTCCTTGTTGAAGTATTGAAGAGAAAGGGAAACATTTATTGCAACACACCTCACATTAATAAGATGCATTATGACACGAAGAATTAAAAGTATCAAGAGTCAGAGTCACAGCACATAATAATTTGGTAAACATTTGTTGTTACCACAGAAGATGACAAAAGCATTGCCACAAACAGAACTATTTATATTTTTGAATATCCACAGAAATATTGGCTTTCAACACTCAGGCTTGTAGGTCTTTTAACAATTCACTTTGTGGAAAAATAAGTACTCAGCACACATCTACTTTTATTTTCACTTTACAGTTACTCTGTTATCAGATCTTACTTGGATAAACACTAACAAAACAAACAAACAAAAACAACAACAACCACCAAACAAAGAAAAAGGTGTGAAATTCAGAAAACAATTATCATTAAGTGAAACAATGTCAATTTGTGCCACACAAAATCTTCCCTTCAGAAATACAGTTTGTGACCTGACCCCTGGAGAGTGTCCCTGTGAACTTTAGTGCTGTTGGGATAAGATGATGTTTGCTCATATGCAAATCATCTTTCATTTTTGTTGGTTAAATGCAAACCCCTCCACATCTTTTCAATAACTTACTTTTATAGCATTTCCTTATGCACATAACTACCACTGCTGTCTTCTTGCCAGATTGCTTCTTGACGTTGTGTTTGTGCTGTTGAAAATATCTCAAAGAGATTGAAGCCTAAGGGGTCAATCAAACTTCTGGGGAAACTGATACTTTCCAGCTGAAGTAGGACTAAAACCTGGTATGAAGATGCAGAGGGCTGTTTACAAAGTATAGATTTTTCTCAGTGCAATGTATGCAGCAATAAGTAAATATGCTTAGGGATAATCAAGTTTAGATTGATTTTTTTTTTTTTTTAATTCTATCTCCTTTATTAGACAGGATTTGCCCCATCAAACTCTGCAAATATTTGCAGTTCTTGTGTTTTCACTGTTCTTTCACTTAAATTTTCCCAGATTGCATGAATACCTTCTCTGCAGATGTTTTTCTCTTCTTTTTTCTATTCTTTTTTCTTTTTATTTTTCTTTTTTTTCATAATTCTATTTTAAAAGCAAGATCATTCCAGACATTTGTTGATTTTTTTAATTATTTTTGAGACCTTATGTAACAGGATAATAGAGTTTTAGAAGTAGAAACTGTAGGAAATTAGAGGAAAGCATTTCTCCCAGATCCCACAGTCCAAGCAGAGAGTGGTCAGTGCTACTATTCCAGTGTCTCTATAACTTTGGAGAACCTCTGAGTTTGACTGATTGGGGCCAGCTTCTTCCCTTTGGTGGCAAGCAGCACAGATAGTTTAAAGCTGCACCAGGAGAGGTTCAAGCTGGATTCTAGGAAATATTTCTTCACAAAGAGGGTTAACAGACATTGGAATGGGCTGCTCAGGCCAGTGGTGGAGTCACCATCCCTGGAGGTGTTCAAGCAACATTGTGGACCTGTCGCTTAGGGACAGGGATGAGTGCTGGGTCAAAGGTTGAACTGGATGATCTTTGAGGTCTCTGTGATTCTGTGATTCTCATGTTTGTCTCTCAGTTAGATTTAAAATTTGGGGTAAAAAGAATTTTCCATTAAGTCAGAGAAAAAGGAATTGGTGTGAACATCTGCCTTCCTCTTTAGCACAGGATCTGGTAGTGTTATTCTTGCTTTTCTCAAGTAGTGCATTTTAGCTTAATAATGATCTTGTGTTTGTTTTAAGTGTTTTCAGAGAATACAGACAGGAATATAAAAAGTGGTCTTGTGAACCCTGCTTAATTTAATATGCATTGCATGACTGCCTACAAAGTCACGCAGTGCTTTCCACTCACAGTGCTCATTAAGTGTCTTGTTTTTCCTATTTAATTACAATAAATTATATAATTATGGGCATCAAGAAACAAACAAAGTAAATGTTTGATTAAACTCAATCAAAACTGATTGAAACCACTTTAATTATATATATGTGTTACTTGGAAATTTGCTTTGGGTCATAGGATATACCACTAGGAAACTTCTCAGCTAACTGAAATTTTTAACTCCATGCTGAAGTCTACATAGGTGGAAAAGAGGTGACTAGGAAAAGGGTGATGAGAACACTTTAGAGCATATTGGGAATATCCTTCCTATAAAATCCCTCATAAGTAGGTAATATTTTTATTCATGTCCTCTATAGTAGCAGCTCTTGTGTGATTCAAATGTTGAAAAGCAAATAATAACAGGCAAATAATTCAAATGGAAGAAGGAACAGTAAAGTAAGTTCCCTATAGAGAGTCATAGTGAAATAAACAAGGCTCCAGAGATAGAAAGAATAATGTTTGTTATTTATTACAATAAAAGGAAAGAACATGAAAGAAAAAAAAAGAAATATATGACTGAAATGGTTCATTGAGAGGATCAGTGACTTGTTTAGAGATAGGAACACAAAAGGAGATGGAGCAGACATTATTTGTGTGGCATAATTTTCTTTATTACTAATCTAGAGGACTCCTTGGGCCACATAATTCAATGTATTCTGAAGCTTTATCAGAGGTTACTGTCTTTGGTGCTACAGCTGATTGTCCAGCTTGTATTCATACTCATACATTCATTCACATACATACTCCGATGTGTGAAAAACAAAGAGAGGAAGAGTCTTCCCTGTTTGTAGTGAACATGTACAGGAAACAATGCCTTGTCTTCAATTTATCTTGAAAGAGAAGGAAAACTATGTCTCTAGAATGAAGGATCAGTGGACCTGAAATGCTTGGCAGAGGCTTAGAGCAGGATGTGATGAAACATAATCTGTACAAGTAACCGTTTGATACTAGCTGTCCTGCCTGGACTTAAACTGCAGGTGCCTGACAGATGTGACACTGCTGATACTAGTCCTGCACTTAAATGATGCTAGACCCTCAGTTATGTCAGCAGATTCTCTAGAGAGCTCTTTGCAGGCTTAACCTGCTTGAAATGAAGCAGGTGAGTTAATCCTTTCCATCCTAAATCTCTCTACCAGCAATGTAGCTGATAAAGACTTTGGGCCTTATCAGTCTCAAGTAGGATTATCCCTTCTACTTTTAAATTAAAAGCCTCTTAGAAGTTTTTTAAGAGAACAGGTTCACAAGTTGGCCAGAATACAATTATCTCTAATGCCTAAAATAATCTACATTCTGGATAGATTTGTCCTTCAAACATGAGCTGGAATTTATCTCTGGTACAAGATGGGATGGCTGGATTCCTTTCTGGGAAGCAAAGCTTGAAGAAGGGAAATTTCCAGCCTGAGAGAACACATAGAGCTGATCTCAAACTTCTAGAAAAAGTATATAGAGAAACTATACAGAAACTTATAATAAAATTATACAGGAGACTGAGGCACACACACTGATTTCTCCAGACTACATCTATCTCAAATGGCAAGCACAGCCATTCATTAAACAAAATGCTTAACACTAATTTTTAAACCAAAGAGCATCACAAATATTAAATCTTCACAGTTTCAAATAAATCTGTCTTCTATATGTACAGAAGCAAAGCTTTTAATTTTATGCCTTTGATCAAATTTCTAAATATGGGTCTTCAAGGTTTTGATATTTTCCTGGTATGAGGAAATTTCTAAGGGAAGTTTCAGACTTTGATGATACTTTTTAAACCACACTATGAACATAACCATTTCTTTTTTTCTTGAATCATCAAGCCTTTTCAGAAGCACCAATTAACTGAAAAATGTGTGTTACATCAGGATTAACAGCATGCCTATGCACTGTGGATTCCTGAATCATAGAATCATAAGGACTGGAAGGGACCTCAAGGATCATCCACTTTGAACCACCCTGCCTTGGGCAGGGACACCTCACACTAGATCAGGTTGCCCAGAGCCACATCCAGCGTGGTCTTAAAAAACCTCCAGGAATGGGGTTCTGCCACCTCCCTGGGCAACCTGTTCCAGTGTCTCAGCACCCTCATGGGGAAGAACTTCTTCCCAACATCCAGTCTGAATCTACCCATTTCTAGTTTTGCTCCATTAACCCTAGTCCTATCACTACCTGACACCCTAAAAAGTCCCTCCCCAGCTTTCTTGTAGGCTCTCTTCAGATATTGGAAGGCTACAATAAGGTCTTCTTGGAACCTTCTCCCCTCCAGACTGAATAGTCCCAGCTCTCTCAGTCTGTCTCCACAGGAGAGGAGCTCCAGCCCTATGATCATCCTCGTGGCCCTTCTCTGGACATGTCTCAGAATATCGTGTTATGAAAGAGGCAGAAACAAGAGGGAGAAGAATGCAATTTCTATGCTACAGACAACAGTTAGACTAGAGTCATCCTTACTTGCTGGATTATAAGCAAACTGATAAATCAGCGGAGACAAGTAACATTTCATGCATAACACCACAGGCTTAAGGTAGATAACGGTAAACACATCTTTTTTAAACCAAAATCTCTTGGGGCCTTAAACCAACTGAGAATTGATCCAATCGTTAAGTTTCTTACTTCATGTTAAAGCACCTGTTTTCATAGTCCATAATTATCTTCAAGGAAATATTTCATATGCAGTTTCTTGGGAACAGATTGTGCTTTCAGGACTCTGATATGCCATACAGTATATGCTGGGTGTGGCTTCCAGAGTCGTTTTGGTTGCAAATATGAGTTTTGTGTAATCAAGAATGAAGAATTTGATATTATATCATATTCTAATATGTTAAGACTGTAATGCAATTAGTATGTCCTGTAATAAAGATACAGAATGTTTTTTCATCACTCTCAGTGAAATCACCTTCTGGACTCAAAACCTGCTCTTAAATATGTAACAGATGGCAATAGGATGAAATTTACTACAGAAACATGATTATCTGCTGTATAATTTGCTCTATAAATGAATTGTATTCAGTTCTGAAATAAATACTCTGGCAGCTGTAACTCAGCATATATAACAGATCTAGTCTCAATTTAAACTGGCATTACTGGAAGAAGAAATTTCTGGATGATTTTATCTAGAATAGCTAAGAAGTCAAAAGCATTAAGAAAAAGGGGGAAAAAAAGAAAAGCAAGCAAACAAAAAAGAAATTCAACCCACTGAGTGTTTTTCTAAAGGAAATAACATTTTTATATAGTCTGACTATTGTTCTTCTTTAAAGGTAATTATTTGCGGACTAACACCTCATTGTGGCAAATCTTACATTGAATTTTTTGATTAAGTCTAATTTAATAATGTTGAAATATATTTAGAGGAATCTAGCACTAAAATACAAATGGCAAGAATTCTTCAAAAACCTCAGGGCATTAAGCACTGAAGTTGGATCTATAGATCTTCTATGAGGACAGGCTGAGAGAGTTGGGGTTGTTCAGTTTGGAGAAGAGAAGGCTCCGAGGAGACCTCATTGTGGCCTTCCAGTATCTGAAGGGGGCCTACAAGAAAGCTGGGGAGGGACTTTTTAGGGTGTTGGGTAGTGATAGGACTAAGGGAAATGGATCCAAGCTAGAGGAGGGAAGATTTAGATTAGACATTAGGAAGAAGTTCTTCACAATAAGGGTGGTGAGTGTACAGAACAAGGGAAATGCTTATTTTTTGCAATCGCCACCATTTCCTTTATAACAGGAAGCTCTCAGCCTTGAATTTTTTTGCCTAAATGTTTCTTTAAGTGAAAAGAGTTTTTCTCTTCCCACTGGACTGATGATTCCTATCCTCTTCACTAGTCCCTGGTTATGTTTGGCATTTTCTCATAAATGCTCTGTACAGCTGTTATAATTTGCTTGCCAGACCTGCAGTACCATTCAAGGTTTTTCAAGGGTATAAGAGACCATTAGCTTGCCTTGCTTTACCAAAAGGGAAATGGCTTCTAGAAACAGTAATTTGAGAACAACCTCTCCTTCTGTCCTTCCCTGGATAAGAATTTGTGGGATTAATACAAAGCTCAAGAAACAAGGTCAGAATACTAAAAGGTGCTAAGGAATCAGTTACAAAGAGAAGCAGAGTCTTGTGTCATTCTGTGATTCTGTGTCTTCTTTAGATACTGATTAGCTACTCAACTCTAGGCAAGATAAGAATTTTCTGTTTTTATTGTTTTTCCCTGTGTCCAAAACCATTTGGGCAGAATTAGGTGTCTGTAGTGCATGTAGCACAATGACAACCAGACATTTTTCAGTCCTGTATGGATTTTGCTAATGAAAATTAATAATACAATTATCCACTTCAGGGAAAATGGGAATTAAGCAAAGCTTTACTGCCACTGAGAAGTAATTTCAAAGATTCAGATAAACTATCCTTCTAATAAGGTTTATTGTAGTGTCTTAAAACATTTTAAATGAAATGCCAATAAGCAATTAAAACATGAATGCTCTTTGTTGCACTGTCAGTGAAATTACTTTGAGATCAGTTATTGGTATTTTTTCTCCAAAGCACATAATAATAATTTCATTTGTGTGAGGTTTTAATCTATTATGTTGGAGGTAGTTTTCCTGTTTCAGAGTAATGTCATTTGGTGATGGACTAACACTATTAGCCAATCTGCATTTTCTACGTTGCTATTAAATCTGAGAAATAGTAAGCACTTCTGAGTTCCTCTTTGTTCCTTTTGGTTTTGGTGAATGTTCCTGGAGAGAGTTTTATATTTGTACTTCATTTTACTATGCCTGTTTTGAAATACAAATCAACTGAAAAAGGAAGGCCTGACTTTTAGGCAAGTACATCTAGCACAGTACTATACAGTTCTTGAGTTAGGTTTGCAAATACTTGCTTCAACAGCTAAAGAACCTTAATATGTAGTTAAATCCAACAAAATCTGGACAAACTGGAGAGCTGGGTGCAGGCAAACCTCACAAAGTTCAATAAAGACAAGTGCAGGGTCCTGCATCTGGGGAGGAATAACAATAGGCACCAGTACAGGTTAGGGGCTTCCCAGTTGGAAAGCAGCTCCACAAAGACCTTGGAGTCCTAGTGCCTTTGAGGCCAAGAAAACCAGTGGTATCCTGGGGTGCATCAAGAAAATTCTGTCCAGCAGGTCTGCAGACTTTCCAGTAGTGACTGAAGTTGATACCAGAATTTCTAATAAATGTTTTGAAATTGATTATTTTTTTAGAGAGCTTAGGCAAAATAAGGGTGCTAAGGGGGTGTAATACTTTCTTTAGGGATGCTTTCAAGGGACTATGTGGTTCTTCAGCCATGACCAATTTATATTACCTATCCAGAGGAGTAGTTGTAAGCTTCAGTTCATTTATGTATCCTTTTCCGAAATACGTGATTGGTATACCTGGGAAATTGGCCCATTCTTCACTTCAGATTTTTAGACTATGTGCAATAAATTATAATACAGTAATTTTTCCTGGCTAATATGCCATTTCCAGCCAACTGAATCACTCCATGAATTGCTCTTCACCTCTTCATCATGCTTGCTAAGGTATGACATGTGACTGGAAATGATTGGGGACGGCTAGCCCTATCTCCTGCTATTCTGTAATCCCTTTCACAAACTTTTTTGGATGTATCCTGAAAGCCAGTAGATATTTTTGCTTCACCACTCCCTTTGGGAATCTGTTTCACACTCTAACTCTTCTATAATAGTTAGAAATCTAATTTCCAGTCTAAATTTATTCATTGTCAATTGCCAATATTGTCCTTCAGCTTAAATAGCTCTTTCTGCTTCTGGGCATTTCGCTGTCCTGCTCACTTGTGAGTTATTTATAGACAGCAATCATGTCTGTTCCCATCATTTGTTTGAGGATTTTCATTTCTCTAATGTGCTGCAATTCACAGGGTCTTGCTGCTTCTGCCTGATTGCTGAGCCAGGAGAAGGACTGCTAAAAATGTTTAAAAATGATTGTATCAATACCTTGTGAGTGATGCTTTAGGCAAACATCTATTTGTATGAAGTGCTTTGAGACTAAATGTTGTGCTACTCGTTTGATGCAACTCTTCTTAGCAGCAGCTACTTCACACCCAAACAATGGCACTTGCCCTGTTGTCACAACACCCAGAATTGAAAAGCTCCTTCAAGGAACCAGCCTACCTCAGTGACTGTCTTTGCTGAAAAAGAAGCAGGGTGGGGATTGGGAGAGAAAGAAAGCTATAGGGTACTATTTAGCTAGTGTTAAAAACTATTCATTAGCATAATCTGCTTTGGTACATTTTAGTGGCTTTTATCCTTTTAACTTTTCTGAGTGTTTTCCCACCATAAACCCACCGTTCTTTGTTCTCTGTTGATACCTCTTTGATCGATGTCTGATAAAATCTTACCTAAATCTTTAAAGCAAACTATTGATTGAACAATTATACTTTATTTGTACTGAAGTGTTATCTCCTCTCCCATTCAGTCCTCTGTTCCTTTATCTGACATGCTATAGACCCTCGTTATAACTCTATTTATAAGAACTGACACATTTAGACTGTAAATCAATTTTCCATTCTCATTGTATTGGAGAAATTGCTCCTCAATAGGATTTTGCTCCCTCAAAGGACAGGTTCAATGTATCACTTACATCTAATTGATCCACCGGTTTGCTATTGAAGTACTTGCCAAGGTTGCACAGGTGAAGTAATCTCTAGTATTTTTACTGCTGAAAAAGCTAACTCAGATTCAAATAAAAGTTGAACTTCTTCACTCAGAAAATGAGCAGCTATTAGGTTGGTTTGTGTGATGCCAAAACAATTTCCTGTTTCAATAATATGTGGAACTTGTACATCCTAGTTGATTTCCACCCCACCCCCCCCCCCCCCCCCCCCCTTCATCTCTGTGAAACAAATGGGACTAAACACCTACCTACAACTTAGGGACATCTATGTTGACAACTAGTTACTGAATATCACTGAATCATTAAGGTTGGAAAAGACCTGTAAGATCACCAAGACCAACCTTCAACCTAAGACCACTATAGCCATTAAACCATGTCCCAAAGTGCCATGTCTACAGAATGTTTTAAGACCTCCAGGGAGAATGACTACCTCACTTCCTGGACAGCCCATTGCAATGTCTGACTACTCTTTCAGAAAATACTTTTTTCCTAGTATCCAATCTAAATACCCCCTGGTGAAACTTGAGGTAATTTCCTCTTGTCCTATCACTAGTTAACTTGGAGAAGAGATCAACCTCCATGGTGAAAAGATATTTTATTTAAAATATTAAAAGCACTACTTGGAAGAATTTGCCAGCAGATTGAGAGAGGTGATTCTGCCTCTTTGCTTTGGTGAGACCTCATCCAGTGTACTGTTTCCAGGTGTGGAGCCCTCAAAACTGGAAGGACATGGACTTGATGGAACAGGTCCAGAGGAGGGCCATGGAAATGATCAGTGAGTTGGAACATCTCTGGGGTTGTTCAGCGTGGAAAAGGTCCCAGGAAGACTGAATAACAACCTTCCGGTACCTGAAGGGAGCCTACAAGAGGGATGGAGAGAGACTGCTTACTAAGGCCTGCAGTGATAAGACAAAGGGCAATGGCTTCAAACTAGAGAAGAGGAGATTCAGATTGGATGATAGGAAGAAGTTCTTCCTAAGAGGACTGCGCAGGCAGGCGCCATTAACGAGACAGAGGGTAGTGGAATACTGGAACAGGTTGCCTGGGGAGGTAGTTGAGGCCCCATCCCTGCAGATATTCAAGGTGAGGCTCAAGAGCGCCTTGGGCAAGCTGATCTAGTTGAGGATGCCCCTGCTTAATGCAGAGAGGGATTAAACTAGATGACCTTTGGAAGTCCCTTCCAACCCAGATCATTCTATGACTCTGTGATTCTACCAACTTACTTTTCATTACTTGTTTTGGAAATCAACTCTTATGTGAAGAAAACAAAACATTCTCCACATTTTTGAACATTTCATTTCTAGAAGATTTTCTTAAATATAAACATTTTTTTAAAAAAGATCTTCCATTTCTTTGCTGTCTACAATTTTAAATATGGGAAAAGCAAATGTTTTACTAAAAGTTTTTGTTTGTTTGTTTTACTTCCTTTTAAGATTGATTTGTTCTTTGCAGCTGTGAATCCTTACTTGGATCAGTGTTATTTACCATCTTTAAAACTGCAGTGCTTCAATTAGGACATTGTGAGCTTTCTTCATTTCCAATGAGAATAACTGCATCTTTCTTAGTATTTCTTCATTATTTGAATCTTAGAAGCTTGGCATTTGTTTGACTGTGGTCTGTTGCACTAATGACAGCATGAAAGGTATGAATAAATATTGAAATGCTTAGATCTAAGGATTTCTGTTTCAGATCATTAATTTCAAAGTCTTATAAACTATTTGTAGTCACTACTTCATTTTTTAAACACATTATCTGCACACTCTCTGCAAAACATAGCTACGGTTCTCAGGTGGTCCTAAGTGAATGGAGGTAGATTAATTAAGTTAAATAAATGCAGTCTTAAGTTACTGTGGGGGTATGAACCCAACAAGTCACAAATTCTTTTAACAGTTGAATATTATTAAACGTGAATAAAAATCATTAAATGTGACATATTATTTATATTATTATAATACGTATTCAGTCTCAGTGAAGTCTTAGGAATAGGGAAAAAGCCACCACCATCAACAAAAAAAAATAGCAATAATTTTTTGAGTCTTTATTAAAAATCATGAAACCACCATTGTCTCAACCTCAGCACTATATAATTTGAATTGGACAATTCAGTGACTGATAGCAAATCCCAATAATAATAAACAAGACAAATAAAGACAAGACAGTTTAGAAGGTTAACTGCAATTATTGTAATACTTATTTTTCTTCTAGCAGATAAGTAATGAAGGAAATAACTTGTAGGCTTCATAACCTCATAGAAAATTGTTCAAAAGATACACCAAGAAGTGAACTCAACCCATTCAAACTGAAACAATTGCATAATTCTATGATTCTATAAGATGAAGTGCAGAGTTATGTTTCTGAAACTGTTTATAAGCAAAATTTTTATAAGCAAAGTTGAAGGAAAGAATGGGAACAACATAAAACTACTTTCCAGTATTCTTTCATCCTTCAAATACTTCCAGTTCACAGGTTTTCTTGAGTCAGATGCAGTTCATGTGACTGACACCTATACCACCTTTCACACAGTCTTCTGCTGATTAGATTATAGAGGCCTGGCCCTTTCCCCCATTTTTACAGAGGATTTGCACATTTGAAGACAATGGCTCTGCATCTGCTTTTGTGATGCAATATGTCAATCATTTGTTTTTCAGTGTTTGATATATATTGAATAGATTGAGATAGCTGAACATTCATAACTTTTTGACACTTTATGCCCCAGAGCTCAAAGGAGGACAAATAATTGCACCTTTTATGATAAACTGAGGAAAAAAAAAAGTATTTTAACTCCTGTCTTTGCAGAGAGAGCACTGTCCCTTCACCCTGGGAATACTCAGTGCTACTACTTGTTTAACTGACATCTATTCTCTATGTGTACCTATTACACTCCTAAATCTGAAGAAAACTTGAAGCCCTGTCTGCTTTGTTTGAATTTATTCTCTAAAACAAAACTGTGGAAGTTGTTCTGCTGCCAGCTCAATGCCATTGTGTGAAGAGGAAATAAAGTAAATTACAGACATAAAAGTGGAGACTAAATGAATAAGAGAGGGAATGTCATGGAGTGAAGCCTATAAGAAAGCAGTATTTAAACAAGACTTTGACTACATCTGTCCAGCTCTATCTTATTAAATTATTGAGCTCAGAACACTATCAAAGCACAGCTAATTATTGTGGAGGAGGCTTACCCCTCATGATCTGGACTTTATCTGACTTTCTTCAATGGTTTAGTTATGCATGGGAAAGAAATAGAGACGTTCACCTGAATTGTTAACAGTTTTTCATCCATGTAATAAATCCAGAGCAAGAGTCCAGAAGATTATAGTGATTTGGTTAACAGCAGGTAAGTGACCTGGGACAAGACGAAAGTAAAAATTGGCCTCCAGTGATGAGCCAAGGCCTCTGTTGGCTTGAGCAGAAATTTTAGTTTAGAAAGAAATGAAGACAGCAGCTCCTTTTGGGGGAAGCATATACATGGATGTATTCATCACTGCTAAAGGCTGAGCTTGCTTTTACAACCAAGGCTTCCATGGCATCTCAACCAGATAGAACAAGTGTCCTGTTCCCTTGAGACCACAGTGTTGACCACAACTGGACTGGAGGTATCCTATTCTGAGTGCATCAGTGTGTTACAGTGAGATAGAAGAGAAATTGCTATTCATTTGATACAGGGATATTATATTGACAATAAGTGTTAAAGACATTCAAGACAAGAAAAAAGTACTACAAAATACCAACTAAAAGATTCAACTTGAATTGCCAAGTTGGTAGTATTAACTCAATCATTTCATGGGGAAAAAAATGTTAATTTTGACACACATGAGTAAAAAGTGGAGCTGGAAGACAGCAACTCAACAAGGTTGAGGATCTGTCTGTATCATGGAACTACAGACACTTACATCTTCATGACCTTTTTGCCTGTGGAAACTCTCCCTGGGTGCCTGCACTGAAAGTGGTGAGCACACTCAATGTTTAATTTCATGGCATGCTAGTCTGAGCTATCTGTTCTCTCTGTTAGCTTATGATTAAATTAAGTGTTCACATAAATTGTGCATAATTCTGCTTACAGTCTTTGCATACACTGAGGATGCCCAAATGAAAGTGGTTTAAGAGAGGATTACACACACCCCCCCAGCACTCTAACAACAGTTACTATAAAATTGTTCCCATTCACATGAAAGGAAGCAGCCCTGCAATTATGCAATTTCTCTCCTTCCCATCCAGCCCTAAGGTTATGGGCAATCATATTAGCAAATACAAATTTACCAGTGCATATAAATTCAAGCTAGAAATAGTGTTAATGGACATCAGTTGAGACTTGAAAAAAAGCCAAGAAAATACATCTCAGATTAGCATTTTATTTTGTTATATTTAAAAGAGTTTTATTATTCAGCCATATTAACCTGCAGTATCTCAGAGCTCTGGGTTTAATTTCTTTTGAACTTCAACCATCTTCCTAGATTTCTTTAAATTCTTTCTCTAAGGCTCATTACAGATGAAAGAAATATTTCCTTGTGCTTTCTTCAGACAGCATTCAGAAATCCAAACTGTGTTTTCAGCATTATATATTAATAATCTCCTTTTTATCACCTCTGAAATTACAGCATGATATTTCTTCTGATTTGTTTTTGTGCCATTGGTGAGAGTTTGATGTAAATGAAGAGAGAGTTTGGTGATGTAAATGAATTACTTGGTTAAGAAAAGAATGAGAACTATTTCAGAAGATTATATCAGACCACAAGTTTCTTTTTTGCATGCAAAATAAAGAATGATATGTGTAAGCCTGTTTTCCCTAAAACCAGAAACATCAACCTCTGACTCTTAAATTAAACTTTGCATACTCTGTTCTTCTTAGGAATCCCTAACTCTTTCAGTTCATTGAAAGCAGGATTTCTTTTAAAGAGTTTTAAGAAAAGTAAGTCAGCCTCAATATGATAACACAATGATTTTGCACTTCTAAAGGAATTTTTCATTTCAGGCTTTCAAAGCTACTTAGAAGCATTAAGGACAAGATTTTTTTTATAAAAGAAGTAATATTAGCTTACAGATGTTCTTGTTGAACACTGTAAAAAATCTCACAACTTCAGTCAGAATGAATCCAGGCCAATGCTGAGTGTCTTGGGACACCCTTCCACCCACAGTTACACCCTTAAGTTACTTTTCATGACTGATAAATTTAGGAAGTAAATACTCATTATTTGTACTTCACGCTGAAGCACAGAGCCATGGTGCATCTCACCAAGCAGCACAGAAAGATTTAGGGTGACCTGATTTAGAAGTCTGGGCTTGAATTTCAGTACATTATAAATATATTATGATATGCCCAGGGCAGTGGTGGAGTCACCATCACTGGAAATGTTTGAGCAGTATGTGGGCCTGGGACTTAGGGACATGGTTTACGTTTGACCCTAAACTGGGTTGAAGGTAGGACTGGGTGGTCTTTGAGGTCTCTTCCAATGGGATGTTTTCCGTGATTCTGTCATTTGACTCATCCAACAGTCATATGGACTTCATTAAAAAGTGGGCAAAAGTCAGACAATTTATTGATAGAAATTAAGAAGGGACTCTGAATTCCTTAGCTGGAAAAAGCTTGTGACAAGAATAAAAACACAAATTTTGGAAGTATTGAACACTTTCATTCTTAGCTTCTCTGGTTTGGACTTTTTAGCCATTTGCCTATGGGCTTCTACAGATACAGGAGAAAAAACTGATATCTCACTTTCTTCAGCAGCTGCTAACCAAAATTGCCACATTTCCTCCCAGTGGCTGGAATCTGTTCAGTACAGCTCAGAGAAGACAGGCAGAGAGCAGTGCTATAAGTAGCAGCCCATTGTCACCTTTTACCTCTCTCTTATGGGGACATGCACATTTGCACACCAGTGTATGGGAATGCTGCAGAGTCCTGCTGTGGAATGTGGTCCTGCAGCCCTGAGCAAGGACAGCAGAGCAGGCCTAATCAGATTTGCCCCAGGATAGTCACCCAAAGCCTGTTGGAAATTAGGTTGGAACTCCAATCAGCAAGAAAAAGGTTAGCAAAAGGATGTCATGGCAGGGGCATCCCTACAGCACAGTCCAGGAGAAGGACAGGGCAAAGGATCTGAGCTCCAGCATGAACTGCATGAGAGGAGGGCAGACCAAGGGATACTGAGACCAGACCTTGTTGCAGTTCATTAGTGGCCCCAATATCCTGCAACCCAGCCACAGGAGAGAGATGGGATGGGATGGGATGGGATGGCATGGCATGGCATGGAGTGGGGTGGGGTGAGGTGGGGTGAGGTGGGGTGGGATGGCACGGCATGGCATGGCATGGCATGATATGGCATGGAGTGGGGTGGGGTGGGGTGAGGTGAGGTGGGGTGGGATGTCATGGGATGGCATGGCATGGCATGGCATGTGGGGAGGCTGCAGAATTTGTTTCACTTAGAGACCTAGAGATCTCATTACGAATATTTGTGCTTAACAGATGTGCTACAATACATAATTGCTTTTTCTCTTAATACAAATGCTGGAGCACATCACTGATTTTCTTTGGTTTGATTGGAAAAGGCCTTTGAGACAATTGAATCCAACTATTATCTAACTCTACCAAGTCTGGGACTAAACCGTGTCCCTCATCACCACATCCCAATGTCTTCAAACACTTCCAGGGATGAGGATTCAGCCACCTTCCTGAGAAGCCTATTCCAGTACTTGAGAAGCTGTTCAATAAAGAACATTCTTCTAATATCCAACCTAAACTTCCAGTGGTGCAACTTCCCTTCTTCAAGGGAAGGAAAATACAGAGGAAGAACTCTTTCTTACAGCTTGTTAGGTTTCTTGTAAAGGTGTTAAGTTTCACCCTACATCTGTCCATTATCTGAACATTCTATATGATCTCAGTTACCCAATCACATCTTTGTACAAATTATTGTTAAACCTTTGCATCACCACATATGTGCAAACAATATTTAAGAAAAAAAAAACAACAAAACAAACAACAACAGCAAAAAAATGGTATTTTCCTGTCTGTAAGAAGAGAATGGAGGTGTTTCATACATTACTGATTTGAGCTCTCTGCTCATCTCAATATGTATAAATGACTTAATGAATATAGTTAGTTGCCAAACTAACTGAGGTACAATTCTGGGTCATATCCATTTAGACTTCTTTTCAGCTTCTTGGTGATTATCCTTTTTCACAGAATCACACAGAATCACAGAAATATTCAGGTTGGAAAAGACCCCCAGGATCACCAAGTCAAACTAATAACCCTACTCTGCAAGGTTCACCCCTAAACCATATCCCGAAGCACCACATCCAAATGACCTTTAAATACATCCAGGGTTGATGAGTCAATCACCTCCCTGGGCAGCTTGTTCTAATTCCTGACCACTCTTTCTGTGAATTATTTTTTTTCCTAATGACCAGTCTAAACCTATCCAGTCACAGCTTGAGGCCAGTCCCTCTTGCTCTATCACTAAATACCTGTGAGAAGAGATCGGCACCAACCTCTCCACAACATCCTTTTGGGTAGTTGCAGGGAGTGATGAGGTCTCCCATCAGCTTCCTCTTTTTCAAACTAGACAGCCCCAGCTCCTTCAGTCACTCCTCAGCTCCTTCAGTCACTCCCCAGCTCCTTCAGTCCTTCAGTTTATGTGTTTTGGTTTTCTTTTCCAGATAGTTCACAGGACCGTTGGTAACACAGACTACATGTGTGTCACCACACATGTGACACAGCAGCCCTTTACAATCCTTCCCAATTCCCCAGAAGTATTTTCTAGTTTATTATCTGAAATTAGCTCACTGTAGATACTGCTTCTGGTGAATATTGCCTTGGAGATTCACTAGAGTGCTGGCTAATGTTTTCATAAGTTGAGTTACTGAGGGAAATGTGACAGCATAATCAGCTGTCAGATATTTCTCCTGCACCTGAGTAAATCATCTCCCTGTTAATGTCAGATATATCACAAATTGTCAAGGAGAAAGATAGCTATTTAATATAAAAGATGGAGCTCTGCGACATATAATATTGTATTAAAATTAGAGAATGAAATTTGGTTTTTTCATAATAGGAATGTTACAGCAGCAGTGATACATTGGAAGTTGAAGCTGGCAATGGTTTTTTAGGAATTGTAGATTAATCTCTGACTGCATTTTAGATTCAAACTTTGCAAATAATTTCTGATGAATCTTACCTGGTGTGGAGGGTTGAAATTCCACCCCCCCCCCCCCAAAATAATCATGCCAGACCAGCTCAGTTGGAAGCAAATGAAGCTATATTTACAAGCACACTAAAAATCTAGAAATATGAAATGCAATGAGTATGTACAAGATATACACTATTTGCATATATTTACAATTTACAAACAACACAAGAACCACCCTGCACAAAACGGAGGGGGGGGGGGGGGCTGTCAACAGCTTCCTTCTCTCTCCCAACTTCCCCCCGCTGTACAAGGGAAAAAGAAAGAGAAAAAAGCAGAGAATAGCTTGTTAGTACTTAGCCACAACAAGAAGACAGCCAAGGTCAGCAAACCAGCAGAAGCAACCAGCTAGTATCTTGTAGAGCAAAGAAACTGAGAAAGATAGTTAGTTTATACAACTAACTTTATATTAGTTATCAGACCAATGAGATTATTTACACCTTATCATTATTTTCCCTTTATATCCAATGGCAGTTTATTTACATTCTATCACTTTCTACTCAAGATCTGGGGAAAATTTCCTAAGCATCAGCCTAAAACTGCCAATGCTGGTAATATCAACATTTTGAAACTGTGACAGTCAGAGACAGCAGAAATAATTTTTCTGGAAATCTTTTATTATTTACTATGAAAATAAACCTTCACTGGCCAATGATGATTTTACTTTTACAAGAGGAAATTAAAAAAAAAAAAAAAAGAGAAAAAGATGTGCCATATAATAATTTAGCAAAACAATACCTATAAATTTCCAGTAATTTAGGTTGTCAAGCCTGTTTATGTCTATTTTCATTCTTTTTATTTGCTAAAATTTTACATCCTGATATTCAAAAACATTTACGATTCTAGAAGAGAAAATTTTAGTGTGTTAACCATAAAGTAATCTTTCATATTTATATTTTCAGCAGCAAATGCTTGTCTTTGTATGTGAAGAATATTTGCTGTAGCCTTAATTATGTGATATACTTAAAAGAGCTGTGCATAACAGAGAGGTTGTGGATGTCCCCTCCCTGGAGGTGTTCAAGGCTAGGTTGGATGAGGCTTTGAGCCAAGTTTAGTTGAGAGGCATCCCTGCCCACGTCAGGGAGGTTGGAGTAGAGGATGTCTAAGGTCCCTTCCAACCTAAGCCATTCTATGGTTCCATGATAACACAGTTATGTGATCTTTCTTTCTCTCTGTACAGGTGTTTATAATAAATATTTCATTGATGATCTTTAATTTTTATTTTCCAAATCACATCAAATATTCAATATGCTTACATAAATATATGTTGTGTGTGGGTTTTCTCACCACTAATTCCTGTGGGCAAGGGTATTATTACAATCTGATGCCCCAGGACATGTTCCATCATGACTTAAAGGCAGGTTATCACTAAAGTCAGAGGAACACACTTATTTCAGTGCAGTTTGTCAGTCAGCTACAGATAGATGTAGACAATGTGCAGCCACTGAAGTCCACAATGTAGACTGTAGACTGTAGAATGATCTACAATAAAAGCAAATGCTGCCTTTGAGAGAGACAGGATTTTCTTTAAAATCTAATTTAAAGCAGGTACTCCTCACCTGCTCTTGCCTTCACAAATGCATCACCACTTTACTCTCCATGTTTAGTTAACTCTCCGTGTTAATTAACACATATACTCAAAGAGAAACTCAAGAAACAAGCTTTACCTCCTTGGAAGGCATTTCACACTCAACATTTCTCTCCAAAAGAAGAGAAGAACAAACACATGGCAAATGCTAGTCATCTATTTTAGTGGATTCAGGGAAGGTTTTGAGGTACTTTGGTGGTGAGAAGCTGTGTGGATGAGAAGACAACAGTGTAATAGAAATAAAAGTAGAAACCAGTTACTAGAATAAATAGCACCACTTCCAGACTGCAGTCTCATCAGTGTCATGTGTTCACTGAGACACAAAACTGGAGTGACAAGCGAGGTTTAAGTTAGCAAGGTTCTAACCGGCTACCTTCCTGTCGCTTGTTCTCTGAAATGGGGTCTGCAGCTAACAGCACAACCTTTCTCCCTTCCTGTCCCTGAAAGTGGGAAAGAATTCACCCCCCACTCTGCTCCCCCCCCCCCCCCCCCCCCCCCACTCTGGGTCTCCTGAAGCGACCACAACTTTGAAACAGTTAAACTGCCATTAGGTTTATAATCCTCGAACCACTAGATGTCCCTGCACAACAAGCTTTTGGGAAGTCTGCAGTGGAGAGGCAGGAGATTTTGAGAGGCAGAGCAGCAGCAAGGCTGCAGCAACGCGAGGGTAGCAATAACACTGAACTGAGCAGAACTCGGCCTGTTTTATAGCTAATAATTGCAGGAACTGGAAACAACACCGAAGATTATCCACCGTGAACCAAACATTCTTCATTTACACAAATAGAAGGTGTGTGACATATTATTGACATGCAGCATCATTCAATTGTCAATGTAAAGTAAAAGGTAAGGTAAAAGGATGCATTGACATCAGTCTGCAACTCCTGGATATCCCACTTGTTCATCCAATAAACTTTCAATGCCCTTGGTGCTCTACATGGAAAGACAGATTTAAAGCAATAACAGTTGTAGCTATTTAAGAAAAATAGCCATAGAACTACTTTAATTAAAGCAAACATTTGCATATACTGATTTGAACACAAGAAAATAATTATTTTAAAAGAATTGGAACAGTACATTCATATTGAAAATCACCCCACCATTTCCAAATTACACTCACTCAGAGCCAAAAAAAAACTTCTACTTTGATAAACGGGGATTTTTGAAGGATTAGAAATATGTCAGATGTCTGCAGAATCATTTGGACAGCAGTGTGCTGCAGGGATCCTTGTGTTTGAGCAGCACTAGAAAACTGATGCACAGCAATTATTTTGTTGTCTCCTGAAGGAACAAAACTTGGCAAGGAAATCATTACAAAAGCCCAAACATATTTGATGTCTACTTATTGTGGCTATAATTTTGTTTGTTTCTTAAAGAAAGCATTTAAGTTTGGTTCTTTCATAAACATTATAGCAATTCTTTGAACAATGTGTTTCCTCTGGATTTCTGCTTCAGGAAAAAGAGGCAGGCAATTAAAAAATCTTGCTTCTTTTTCTAAAAATCAGAGTTAATTTTATTTGAAAGAAAAAATATATTAGATCAAGATTTTGGGAGTAAGAGCATTTTAGATCTAACTGTGCTTGTTTGTTATTTTGCTGGATTTTTTTTCTCCTTTTCTTCCTCCCTTTTTTCTTCTTTTTTTTCTTCCTCTTTTTTGTTTCTCTCTCTTTTTTCCTTTATTTTTTATCTTTTTGTTTGTTTGTTGGTTTATTTATCTTTTTTTTTTCCTCACCAAAGAGATTTATTTACCCTCTGTTGGTAGCCCTTTATTAAGTAACAAAAGGATGACATAACGAATTTTGGTGATTTCCGAGGTATCTTCCATAAAGCACATACCTTAAAACCTATTTCAAAGCAGAGGTAATTTGCTAATAGTGGTTTTCTGAGTATAAATTAGTTTATTGCTTATTTATAACCATAATTTTTAGATAATTGTATAGGGTATTTCTTCATGTGGCCATTTTCAATTAAGTTAAGGAGAGATAGCTTTTGACAAATATAGAAACAGAAATATCTATAAACACCTCTTGTGACATGGAAAATGTTTCTCTTTTTTGTACATCATGAAATCATGAAAATATAACCTGTAAAGATTTAAGAGGCCAGAGGCCAGAACAATACTAAGTGATGTAGTAAAGGTATATATCTATGTATCAATGTGTATACATGTAGTAGGTTAAGGGTTAACTGCTAAACCCTGAGGTGGAATTCCACCCAGAGGGAGGCATGGGATAATGTAATGCATTATTCCCTTCCCTTTCCTCCATATTCACTATTTAAGCAGCAGAACTTCTGGTCAGAACACTCTTGGCTCCTGCTTTCACTTTTGCTGGTTGGAAGAGAGGCTTCTTACTGTCTGGAAGCTGTGGGCAGGGTGGTGGAGCCCAGTCTCTCAGGCCTAGTCCATTGGAACCCTAATCCATTGCCAGTTCTGTTTTTTTATATACTTCTTTTTCCTTAATACCTTTCGTACTTTCATAGGGGAGATGCTCAAGTCCCTCTCATGGCTCTCTGTTGGATTCTCTCCGGCAGTTCTCTGTCTCTCTTGAACTGGGGAGCCCCAAAATGGACCACAGTATTGGGCTCCCTGGTTCAAGAGAGATAGAGAACTGCTGGAGAGAATACAACAGAGAACCACACAACGGAGAACCACGAGGATGATTAGGGTCTTGAGCATCTCCCCTATGAAGAGACACTGAGAGACTTGGGGCAGTTTAGGCTGGAGAAGAGTAGACCGAGGGGATCTGATCAATGTCTATAAATATCTGAGGGGTGGGTGTCAAGTGGAGGGGGCCAGGCTCTTTTCGGTGGTTCACAGTGATAAGACAAGGAGCAATGGGTTCAAACTTGAACATAGAAGATTTCAACTCAACATGAGGAGAAACTTCTTTACCATGAGGGTGACAGAGCCCTGGAACAGGGCTGGAGTCTCCTTCTCTGGAGACTTTCCAAACCCATCTGGATGCATTCCTGTGCAGAGTACCCTAAGTGATCCTGCTCTGGCAGGCGAGTTGAACCCAATGATCTCTTGAGGTCCCTTCCAACCTCTGATATACTGTGATACTTTGTTTATTTTTGTTAAAATTGCATTTATTAACTTCCAATTCTGTGTAAGTCTGTTTTGTTTACTCGTTTCACCTTCCCCTACCTAGCTTTTCCCTGCAGGAGGAGAGGGAAGGGGAAGTAGGGCAAACTTACATTCTGTCAAACCAGGGTAATATATAACAGTAATAAAAACAATGCAAGAGATTTTCCACAGATCTCATCTGTCTGAAAGATTTGTAGTTAGTAGTAAGTCTCATGATTTTCTTCTTTGACTTCTAGCTATACTTTGAACTTCTATAGGCCTTGCACACAGGAGCTTACTATCAGTTTCAGATCTGAAGTAGGGCTGAAGATCATCCTTCAAATTGAGTGGGAAATCTGACCAGGGTATTGATTGCTCCAAAGGAAAGCTCCATAGTGGATGTGAGAGACAGTGTCCACGGCAGAAAAAAAAAAAAAGAAATTATTTTCCATTAATAAAATTCCATGTTCAGTTTTAGAATAAATCATTTTTTTTTTCCTAATAAGGAACACATGACACATGGATCTTCTGTGTAGCAACTTAATGAACTGTTGCTAGACTGCCAAGCTGTCTGCTCTGTTTTGTTCTGAAGAAAGTTATACACAAGCAGCAAGAGTGCTATATTTATAGCTAATCCACAGCACACTGGTTTTTTTTGAGGCTTTATTCTAGCCACTGCATCATGTGTGAGCAGCAAGAATTGTGAAGAGATCAAATAAACCCATGACTTTGGGTCAGGATCCCCACTGACATGAGCATACCACTGACTCAAACAGTCAAATATGTGAGGGGAAACAGTATATTAGGTAGGAAAGACTATGAATGAAAAACAGCTGCTTCTTCCTTATTTTTTTCCCCTCAAGCAGTAGAAGCCATATTTCAGGAAGATACTCAGATTTATACAACAATACAGTTGTCAGTCAATTTTTCGTTACCATTCCTGAGGGGCAATTTTGTCTGTCCCTCATGCCCGTTATTTATATTTCTTTTGATGGATAAATTTTGACTGATTTTAATGTTTTGTTAGATAAATTGGGAAATGTACTAGATCTGTACTAGAAAAAAATGTAAGAGCAAGGAATCTTTGAAGCAAAATACTATTAGGCTTTAGAACAATGGTTAGGTTGAACTCTTGTGTTTGAGATCATTTTACCTAAATCTCAGAAGTAAAAAGATTTTAACAAAACCACCATGGAATTCATTAAGTATCAATTTACTGCTGCTGTCAGTTAGTAGTTTCTGCAGGGGAATACAATAATTTCTCAGTCAGCTGCTGCAGCACTAAAATAGATCAGGAAGTTAAAGTATATAGATGAAATGAGAATGAATTTTATACTGGAAAGGCGTAATTATCTACCCCCAATTTGTCCAGAAGCTAGGTGCTAGCATTGCTGATTTTGTGAAAGTGCCTGGAGGTGTTTAATAGCAAAATGATGAAGACATTCATTTCCCATCTTGTGCAGAATATGTCACTTCCAGCAGCACAGCACAAGGTGATTGACGATTACTTGCTAAATGGGAACATCCCCACGTGCTGAATCTCCAGTGTCACTTCCAACAGTTTCCACAATTACTCTAAGAGACAGCCACTCAAACTTCCCTATGGAAGAGAAGGATACTTCTATGAGCTGATCGAAAATCACATGTTTAAGAAAGAGGTTGAAAAGTGTCACAAACAATGCTCTCCTAACTTCCATTCTGGCTATCAAGGGAGCAAGAAAGTCTAAAATATCTTTAAAAAAGGTCATGGGTCACTATAGCAGTGAGTGTAACAGGAGGAATGGAAGCTTTAGAAAGACTCTCCTGATATTATAAAATTAAATTCTCCTTTGTGACATATTGGTGTAAAAGAAAATCTTTAGCAAAGGTATAGAACTATGTTGAAACCTTTCAAAGAGCTGGAACCCAAGCCCACAAAAACCAGGAAAAGGCCTGGAAATAGAATAAAAAGCCCTCTCTTGTCTCTCATACACATTATTTTACGAAGCGACTCATATCAGGGATTAATTTTTAAAAGAATCATTTTGAAAATGAGGAATATAAGTTATTCTTCATTTTTGTCTTATTATTTTGATACTGTCCCTTACAACAGAAGAAAACACACTGAATTTTAAGGACTTCCTGCTAGAGATGACTATGTCAGCAGTCTGTCATACACTTTTTAATGATTTCTGCACATTGGACATGCATATAATTGTATCTGTGCAGATCTCAGCTGGGGAAGATATATCAGAAAACAAGATTTTTTATTTTATTTTTCTTCCTTTACCTTTTTTAACAGGCAGTGATGGTAAAAAGCATTACAAAAACTTTTTACAGCATTGGTTCATGACAAATAATTGCTTATAAAAATACAGACTGGGGAAGTTAAGTATTTCAGAACTCCCAAGATTTGATGCTTCGGGGAATTTTACTTGCCTGAATTGGAAACTTCAGTGGATATCTTCTCACAAAGGGCATTCAAGGTCTTTAGATTTTCCTCATCAAAGAATAGAATCAGAGAATCATAGCATGATCTGGGTTGGAAGGCACCTCCAAAGGTCATCTAGTCCAACCCCCTCTGCAGTAAGTAGAGGCATCCCCAACCAAATCAGGTTGCCCAGAGCCCTGTCAAGCCTGGCCTTGAATATCTCCAGGGATGGGGTCACAGCTACTTCCCTGGGCAACCTCTTCCAGTGTTTCACTACCCTCATGGTACAGAACATGCTCCTATCAGCCAATCTAAATCTACTCTTCTCTAGCCTGTGGATTGCTGGCAGGAAATTGGGACCTCAAGGCTTCAGGGCTTTCTTGTGTCAGAATTCCCTACAGGAATTCAGTGTGTCCCCAAATCCTTTGCTTCAAATAGAGTTTTTACTCCTCCCATACACTTATGAATGCATCTGAAGAATCACAACATGTTGCTGAGCATTGAAAGAGAGAAAAGGAGAGAGAGAATTGATTAGAGTTCACTGGATTATGGGGCAAGAAAAATATCTCTTGTCAGTCTTTAGTTATCCATCTGCATATCAAAACCATCAAAAAGATGTGTGCTTCATTGTACAAATAGCCAATGTGTTTAGGTATCTTGGGGGTCATTCTTTAACTACCTAAATTTCTATTAATCAAGCTATGTTTTCAATTTTCCTTTCAGGCTGATGCATAGGTCAATAAAAATGTAAACCAGCAGAGGCAGTTATGACTACCTCAGAGCCCTTCATCTCTACAGGTTTCTTTAATTTCATATTGCTTTATTTGTAGAAAGAATCTAGGAAGCCTAACCTGAGATCTCTAAATCCTTGATTATGACAAAATTATGTTCTTGTTTCCCTTAAACCCTTTAATGAATATTTTGAAAAGTTTTTCTCTAAGAAATTCTTTCTGTTAGATTTTCTTCCTTCCTTTTCTGTGGATTATTCCACAACATGCTCATGGTGACAGTAAAATAATGATACATTCCACTGGCACACAATCAACACGGTGTTTCTCCAGCAATATATTACATCAAATCATCAACACAGTAGCATTACAGCAGTATCACTTTGACAATGATTTAAACTAACATATCATCAGTGCTACTGTACATCACTTCAGAGACAGAGTATGTAAATGCATCTTCAGATTGATGTGGCTCTAGCAAGAAGTATTACCATAATGCAGGGATGATGTAAGTACAACAGGTAAGATTTCTACTCCTGCTGTAGTATTAATTATTAGCATAATGCAGAGGTGATGTAAGTATGTTAAGTCCATTTCCTTTTCATCTTATTTTCAGTTATTTTATCTGTAGAAAGTCCCTATGTGTTCACCTTACATATGAAGGTCAAATTGCACTACTCTGATGATGGTAACTAATTTAATTAGGAAAATCAACCCTGATATTTACATTGATTAAGTTGATGAAAATTTTCTTCTTGACTTGAAAGAAATAAGATAAAGATTTAATCAAGAAACACTGTCTTGTTTATTACAAGAAACTTTGATGCTGAGAGAAAGTCTAATACATTGAAAATTCAAGCAGATGCCTTCTGCTCCTAATGGTTTTCCTCTATTGTTACTGTGTTTATGATTTGGTATAACAAAAAGCTGGCTGAGTGGTCTTGTGTGAGGTGCTTCTCACTGAAAAGGCTTACATTCACATTATGCCCATTTTCTTCTCACTGATTAAAAACTTTGTGTTGTGAATTATTTATCACTAGCATTAATAAGATACCTAGCACACCAGAAATGCAATCTTCATTCTATAACCTTCTAAATAATACTCGGTTAGTCTTTAATGAAAACTTAATAAAGTGATACAGAATAGAAAAACAAATTTAAAAACAATCTCGGATTCTTACTGAGAAAAGAATCTTTTCCTCTTACTCCCAGAGGGCTAGAGAAGTGGTGCTGCTTCTCAAATAGTTAGTAGGAAAGAGGAATTGAGTTAGCAGAGTACTATGGTTCTGCCACCAGTCAAGGAGAGGTAGGGCTGGAGGTTGATGGAAAGAGACTGGAAGAAATAAGCCTAAAATAGAAAGTCAAAGAACCATTTACTGACCTAATGAAAGGAGCCTAGTGCTAGAAAGAGGAAGACTGGATTTTGCATCAGCAGTAAAGCCAAGAGTATTAATCACTGGCAGGACCAAAGAGAGGGACTGATACCAGGTTTTGGCCAGCAATAAAAGCAACAAAAATTTCTACCTTCCCCACACTCACTTTAGATTGTTAAAAAATTTGGACCCCTTTGATCTCCTAATTGCTCTGGGGTGGAATTCAGGGACACTTGGCAAGGGAGAAAGGTTAATTCCTAGTCTGAATATATTGTTTGTGGCTGTGTATTCCTGTCCTTCTGCTGGGAAAGTCATGACTCATATCCTCTTCTCGCAGTAGGTAGCTGAGACCAAGGTGCTCTGAGACTTACTTAGCTTGAAATATAAGACAGCAGTACAAAGAGATGATGTGGTAACTGAGCGAAGGTGCTAGCAAAAGTTATCCCTTAGCTTTTATTTTTTTTTTTAGCATAAGAGAAAGATGGCAGGATTATTTCAGAGACATACATAACTTTTTTCAAGTCATTCAGACCTGTGTCAAAACATCTGCATTGTTTACACTGTAGTCACTACAGCCCACAACAGCTGCAGAACATAGTGTCTTTGTAATCCCTTTATGCGTAAGTTTTAATGCTTAGTGTTTGTAAAAAAGTTTAATAAACTTAAATCTATTTGCACTGCACAAGGTGACATATTCTGGAGAGTTCTGGTACTTCTACAAGACAGGAGACAGTGTTCCTAACTAGCACAGTTTCATGCTGGATTAAAAAAATCCTATAACACAACCACACTCAATGACTTGTGCTCTTCAGATTTTCCACTGCATTGATGTGTCCACTGCAATTCTGTGGCCTAATATCATTAATGTTTAGTTAAATTAGAAGCATTAGATGCATCTGTCCATACTCAGATATCAGTAGTAAGAATTCACAATAATCTGGAAATTTATGGATTCATAAAATACCAGGTTGGAAGAGACCTCAAGGATCATCTAGTCCAAATTTCAGGGTAAGAATATAATTTAAATGAGATGACCCAGCAAGCTGGGCATTGAAACTGTGCAATGTAGGTGAATCTACCACCTCCCTTGTAAGTTTGTTCCAATGTCTAATAGTTTGAATGATATTTTTTTTCTTTTTTTCTGGCATCCAGTCTGAATTTCCTCAGTAACAACTTGTCCCCTTTACCCCTTGTCTTTATGATGTGACTCTTTGTAAAAAGGGAGTCTCCCTCCTGGTGATAGCACCCTTTTTGTATTTGCACATGGTTATGAGGTCTCCCCTAAGCCTTCTCTTCTGAAGGCTGAACAAACCCAGTTCTCTCAGCCTTCCTTCATGCAACAGGTCTTCCAGTCCTCTGATCATTTGTATGCACTTGTGTGACTCAGGGACCTTTGAAAAGGTAGTCCTGAGACTTCTCTTTATGAAAATGGCAGCAGAAAATTTAAATTTGAACATATTTTAATACCTGTAGACAGGATTGAGATAGTTTTCCATGGTTCATAAGAAATTTTAATAAACATAGAACTTTCTGCCTACTCATAATCCTCTGGCAAGATAAAAGTCCCGTGTACATTTTTGTCTCTGCTGCTTTGAGATTTAGGATGTGAGACCAGAGTCTGTGGAAAGGAATTCCAGGGCAAAGGCAAGGAGAGCAGGGGTGCCTGGTAACCATGATATATAACAAGCTTTTCTGACTCAGCACGTCAGCTTGTTGTGTGATAAATATGACACATTTAGCCCACTATATTCACAGCTGTGCAGAAAACAAATTTTTGAGCAACATTTCCACAGGCTGGTAGTGAGTCTGCACTCGAAATCACTTTCCCAAGAATCCATTAGCATTCCAAGTCACTGAGCAGCAGGGCAATTCACAGCCTTCCTGTGAAACACATCACAAGTGATTTAATGTTAACACTAAGAGGTTTTGCTGTGGCTAAGCAGCTCCATGAGCAGTGTGTCACCTACCTCACTGCCCCCAGATGATTTAAACAGGCTCTTCTGTCTGGTCCATGACCAAGCAGGCCTGTTTGTAATTTGACCTGCTAAACGATTGTGTTCAGCCTCCTGGTTTTGCTGCAGACAAGTAAGATGTAGGATTCAGCATTTTACCTCTTGCTCACCCAGTCTTCTTCCTGGGATCTGAACTGATTTAACTCAAATGCCTGGGTCCTGGGACTATAACAGTGAGAGGACAGCATCATTTACATCAGAAAAGCAGAACTGCCAATCTGAGCCCATGGGAGACTCTATGTGCATGCAAAAGGCTGTGCTACTGCTGCACTCAGGAGTATTCATCACTACTTTTTTTTCAAAATTTGATTTATTCCTCTTTTGCCGTAACACTACGTAAGTTTCACAAATAGTATAACAATCTTTTATTCCTTGCAGATGCAAAGCCTTGCAAATCTCTCTCAGGAAAATGCTGAGATGCTTAACTGTCAACTAAACCCCAGACTAAATAACTCCAGTTCCCTCAGCCACTTGTTGTACGACATGCTCTCCAAAACTCTCACAAGCCTCATTGCTCTTCTGTGGACATCCTCCAGGACCTCTGTGTCTTTCTTGTGCCTAGAACTAAACTCAATACTCAAACTGTGACCTCACCACGGCTGAGTACAGGGGCATGATCCTTTCCCTGCTCCTGGTAGACACACTGGTTTTGATCCAGGCCAGGATGTCATTGGTCTTCTTGGCCACCTGGGCACACTGCTGGCTCCTTAAATATCTTACTATGACAAATATTCTTCCTCTAACTTCCTGATGTGTGTATATATATGTATTTTTTTATATATATATTTAAACATATCACCAGTGATAAGGAGACAATGAGCAGTGTAAGGTTAAATACACAGTCCTGTTCTACTTCTTTCCAATTTATGTTATGATCACTATTGTTAAGCTGCTTCCACTTCTTTATTCTCCTTTCATGACCTTACTTCATCTTATCTGACAGAAGCCCATTGATCAGTGTAGCTGAAATTCCTCCTGTCAGCTCATAACAGGAACAGAGAATACTTTGACATGCAAGAACATGGGAATGTCTCTTCGTTTCCCTTAACATTTCCAGACAAGTTTTAGGCAGAACAAGGACAAAGCAGTAAGCAAACACACTGTTGAGATTTCAGTGAGATGACTCCTAGCCATGTTTAAGTGCTGAAATAGAGCATGCCTGCTCGTATTTAAGATGAAAAGTATTGATTTGAGTCTTCCTTCAAATAAAGAAGAGTTCAGTCCCTTTCAAAGGCTGGAAGCTGTGCAGTTTAAATGTACTTCCAAAAAATCTACAGAGCATCTACATGCTGCAGACTGGTAACCCATAATGAACATTAAATTTGTAATAAAATGTCAAAGCTTCAATTTTAATGTGCCACAGGAAGACAAAAAGAATAATCAGCTAAAGCTTCAATTTTAATGTACCACAGGAAGACAAAAACTAAAACCAGCCTTGGTCTGCATTCCACACTTACAAGAAGTTTCTTAAGTAATTAAACTATTTACATTAGGTATTTCTCAATTGATTTTGACTGATATTGATGTTCCAAAATCTCTTTTAATCTTATTATATGCTGAGATGATGTAAGTTCCAGCATGGACTATATTTGTAGAAGGGACTGTACTTTGATATGGTGCTGGTTTTTTACCTAGTGTTATTATCCTCCATAGCCTAGAATGATATACAGGAATTTAAGTCAACCTTACATCTGTGTTTAAATTTTCAATTATTCCATCCCAACAGGTGTTTAAGCATTTGCTTAAGACTGTTTGTTGTGTTTATAGTCATTTAGTATCTAATTCATAATTTTGTTCTGTATGTGCTATTAGAAAAAAAAAGTTTTGATTACTTTGAATGTTTTTTTACATATTTGGTGGTCACTAATAATTTAAGTCTATGCTTAGCTATTCATTGCAAACTGATGGTTTCATTTCACTTACACAAATCTATTTTTGACAAAATTAATTATCATGTCTTTAAGTGGGAAAAGTCTTAGTGACAGTGAATATCAGTCTTTCTGCTCATTTGATGCCTCATTTAAAACAAGTTATCAAATTGTCAAAAAATCAAGATAACACAATTTATTTTTTTAACTTGGTTACATCAATTTAAGAGGAGTAATTTCTCTAAGAGGAGCAAGTCCTCACATCCAAGTAGTATACTTTTAATGAAGATGTACAGTTTGATGAGCTGAAGAAATTACTTCTTCAAAAAATGGAACTGATTTTGTGAAGAGATGGACATTATACAGGTTGCCCCAGGAGGTCATGGATGGCCTCTTGCTGGAGGCATTCAAGGCCAGACTGGATGAGTCGTTGAGCAACCTGTCCTAGTGGAAGGTGTCCCTGCCCATGGCATGGGGACTGGAACTGGATAATCTTCAAGGTCCCTTCCAACCAAAACCATTCTATGAATGTGTGAATCTATGATTTTACACAAGCAAGAAACAGTAAATTCAGAAATGAAATTTAAAAAATGTGATTTTGAATGTACTGTTTATTCAAATAAGAGCTTCAATTGATGAAGGTTACATTTATTTTCTCTCTTTTTTTTTTTTAATTTCCATGGAAAAAAAGAACTTTTAAGATCTGATACTAGTCAAACCATGAAATATTTTTATACTTTTGGCTTTGGGTTTTTGTTGTTGGTGGTGTTTTTTGCTTGGTTGGTTTGTTTTGTTTGGGTGTTTTTTTGTTGGTGGTGTTTGGTTTGTTTTGTTTTCTTGATTTAAGATTTTTAGCTTTCTCTGATACTTTTCAATACTCTTTGGCACAATACAGATTTTGAAGAAGCTGTAGAAAGACTATAATTCATCTTATGGACAATATTTGCAAGAAATAATTACAGTTTAATCCATACATTTTGTTGCAATTTAAAATTGAAAATAACCGGATTTTCTAATATCTAATCTCTAGCATATTTACTGTTTTGTGAACATCTTCTGATAGCAAAAAAACCTCCAAATATTAACTGTTTCAAACAGTTGAAGAGATTATCAGAAGCTAATCTTACACACACATGAGGAAAGCCTTGGCTGTGACTTTATCAGTTATCTGTTTGGCACAAAAAATAGCCTTTAGTGTCCACACAGGAATCAGTCTGGTCTGAATATCTGAGTCCTTTTTAACCTGATTAAGCAAAATTCTCCATAAAAAAACCAAAACAAAACAAAACACCAAACCACTAACAACCAAATTCTTCCTCCAGTCACTGTGCAGAGTGCTTTTACTGAACCACACATGGGCCCATTAATTAATGACATATTTTAAAGCACCCTTTAGTCCTCTGCCATGATAGTTATGCTGCTGAGTTATGGTTCTCAGGTACTAGGGGATAGCAACTGGAGGCCTCTGCCTGGAAGTGAGTCTATAGTTTCTTGGAAACCAGAGAAGCTTCCCTGCACAGCCACATGGTCTGGAAAAGTTAAGCTGTTAATAATTTATCAACTGTAAGGTGGAATGAGAGGATATTTATTATCCTTAATATGAAATAGTCTTTTTTTCCCCCCACTAAATATTTGCACAATGCTCTGCAGCTATAAAGAGATTGTTAGAAGATTGGCTTTCTGTCGTTCCTGCTTGGTCTGCACCCACAATCAGTCACCAGAAGGTTGGCTCAGCCTGTCTTCACTACTTTTGAGGCTTTTACAGGGTGGTGAAATCATAAACCTATCATTTGAGATAAGAACTTGAAAAATGGAGTTGCATTACCTTTCAGGTATTTCAGCTCTGAGTGATCCCATTAATTTCCTTGGACTAAAAGACACAGGACAGGTTCAAGCAGTTTTATTTGATTGGGGTAGTCTCTTGAGTAGTAGGCTCTGAAACAGGTACAGGTCAGTTACTAACAAAGCTCTGTTCTGGTCTGAACCTTCAAAGTTACTGATTATACACTATTATTAGCCATCCCTCTAATAAAGGTGCTGTTGTAGCGCTTCAGTTCTGATTCACAAAGGATTTTTCCTTCTGCTGAAAAGGATTTAGGGAAAATGCATTCTCTTGTCTGTAAATCTTGAAGCTCTGAGAAGACAAGAGAGAATAGTAATTTACAACTCCATTCTGTAATACTCTACATAGCAGATGGGATTTACAGCAAATCTTAACACTGAGCATGGACTTAGATTTAGAAAGCCTTGCTGCTTCTGCCTGGAGCATCACCAAGCACAAAGCTAAGGACCTGACTCTAGAATTTGAGCTGTTATTCATCAATATATTGTTGCCTCTACTGATTCTACTTGTGGTGATAAATGATTCGTGGAAACAGAAGCTTGTGCTGTACTCTACCTGCAAAGATTTAAGCAGAGGCATTTTGTGAAGAATGCATCAAATTATACCACTCCCTGCATCCCACTTTCTGATAGGTAGAAAGGAAAGATATTGGTTTGCTTCTATAATGAACTATTAATCTTAAAAGAAAAATAAATCAAATGTTTCTTCCAGTTTAGATCTGTTACTGAGTTCCACACAGATTTTTTTTTAAACAGATATCTTCATTGCATATGATAATTTTGCTCTTGCTGGATGGATAATCCTCAAACAACTCCCAGAAGGAAGAAATTAATTATTTCAAAGTGTGTATCAAATACAGATGATTTGAAGAATGTTTTTTGGGTCCCTTTCTGTAGAAGAGTCTGCCAAAAGAGCATCAATGTATTATGAAGCACTGGTGGCACTATGGTTAGAGTCAGCATCATTCAGTTACGATGTTATTCATCATCATTCAGTTATGATGAAAATCACAAAGGGAATACAGCAGTTCTTTCACCACCTCCTTCAAGCTGGAGTTTGAAGTTCCTTGATTTAGAAGCACTCTACTTTCCCATCTACTTCGTTATGGCTGTACCAATATCTGACTCAGTCATACCAGTGAGTAAGCTTGCAGTACACAATAAGCTGGGAGGGGACACAGCCAGGAGAGTTGACCTAAAATGACCAAAGGGATGTGTCTTACCATATGATGTCATGCTCAGCAATAAAAACTGCAGAAAAAGAAAAGAGGGTTGCTCTTGGTTGTATTTTTCATCTTCCCAAGTAACCAATATGCATCATGGAACACTGCTTTCCAAGTGGTTGGCAGATGGGAAGCAGTGAATGAATTCCTTACTTTGCATTTATGTCAAGCTTTTGCTTCACCTATCAAGCTGTATCTCAACCCAGAAAGGTTGTGGAGTCTTTTGTGGACAGATTACAAACCTGCCTGGACACAATCCTGTGCAATCTGTTCTAAGTAAACCTGCTTTTGCAGGTGGGTTGCACTAGATGACTTTCAGAGGCTCCTCCTTACCCTTCCCATTCTGGGATTCTGTTATAATCTAGAAAATGAATACTTTTCATGATGAAGGTCTAAATAAATGAGTTTCATGTGTGATTTGTACTTTCTGTGGCACAACGAGCTGTCCATTCAATGTTATAGCCAGCCTATTATTGATAAATACTCCACTTTGCACCCTCTTCCTGCCTCAGAGCATGATATTTCTCTTCAGAAAAATCTTTCCTCAGATTCAAACTCTCCTGCTTCCCTGCATCTAAGAGGTTGAAAGAGTTAATTATCAAGTTACACTCAGTTAATTGTGTTTTTCAGGTGTGCTTTTGGGATAATTTTACTTCCGTTTGCCTCAGCACAGGTCATTTAACTGAAATTGCTTGGACATACTTCATCATATTATTTCTAGTACTGTGCACAGCACTTCATATCTAAACCTTCAGTAAGAGAGATCTGAAGGCAAAGTGAAGATATTTGCAATGGACTTTTATTTTTCAATAAAATTTATGGCAATACAAAAATTTCTGTCTATTTTGAACTTTGGACTGTAATCTCTTATCTTAAAGACATTTTCTTACTGCCTTGCTGAGTTGCTTTAATCAAAATTATTATAATGGAACAAGAAAGTTAAAAGCTTGGAAGTTTGCAGCTACCATATGTGCTGCCTTTATAGCTTAAAAATATATCATCTGCATAAAGTGTGGTTTGGGTTGGATTTGCATTTTTATAGTGTCCCTTTTAGTACTGACAAAAAAACTCTTCATTTGAAAAGAATTAAAGTTTTGGTCAACACTAAAAAAGATTAAAACTTTATTACTTTTACTGTGTCCAGCAGGAGTAGGGAGGTGATTGTCCCCTTGTACTCAGCTCTGGTGAGGCCACACCCTGAGTATTGTGTTCAGTTTTGGGCACTTCAGTGCAAGAGAGATGTGGAGGTGCTGGAACCAGTGCAGAGGAGGGCAAGGAAGCTGGGGAAGGGCCTGGAGAATAAATTTTATGAAGAGTGACTGAAGGAACTGGTTGTTTGAATGGTTCGTTTGAAAAAGAGGCGGCTGAGGGGAGGCCTCATTGCTGTCTACAGCTATCTGAAAGGACATTGTAGAGGGGCTGGTGCTGGTCTCTTCTCACAGGTAGTTAGTGACAGAACAAGAGGGAATGGCCTCAAGCTGTGTCTGGGTAGGTTTAGACTGGACATTAGGAAAAAATTTTCACAGCAAGAGTGGTCAGGCATTGGAGTGTTCTGCTCAGGGATGTGGTTGAGTCACCAACCCTGGATGTGTTTAAAGGTCATTTGGATGTGGTGCTTGAGGATATGGTTTAGGAGTGAATCTTGCAGGGTAGGGTTATCGGTTGGACTTGGTGATCCAAGGGTCTTTTCCAACCTGAATATTTCTGTGATTCTGCGATTCTATTGATCTTATTGGGCACTCATTGATGTATTGCCTGAATATCTCAGATTTGTAAAAAAACCCCGTATATCAACTCCTTAGACAAGATCCAGGGATCAGATGTTGAACACAGGAATAATTCCAATATATTTACACTTTTATGTTTTAAAACTTTGATCCAAAGCCATCTTTGCACATTGGGTACTGAAGAGGAAAAGAAAAATTAGTGCTTCAACCTGTTTGCTTCAGCTTTTTGCACTGTTTTTCTAATGTTTTCACCACTGAATTTTTACTAGTGTTGACTATTGAAGCACTTTGTCTAAACTCCTAGTTCAAGGTATGCTTCAGAAGGGAGGTTTGCAAAAGCTGCAAATTTTACCTGAAAACCTTCCTGTTAATCTGGTAGATTAGAAAAGAAAACTGAAAGAGAGAATGCAGTTGTTGAGTAATTAACAGCGATTCAAGATGATTTATCTATATTAATTCTTCCAGTTCCTAAAAAAATCTTGGAATACTTATCTGAATATATCCTTCATAATGGAAGAATTACAGTTTTGTATATTTTGTATATGGCCTGGCAGAGATGGACCTGGGAGTAGTGGTTGACAGCTGGCTGAACATGAGCCAGCAGTGTGCCCAAGTGGCACGGAAGGGCAGTGGCATCTTGGCTTGTATCAAGAACAGTGTGGGCAACAAGACTAGGGAGGTAATTCTGCCCCTGCACTTGGCACTTGTGAGTGCTGTCTGCAGCTCTGGGCCCCCCACTTCAAGAAAGATGTTGAGGTGCTGGAGCAAGTCCAGAGGAGAGCGATGAGACTGGGGAAGGGACTGGAGGGAAAGTCTGATGAGGAGAGGCTGAGGGATCTGGGGTTGGTTAGCCTGGAGAAGAGACTCAGGGGGGACCTTATCACACTCTACAACTACCTGAAGGGAAGTTGTAGTAAGGTGGGGGTCAGGCTCTGCTCCCACACAACTTGTGACAAGATGAGAGGGCACAGCCTGAAGCTGTGCCAGGGGAGGTTTAGGATGGATGTTAAGCAGCACTTCCTCGTGGAAAGGGTAATCAGACACTGGAATGGGCTGTCCAGGGAGGTAGGTGGTGGAGTTGCTGTCCCTGGAGGTGTTTAAGGAAAAATTGGATGTGGTACTTAGTGACATGATCTGGTTGATGTGGTGGTATTAGGTCATAGGCTGGACTTGGTTATCTCAGAGGTCTATTCCAGCCTCAATGATTCTGTGATTCTGTGATATCTCACAACGTAAAGATCTTTCTCCATCTGTAGAGAATTTTTAACACTTCCATCAGAAGATGCTTTTGTCCAGCACATTCAAGTGTGTAAGGAGGCTGAATACCTTTAACCTACTTCCTTTCTAAAATTATAGGTTTATAAAGGACTTCATATTGTAAATTTTTATCAGATAATTTAGATAATTAAATTAAAAATGTAGATATTATATATAAGTTTAGACTTAGTTTCTACAAACATTGTTTCCAGACACAGATATTGTTCATCTGCAAGCAGTTATTTTCTACAGTATTTATCTCTGAGCAAAAAGTTAAAGGGAAAGAAATAGAATACTTATGAATTACTAAAATCAGCTCTATCTTGTTCCTTTTGTCTTAATTTCATTTTGTTTCATTTCAGAAATATTGAATTTGCAGATGTCTGACTTTTCTCTTGCTTAATCTTTCTTTATTAGAAAAGTTTTAATTAAGATTTGTAGAAATGTATTCTGGTGAATGAGACATGAATACATTCAGTGAAAAGAAATCTATTTGCTTTGAATACGATATAAATATCAACTTCTGTCAGTTACAATGGTTACTTAAATTAAGCTTAATATGTATATTTCATTAAATGCTTGAGAGAAAATCTATAAAGCAGAGTTTATACACAGGAGATTAGAAGATGAGGCTTTTTCTCAATTGGCTGGCTCTTAATTCCATAAGAATGTTTGTATTTTGCTCATTACTCTATTACTGAATGAAAAATTGGACGTATCTAATCAGCTAATATGCCTCTTCATCCCTTTGTCAGTTTAAATGTGGTATACTCTGATTGCCATGCCTTTGACAGGCTCAGCAGACAAAGATGAGAGCCCCATGATTCCCACCTCACACTGAAAGAATCTCAGTACTATTCCTATTAATGCCAGTATAGTCAGTTTGAGCCTCAAAGCATAAAAATCTTGAATATACATCTCTCTCTCTCTCTCTCTATCACTATCTCTATCTCTATCTAACTCTATTTCTACCTCTGTCTCTCTCTACATATATCTCTAACCCTATCCCTATTCTTTATCTCTCTCTCTCTCTCTCTCTCTCTATCTCTATCTCTATCTCTCTCTCTCTCTCTATCTCTATCTCTATCTCTATCTCTATCTCTATCTCTATCTCTATCTCTATCTCTATCTCTATCTCTATCTCTATCTCTATCTCTATCTCTATCTCTATCTCTATCTATCTCAATCTCCTTTTTCAAAATGAACAGAACAGAGAAAGGGAAATTTATTGCAATATGTAGTGTTTGTCTGATGTGTAGTGTTTGTCTGCTGATGTTTGAACTCAGTAAAAAATAATACCGGTTTAGTAGCATCTCTAAGAATTTGTAGTTGAAGAAGAATGGGAGCCCAGAAATCTATCTCTGACCACAGTGAGAGAGGGATTCAAATACTTTTCTGTCCTGTGTATCATGACTGCCTTCTGAACTCAGCTATCCAGTTCTAGATTTCGCAGCCTATACTGAGTTTCTCAGCCATTCACACTGGGAATTCAGCCATTGCTTTCCTAACATCCTTTGCTTTGCTATAGGCAGGGACACGTTCCACTAGACCAGGTTGCTCAAAGCTCCATCCAGCCTGGTCTTGAATGTTTCCAGGAAGGCAGTACTCACAACCTCTTTGGGCAACCTGTTCCAGCTCCTTACCACCCTCAAATTAAAGAATTTCTTGTTTATATCTAATCTAAATCTACTCTAGTTCAGCTGAAAACCATTTCCCTTCATCCTATCACTACATTCCCTTTTAAAGAGTCCATCCTCATCCTTCCTGTAGGCCCCCCTTTGAGTCCATTATAAGATCTCCATGTAGCCTTCTCTTCTTCAGGCTGAGCAACCTCACTTCCTTCAGCCTGTTCTCATAGGGGAGAGTGTAGATTTGTCTTCTAGAGAAATAAAACCTTCTGCCTAGTGCTATGGTGATTATATTAGAAAATATTCAGTGAAAATATCTTTTACAAATGCAATAATTTTGTTGCACTGTACCATGCTGTGATTTTGAAACGCTTCTTGCATTTTACCTATCCTCTTACGTTTCTTTAGCAATAAGACAAGGTAAGTTAGGAACACACTAAAGTTTCCCTTTGGAACGAATTGGCATTCAAAAAAAAAAAAAAAGAATTATACTGAGATTCTCTAATACTGATCATGGGATCAAAGAATGTTAGGGGTTGGAGGGGAACTCTGGAGATCTTCGAGTCTAATCCCCCTGCTGAAGCAGGAACATAGAATCTAGCACAGGTCACACAGGAATGCTTCCAGACAGGTCTTGAAAGTCTCCAGAGGAGGAATGTCCACAATGTCTCTGAAGAGCCTGTTCCAGTGCTCTGTGACCCTCACAGTGAAGAAGCTCCTCTTCATGTTGAGGTGGAACCTCCTGTGCTGTAGTTTACATCCATTGCCCCTTGTCCTGTCACAGGGTGCAACTGAGCAGAGCCTGTTCCCTCCCTCTTGACACCCAACACTTGGATATTTATAAACATTTATTAAATCCCCACTCAGTCTTCTCTTCTCCAGACTAAAATGCCCCAAGTCTCTCAGCCTCTCCTCATAGTCCTTTCGTCATCCTTATAGCCCTCCATTGGACTCTTTCAAGTAGATCCCTGTCTGTCTTGAACTGGATAGCCCAAAATTGGACTCAATATTCCACATGAGGTCTCACCAGGGCAGAGTAGAGAGGAAGGAGAACCTCCCTCCATCTGCTGGACGCACTCTTAATGCACCCCAGGAATATTATGACCTATTTAAACTAGTTCATGGTTCATGGAGCTTCTTGTTCCTGTTTCAAGTTCTTTGTCTTTAAGCAGGTGACACTTTTGTCTCTGTAATTAACTTAGTTTACAATAGAATACAGAGGATCAGAGAAAGTGCTTAATCTTTTTGTTCCCTATGGATACAAAAAAGCAGAAGGTATTTGTGATCTAGCCCATCTGTAAGCAGAAACTTGTGAAACTTTCATGTTATTCTTGTAAATGAGTTCATTGTTTAAATAGAAGTAATTATTTTCCTTCTCCTGCTGGAAGCTTCAAATTGAGCCAAATGTCTTTAGCATTCTGCTAACTGATATAACATTTTAGAATGGTGCACATATGTTCAATTGTTTTTATAGGCAGGTAGTAACAGTCAGTTGCTTAAATATGTAGATTCAGCGTTTAGAGAAAGAAAATATTTCCATCAGTATGTTGATTAAATGAGTGGTGTCCCTCAGGGGCCCATACTGGGGCTGTACTGTTTCATATCTTTATCAATGATATAGACAGTGGGATCAAGGCACCATCAGAAAGTTTGCAGATGACACCAAGCTGAGTGGTGCTGCCTACATGCCAGAGGGATAAATATCATCCAGAGGGGCCTGGACAAGCTGGAGAGGTGGGTCCAGGTGAATCTCATGAGGTTCAACAAGAACAAGTGCAGGGTTCTGTACCGGGTCCAGAAGAATCACAGAATTGTCAGGGTTGGAAGGGACCTCCAAACTTATCCAGTTCCAACCCCCCTGCCATGGGCAGGGACATCTCACACTGCCAATACACACTGGGGATAAATAGTTAAAAGACTTGCAGTCTTGACTGTATAAAGACTCTTGGAGAGACAAATAACTTTAAAGGTCAGTCTAAGACACTATCAAGTGAGTGCTGATTTGATTGAATTCACTAGTTTTAGGATGTGATTTTAATTAGGGTGTCTAATTCTCCCCATATAACATATTAAAAGTGACAGCAATGAAGTGGTAGTTGAGTACAGCTGACTCTTAATTTTTCCTCATCCTGTTTTTTCAAGAGTGACATTTAAACTGTGTTAAAATCCACTGGATCTTTGAATTCATTTAAGGAAAACCAAGATTTTATTGGATGGGTAAGGATTTGGGGTTTTCTTTTCTCCTTCCCTTGATATAATGAGGTTTATCTTTTGGAATATTTTTAGGTTAAATATAGTTCAGCATAGGGTCATTTACCTTTTGAAGGATATTTTTAAACTAATTTTGTTTGAATGATTTAATGAGGAAATCTTCTGGACTTAAAAAACATTTCTTTCCAAACAGACATTAAGTAAGAGATATGATTTCCTAATTTTCTTGATTTATTTAGTTTATATCCACTGATTGCCTTGACTGTAAAGCTGCTTCTGATATTGCTTCCTACTTCTCGTCTTCAGTTTATCAAAGGAATGAGATGCCCATTTTTATTGTTATTTGGTCTATTTGAGACATGCAGAAAAAAAGCTCAAAAAAGAAAAGAAACAAAACCCCAAACAAACATCTGTTAGAAATGTTATTTAATTTTCTGATATGAATTAAAATCATTATTAATTTTCCTGTTTATTTTCCAGCATATACTACTAGTAACGTCCCAAAATTTTTCCCTTTGTTTCTCCATAGTCTATGTGAAAATTGGCTTTTTAAAATTATTTTTTATGTTTTCAGGAAGCAAATTTCCTCTCATAGACAATAACTTCCTTTTCTCAGTATATGCTTTGTTACAGTTCCCATGGTTCAGTAACAGCAAACTTCAGAATCCAGACTCTTTTTTAGCTCACTGTGTAAATTTGACTTTACACACCATTTTCACTTCTCCAATGCTCATAAAAGTCATTATTTCTTGTCCAGAAGTCTTCAAATAGTTGTTAGATTGTGTAAAACTCCAAAGTCTCTCTAGATGTAAAGGTTGGTATCTCCCACAATAGCTTCCCAGTAAACATAAATATTTTTTTAAGGATTGGAGAAATTACAGTTGAAATTCTCTGGGGGCTTTTCGGGCAAGGAAAATGATGTTTTGAAGTTTTTTCAATGGTCTTGATATTTTAAAGCACTACTGAAAACAATCATATCTCTTAAGGTTTCTTCATCTGAAAGACACAATTTTGAACTGAATCTGTTGAGAATTGTATTCCCTCCTTTCATCCTTATCATTGATTTAAGATATCCTTATATTTAAGTGGCACATCTACCCAGTGGTAGAGAAGGATTTGACTTGACATCCACATTCAAAAGAGTGGCAGTCTACAGCTTGATGTCTAAGCGGAGACCAGTGAAGAATGAATTCCTCAGAGGTCAATATTGGGACTGACACTCTTTAACATATTTGTGACACAAAGAGTGGGATGGAGTGAACTCTCAACAAGCCTGCCACCAGCACCAAGCTGTGCAGTGCTGTCAACATTCTGGAGGGAAAGGTTGCCATCCAGAGGGACCTTGACAGGCTTCAGAGGTGGGCCCAAACCAACCTGATGAAGTTCAATATGGCCAAATGCCAATTGCAAGGCAATCTCAAGGACGAGACAATCTCAAGGACGAGGCAATCTCAAGGATGAGGCAATCCCAAGCACAAACACAAGATGGGTTATAAGTGAATTGAGAGCAGCTCTGTGAAGGAGGATGACAGGGTGTAAAAAAAAAAAAAAATCATGTTAAAATATCTTTGAGTTTAGAAGCTGAAAGGGACAAAGCAGCAAATAAACTTCCAGAAAATAGTGGTATTGAATAATTATGATACAATGTCAGATGATGTAATCCACCTCAACATATCAAAAAAAGGAAAAAATTCTAAAAAAGCAGCTTCATTTTAAGCAAACTGAGCATAAAGGCACAGAGCTGAAAGGCTGCTGCAGTCATGCATAATCTTCTGAAATGAAGTTACTTATGTAGCTTCCTAAATAATGACATAAAAGCCTCTTTTACTCTCCTACCTTCAAAGGTTTTAGTTTGCAATTTTCTCAGTGAAGTACTGCATTCTACTTTGGAATTTACCAGGGTTTTAGCTAGATTCAAACTCAGAAAAAAATGAATTAGTTTGCTAAATGTAGAGAGGGATTCCAAGAAAGAGAGTGAGACAAAAAGAGGGAGGAGGTACAGCAGGGTGGGGGACTGCAGAAAGAGTCTGGTGAAAGATACAAAAAAATGCAAAGTGAATTAAAGATAAGAAATACATAGACGAAGAATTGTTATAATAGGGGGAAAAATCTAAAAGTAAAGTAAATTTTAATAGAAATTTTAATGAAAGAAACCCAAAGCATACCCTCTTGATGTCTTTTATTACTGCTAGCTTTAGCCTGAAGGTGCAGGGGCCAAGCATGGAATTATTTTTATTTTAATAAGTAATGTGATGTGTTTACTGGGAAAAACCAAAATACATAAAAACAATGACAACACCAAAAAAAAAATTGCTTACAAAAATATCTCATTGTCATTGTCAAATAATAATAATAAAAATAAGAGGCATTACTTTGGAGAAATGAAGTCCAAGGTATTACATTAGTATTTCTAAAAATCCCTGACTCTGCCTCTGAATCCAGTGTTGAGATTGCACCACTGTGTTTTTGTTTCTCTGGTTTCATTAGCCTTATGATTTCATGTATGTTTTGCACAATAAGGCTAATATTTCAGTTGTTTCAGAGAAATTTTCTGGGATTTATAATCTTTCCCTAAGTTTGGATTTTGATTTTAAAGCCCAGTCTTGCAGCTGTTGAGATTAGCAAACTTCCTTTGGTGTTGCTGTCTGTAGGGTAGAATCCCACTCCTGTCAGGATACCCTTCCTCCTGCTCAGAAGTCAGCACAGCTTTCAAGTTTTAGGCTATTTAGCATCACAATCACACACAAACTAAGTAAATAAACAGTGTATGCCACATAATTTCGGGGCTAAGTGACAACTGAAGACAATTCATTATCCCAGCGTAAAAGGAATTTGAGTTGGGTTTTTATTTCATTGTTTCTTTTTTTTTTTTTTTTAATCAGACCAAAAGGCAGGTTATCAATATAAAGACACCTTATGAAGTAGGTCATCATATTATAACATAACACAGCATGTGTTCAGATAGTTGGGGTTTGTTTCTGCATAGCAATTCCATAGCTAAACTTGGCTGCTGGTGAAAGAATCATGTGCGAATAGATTGGACTAGAAAGATCATAGAATCATAGAACCGTTTTGGTTTGAAAAGACCTCCAGGGAGTCCAACTGTCAAGCTAACACCACCATGGCTATTAAACCATGTCCCAAAGTGTCAAGTCCTTTGAATGCTTCCAGGGACAGTGGTTACACCACCTCTCCAGGCAGCCTGTTCCAGTACTTGGCTTCAGAAAAGAAATTTACACTCATACCCAAACTAAACCTCTCATGGCACAATCTGAGGCCATTTCTTCTCATTCTTTCACTTGATACGAGAGACAAGAGATCAATCTCCACCTCATTACAAGCTCCTTTCAGGTAGTTGTAGAGAGCAATGAAGCCTCCCCTCACTTTCTTTTTCTCCAGACTAAACAACCCCATTTCTCTCGCTCCTCATAAGACCTGTTCTCCAAACCTGTCACCACTCTCACTACCCTTCTCCAGACATGCTCCAGCACCTCAATGTCTTGTAATGAGGGGCCAAAAACTGAACACGGTATTTGAGGTGCAGCCTCAGCAGTGCCCATTACAGGGACATGGTCACTTTCCTACTCCTGTTGGCCACACTATTGCTGACACAGGCCAGAATGCTGTTGGCTTTCTAGGCCACCTGAGCACACTGCTGGCTCATGTTCATTCAGCTGCCAACAAGCTGTACCAGGTCCTTTTCTGCTGGGCAGCCTTCCAGCCACTCTGCACCAAGCCTGTACCTTTGCCTGTGGTTGTTGTGACCCAAGTTCAGGACCTGGCACCTGGCCTTGTTAAACCTCATATAATAGAACTCTGCCCATTGATCCAAACTCTGAATAAAGAACAGCTCAAAGTAAACTTGCTAGAATTAAAATGACTGAGGGAAAATAGCTAACAGCTGAAAGGATTACAAGAAACTGAAATGTCATTCTCCAGAAGTGATTATTTCATCAAAAAAACAGTGTAGTTCTGGTTTACTGGCTAGGAAACATGGATTCATAGTGATGATAGACTTCAAACCCCACTAGGGAGATCACTATGAACTAAATTCCACATTTTAATTACAAAGGAATGCAATCGGCTTACCTTGAGGCACTACTGAAATAGTAACATTTCTATCAAGATGAGATGCAGAGTTTCAGACAAGAGTTTACTACATTTTTCAAGTGGTGATAGGCTAAACATTGAAGTTTGAAGGCCAAAATATTTTCAGAAGGTAAGACAGGAGAAGTGATTGTGACCACTTTTCTAGTTAGATAGCAAACACTACATCATGGATGGAAATGCTGACCGCTAGGGCTAGTTCACGTTCATATTTTCATATCCCAAAATATTGTTGAATTATACAGTAAGGAAGAAAAAAGAAAGAAAGACAGAAAGAAAATATGACACAAAGAAAAACAAAACCCAGAAGTTACTCACTAGATGCATATGACTAGTAAGTCATATACATACACTAGTGCCAGGAGCAGTAGGTTTTTCAATGCATTTAATGGTTTTAAATTGCATAGTTAGCACAAATATACTACTGCTAATAGGCACTTTTGAAATGACAGCGATAAGATACTAGATTAGGCAACGACCATTTTCTGACCATTATTATCTCTCTTTTTAAGGTAATTACTACAAGTGACCCGAAGTCCAAGGAGGACTCCCTTTCCTAAAATGAATCACTCAGCACCAGTGGCAAAACGCTCTCAACAGACCTGTTAACATTAGCACATCTATTTGTCCAGAAAATAAAATAGAAATAAAAAAGTGTCATATAAATCTTTATCTGATGTAAATTGCCATAGCCTACATGTCTCTTAAGCTGATTTACAGTGACTGGTCAATATGTACTGCAGTTCACCCAAAGCCAATATTAGCTTATTTACAAATTGGAAAACAAGGGAGCTTGCTGTAGGCAAGAGTAAAGCATGCCTTCGATTCTTCCTTGAACAAGTGATTAAAAAAAAAAATGAACTAGTTTCTTCCAAATGTAAGATTACTGAGTCATCTTGCAGTGTCATTTGCAAAAAGAATCCTGAGGCTGTGGCAGAGCAGTTTATCTTACTCTTGCCAGGTTTATTGCTAAGCAGAGTTTTGAATGCTTAACACTTTTTGAAGGATTTCCGAATGTCACACCCTGACTGATAGCTTTACTCAGCGACTTCCTTGCTTGTGACTATGTGACAGCTTGACAGGCATCCTTAGGGTTCATTTAATTATTTTATGCAAGTCTCCTTACTGAATAACATTAATGACTAATTTACTTTAAACCCATAGCAGCAGCAAACTTAAGCTGCCACATTACATTCTATCCTAACTCTCCCACTGAATAGCTCTGGGCAATTTTGTACTTTTCCCCTCTGTCTCAGTCCAGAGATGGAAAGAGACTCGGTTCTTTTTGAACATTCCCATGCTGTGAAATTAAAGGCACAAACAAGGTCAAATATCAAAAGTGAGGCTATTTATTAATAGAATAAAGTGAACAGAACAGAAGAAGAGAGACAGAGAGGGAAAAAAATTGGAGAAAGACAGAGAGCAGGAAAGGAATTATATTACCACCCTCCCCCCAAGACACAAGATGATTTGGATCCAAGGAAAGGTGCGACTGCATCCTTGTTGGCTTGTGCTGTCCACCCTGGAGGAGGGGAGGGAGAGATCCCAAAGTCTTAAGTAAGATGTCTTTTCTCTTCTCCAGGAGTTCTTCTTTTCTTCTTTCAGCAGGCAAAATTTAGGGCACAGGTTTGCTGGTGGTGATGGAGAGAGGGTTCCTGGACTGCTGCTTCCAGGCTGCATAGTGATGTCTTTTTATCTCTGTGTCTGTCTTTTTCTCTCTTCCTGAGCAGGCATCGCTCAGGTCTTTTATACAGTTTTTTTTGGGTACATGTCCAGGTATCGTCCCCTTGGAATCTTCCTGCGTATTCCTGTGTTTACAGGGTTCCAGGGGAGTGGGGGGCCCCTCCTCCTTCTTCGCCTTTTACCTGTCCATATACACAATACACATCAGGGGCTTATCATGCCAGGTGGTGAACCCATTGCATAGTCCAGAAGCCTTTTCAACATCCTCCCTTTCAGGGGTGGCTGATGGGTAGAGATGATCTTGTCTATGCACATTCCAGAGAGCCAGTACCAGTGGCTTCCGCTCATTACATATTTCTGTTGCCAGAGGGTCTTTTCACCATCCCCTCCCTGGGTAGCTGTCTGCTGGGTGAGGAGCAAAGGTGGTTTTATCTTTGTTGATTCACATCAAGAGAGAAAAGATTTAGTCTCTTATACCCACCCGCCTCCTTTAGTCAAAAAATAAAAAAAAAAAGAAAGTAGTAGATTTCAAATAACATAAAGAAAAAAAAGGAGTAGATTTAAAATAGTATAAGGAAAAAAAATAACAGAATGAAGACTAAACTTTGCACAGTTTAATGCAAAATAAAATTATTGTCAAGTATTTAAAAAATAAAATGAGTAGAAATTCAGACTGATATGAAAGTGCTCTTCTGGAAATATTCCTTTAAAAGAAAATTAAAAAAAAAAAACAACAAAGGAAACAACAAGGAAAGAAACTAAGTAATATTTTAAATTCTGAATAGAACTTGTATATAATAATAATAATAATAATAATTATAATAATAATAATAATAATAATAATAATAATAATTATTATTATTATTATTATTATTATTATTATTATTATTATTATTATTATTATTATTATTATTATTATTATTATTATTGCTGTTGTTATTACCATTTTTACTGTGGTTTCTTCTCTGGTAGGTTAAAACTCTATTTCTTTCTCCAGAGATGCCTTAATTTAGATAAATGCTGATTTATTTTTTTTCCTCATCATGGCAGAGATTTTCCCTTTCTTAGCACCCACTAGGTCTTGCAGCAAATTCAGTTGATGAGGAAGGGAAAATATGATTTATAGAGCCATTAAATAGCTAACATGCTCTTAAAATATTCATTAACAATTCTGAGGTTCAGAGTATGGAAACCTTACATCCATTTTTGCTGGGTAACATTATGACATTGTATTTTCCTCTGACTCACTTATCTTCCTCATGTAAAGTCCTTGCCATTTTTATTACAGAACCTCAGAAAGAAATTCAAGCTGGAGTTTAAAGACTCTAAGAGGTTCACACATTACATCATAGATCTATCTAAGCTACCATCTAGTTTGATGGAAGAATAGTTTATAATTTAACTTTTTTTTTTATACAATTCTGACAAAAAAATAAAGAAATTAAAACATTCACTGTATTAAAATTTAAAAGCAAAAATATTTTTATAAGATTTATAAGATTTTATAAGATTTTATTTTTTTCCTCATCAGAAAAATATATCTGGATGTGGTGATAACTGCTGCTTGTCTACAGAATATCTAACATAAAGGTTAATCCAGAATGACCTAGTAACAACCTCCTGTTTCTCTTTGTTTAAGAATAAAATACTTAGGATTGGAGATTCATCACTGAGATTCTTTAAAAGAAAGTGGAGCATGTTTTTCTTGCCACACTGAAAATTCCTCCTTTTTTATCCCTGTTGTAGGTTTGATCCTGTTCCTGCCTTTTGATGCGCAGAATTTTTATTTCTGTGAACTACCTCGGTGGTCTGAATGCTGTGTCAAAATCCATGGAATGAATTACTAGCTGGGATTTGTCACAATTGTGCATAAAATGATGCATTAGCAAAACTGTTGGAAGTTCCCACAAGAAATTGAGAAAAAAACCCAAACCAACCAACCCCAAACAAAAAAATCCCAACACCAAAACCCAGTACTCTGCAGTTTTGATAGCTAAAGAAATATTAACTTTAGCTCTCTCAAGCACTTCCTATGTGACCCCAGAGAAGCTGTAAAAGAAAAACCATTGTTTCATCAACTGTGTGGTTGCTTGTTTCTAGACAGGCAGTTTCAAATTCATACTTAAAAAAACCCTATTATTTGTTAGGTGTTGAACAAGTATAGCTACAAATGAAACTGGGAAGAGTGAACAGCACTTCTATGACGGGAGTGATCAAGAGGAACAGAAAATGATACACTGGAGAGACCTGAAACAGTTCTAAACGTACTGTTGGGAAAAAATTTCATGGTAAATTTAGGGACATATGTATAGATGAATAAAGCAAATGATTAAAACAAAAATCCAGGAACTCAAAGTTTTAAGTTCCCACATTCTGAAACTGCTGTTAAATCTTCACCTGTAGATAGCTGTAGATAGAAAAGATGATGTCTGATAGATTCGTGCAGCACTGAAGATATGTACTTTGTAGCCACTGAATATATTAAACACCTTAATATTCATCTTGAATACAGTGGGAATCCTGTAGAAATGGTTTCTGAGAGCAAAGAATTAAAGACTTTTGATCAGCTCTTCAAGTGTTATAGAGTGTTATGGCTCTTTGGCCCCTCTGATGACATTACTCCGATTTTTAGCTCCTTATAGTGTGAAACTGAAACCGCCCACATGGAAGAGAAAAGTGTTAATTTTGGCACGTCCAAATTTAACTGTAATTGACTTTGCAATTCTGGCTATGCTGTTTTCTCATGGAACTGTGAGCGTAATGTTGAAGTGAGTGTAAATTATGACCGGACTAAGGTTTCCTGCTCTGACTGGGATTTTTCTCTTAAAAAAAAAATAATAATAGAAATTATTTACATTTCAGGGCAGAACTGGATTGCTTAATGACTTTAGTCCTCTATAATCATTAGAGGATCACAGGATGCTGGGGGGTGGAAGAGACCTCTGGAGATCTTTGAGTGCAGCCCCCCTGCCACAGCAGGACCATAGAATCTAGTGCAGGCTGCACAGGAACACATCCAGATGGGTCTCCAGAGAAGGAGACTCCACAACCTCTCTGGGCATCCTGTTTCAGTGTTCTGTGACCCTTACGATAAAGAAGGTCTCTCAGGTTGAGGTGGAATTTCCTGTGCTATAGGTTATATCCATTGCCCCTTGTCCTATCACAAGGCACAAGTGGGAAGAGGCTGTCCTTTTCTTCTTGACACATTAGCTAAATGAAACAATATTTATACATATATGTGAAAATAAGAGTCAGTTAAAATAGTAAGGTTCCATATGTTAGTACTCTTGGTAAACAAAGAGTTTGCCAGCTAATTTCATGATTTATTCATGATTATAGAGAGTTTCTAAATTGTTTGTACATATCAAGATCAATCTTTTAACAGAAAAGTTGCTGCCTATACTTACTTTCTCTGAAAGGTCATAATTTTATGGGAACAACACAAAAGGAATACAATTGTACTATAGCTCAGATCCTCTCTATTCTCAAAACAAAACCCTTAATATTTGTTATAGCAAACTAGATTTGTCTGCACCATATCACAGAATCACAGAAGCATTCAGGTTGGAAAAGACCCTCGGGATCACCAAGTCCAACCAACAACCCTACTCTACAAGGTTCAACCCTAAACCATATTCCTAAGCACCACATCCAAACCACTCTTAAACACATCCAGGGTTGGTGACTCAGCTTTGAGTGAAAGGTAAGTGGTAGAGGTTCTTGATAAAAATCTGATGAATAGTCTTTGTGGTGAAGGAATCACCAGAATCTCTAGATAAAGTGCAACAGTGGTGAGTCACTCCATTTTTGATCAGGGATGATCACCAACAAGTACCATTATTGAATAGCATTGTTTAATTATAGATATCAGAATTTGGGATGAAGAAATATACTTTTGTACCACCATTCTTGAAAGAGGTCTTCTACCCTCTGTTCCACCCCTTGTCCTCTTTCATGGCAAAAGTAAATGACTTTTGTGAAAATAATGGATTATGCAGACTATTCATTATGAACATCACACTGTCAGGGCTTTACTGACAACTCCCATCTTGTGATTACGCTGTGTGGAGGTAAAAACATCTGCTGAATTAATGACAAATCTGTCAGTTGCTTTATCCACTGCCCTGTTTGAAATGATTAAACTCATCGGGTGTTTGCTTAATCTATTTTCCTTTTTCATATACCATGCTCACTGCCTGGGGCAAACCCATCTAATAATTTTCAATTGAATAAAACCATAACTCATGGCCCAATAAATTATTAAATAAAACCTCTGCATTGCATCAGATTCATCATTCATCTTACCACAGTGGCAGAAAGCCTACAGAATTCCTTAACAGTTCTTGCTGTGATAAATCGTTCTATTAAAATTTATTAATACAGTGCTATATATTAACACATATTCTGTTACTGAATTATCTGTCTTTTTTTTTTCTTGTTCAAGTGCCAACGTGTTGCATGAATAAGTTCATTGGTCTGAAAAAAAAAATTACAGTCAGATCTCACATTATTTATTTATTTATTTATTTATTTATATTTACATTAACCCTGAGAACCACTCAAAACTGTGGCAGTGCTGCTGTTCTTCATTGTTTTTCCTCATGATTTCAGTTAGTTTCTTCAGAACTATTAATCTCTATCTGATGTAATTAACTACAAAATAAATGTAGAATGTTCTTGACACGTGATAGAAAGAGCAAATGATGATTAAGTAGGTAGCTGACATAAAACTGTCCTATAATATAGATTAAGAGATCTCTATTTCACTATACAAATATATTAGAAATGAGTGACTTCCCAGTGTACATTCCATTGATTTTTTTTTTTTGAGGATGGATAATTAAATAGAGAATACTGCATAGAGCTGGCACACATTTCTCCATGCATCCTTTTTTTTTTTCAATAGAAAATCAAAGGTAAACACAATGAGATAGAAAAGAAGTGCTGAGGGAAGTGGAGCAATGAGGAAAATCAATGATCAGTCTGATCATTTACTTATCATAGGTGGAAGGCTGAAAAAATGAACAATTACCCAATAAAATGCATTTGTACCTAGGGATGATGAAGCACACTGGTGAGGAGGTAATTAATCCTTAGCTATTGTTTGCACTATTTTTAGGGCACCAGCCTAGGAGCGTGTGGAATAAACGTGAATTTTTTTCCCCATGTTCTTTAGATTTCATGAAATCCATCACTACAAGTGTAATTGCCTTTAGTGCCCTGTTTTGGGGAGAGACACTTTCATGGTAGTTGGAGAAGTAAGAAATTTGAAGTTGCAAATAATTTTGGACTCTGTGTTCCTTAGTTTGCAATAAGATAGTTGCTCTTTCCTAGAAAACAAAAGGACATACTGACATTCCTATTTTCCTTTGCAATAAGAAGCAACTTTAGTTTAGAAGCAGCCTCACTTCCACAGGTAGGGATATGAGTGCCATCATTAATCTCAGAACCCTGCATTTGATCTAGGCTAAGGGCCAAAGTCTGTTTATGCTGTGACATTGCATCCTATAACCCTTTAGCAGCAGAACCTGCACAAGTCCTTAAGGATTAACTCTACGTTCATCAGAAGAAATGCTGGAAAAGCTTCCCAGCGTGTACAAAGTTCTTGCTTTTAAACTTATTTCTTCTTGGAAAATATTTTCATGGGATAATGAAAAAGATTTAACCTAAAGACAATATTTAATCAGTACCCATTTCAGTCAAAGACAGGTATTTTAAGCAGATAATCTTATTTTCTGAGTAATCTCACCTATTTGTACAACAGATGTTGACTGTTTCAATAACTTTTTAAAGCCACAAAGATTCTTTTTAAAAATCTCTCTTACATGAACAGTAAAAATAGATGCTTCACAAAAGTTTTGAAATCATGGCACTTAAGTCCACAAAGAACCATTTAATAGAATGCAAAACAATAAATAAATCTGGTTTCGGCTAATTCTTAACATGAATGTGGGACTGCTCAGTTTAGCTTTAAAAACAGCAAGTGAGTAAAGGCATTACTGGGGTTCACTGCTTAGCAGCACGTTGCTAAGAAAGAAAAGTTCTTACATCATTTTTATCGAGAAGGAATTTTCTGACAGAGCCAGACTTGATGACTGAAGGATCATGACGTGTGAACTCAGCTATATTTGCATGCTCGCACCAGTCCCTAATATGTAATTGCATGTCCTCATAAAAGGTGTAACTCCCAGGGCCTGAGAGCCAGAGAGAGGAACACAGGGTGAGGGGAGCAGAGTCACTTCTGCTCAGCTTGAACCATCGCTGTGTTTAATCTGCATCTTCCTTTTAAACTACATCGACCTCACACTGGTGGAAGAAATGCTGCTTGTTTGTCTGTTCAGGAAGATTCAGCAGCTGCTGCAGTAGCACCAGAGGGGCATTCAAAATGCATAGTTCATATATAATGACATATTTAAGTCAGATGCCTTTTCTCAAGGGATGTAGGCAGGGAAAAACACAGGAAATAATTGCATGTTCATGACTGGGTCTTCTCTGAACCCAATTATCTGATCAAGAAGTAGCTTTCACCTGCAGTTGCACCTCAGCAGGAGCAGCAAATTATAGTAGCAGTAGAGAGGAGCTCTGCCACCAAGTCTTGGAGATTTATCACTTTGCCTTGCCCTTTTCACCTCCTCCTCCCTTGAGATTACTTAATTTTTTCCTTAAAAACCATCATTTATTGACTATTTCTCTCTCTGTCCCCAAAAGAGTCCCTGTATGCCAGAACAGTGCATAGGAGAACAATAAAGATAATGAGCTGATTGTTTTGTTTTGTTTTGTTTTAGGGGGAAAAAAAGAAAAAAGCTTTAATATTGTTAAAAATATCCAGAAGAAGGTATGCTGTGACTAAGCTGGCCTCTTCTGTGCAAGAAGGCTCTAGCTCTGCTGTACATGTCTTAGCCTGAATACCTGCCACTACGTCCAACCACAATACCTCACCCAAAGCTCAAGAGCAGCCATGCTTGTCCCTCCAGGGATGACTCTGCTAACAAGAGAGCTGTCAGTTCAGCCTAGATTTCAGCTAAGTCATCAGTGATGAAAATTTGTTCTCAAAGAAAACCTCTCTTCTCAGACATCAGCTGCAAATAATATGGATTAATCACTTTGCTATCTCTGATAACAAAACACTGACTTCTTGCAGAGGTGGAGGGTAGCAGAATGACCTTGTTGTCAAGAATGTTCCCTTTAATTGTGCTCTGGTTTGGTTTTGCCGCTTACAAATGAGTGCCAACATTCTGTGTGTGGCCATTCGTTTTGCCTTCAAGCTACACAGAAAATGGATCAGCCTTGCTTAGGGGTTTGCCCATGCAGCTTCTAGCAGCATAATACTGAAGGTGACAGAGCACTAGAGTAGGCTGCCTGGAGAGTTTGTGGAGTCTCCTTCTCCGGAGACTTTCAAAACCCTCCTGGATGTATTCCTGTTCAGATTACCCTGGCTGATCCTGCTTTTGCCAGGGGGGTTGGACTCGATGATCTCTGGAGGTCCCTTCCAACCTCTAACATTCTGTGATTCTGTGAACAGCTCTGGATTCTGTGGAATTTCACAGCACTACTGCTATGGAAATTGGAGAGGCTAAGAAGTCTGGAGCATCCTGTGCATCCTTAGATCACCAAGTGGAGAAAAAAAATGTTGATTTTGTAGGTAGGCAGACTGAGAACAAGATTAGCAGATGAGAGTTTCAACACCAGCGCACATGCTGCTCCACCACAAAACATCTGCATGATTTAGGCTTGAAAATAGGAAATGAGCTGGCCTTGCATCTACAATTTTCTAGTGTTAGCAGGTAAGCAGGGACTGGGAACTTATATCAACAATATGCAAATTTTCGGTGAGGCAAATATATTCAGTTAAGCTGTCTAGAAATTATACCCCAGTTTTGTTTAGCAGATATTTTGTAGGAAAACCATGCAGATTAGGAAAGTGAAACATCCTTTATTTGAAGGATAATAAGATCCAAATGTGGCATTAAATAAACAAATAGTTATAACTACATTTTATGCCAGAACCTAAGCTGGTATGAATTGGCAGAAATTCCTCAACTTCAACATTCACTGATACTCTGACAGCTTTATACTCTAGGGCTTGGTTTCAGCATGCAGAACAGCAACAGAATTAAGTCTTCCTGTCTGAGTTGTTGTTTCATCAAAGCATTTTCATGTTTGAAGCCAGTTTTATCTAGTTTACACAGAACAACTTTCAGAACAACTGAAAGTCAGCCATGTTTCTGGTTAGAGGATCCTGAATTCCATCTAAATCCCTGCATCTGATGTCTAAATGCTTCTGAAGGCTTAGTGCCAGTCTGGGGCTGGGGGCTGGGAAAGAAAATTTGAAATAGGAAGATTTTAAGGTCTCTGGATCTGCACCTGACCATACTGTAATTATCATTTAAGAACTCTATTACATAAGTTTTGTCAGTGTACAAGAGCATAAAGAAGAAGGCCTGAATATATGATTTATCTTTTTAATTATGTGGCTGTTTGTTTTCCTAACTAACTAACCCTTAAAAAAAAAAAAAACAAAGTTCACCCCATCAAATAAACACCCCCCCAAAGAAAAAACAAACAATCAAGCAAACAAAAAAACAACAAAAAACACCCACCCAAACCCCACAAACCAAAACCAAAGCAACAAAATCCAAAACCAGCAACCCTAAGGATTAAATTTTGTTGGATCTTACAGGAAGAAAATTACCAAAATGCTCTCAGGAGTCACTCATGGAATGAATCCCTCTGCTGACAGAAGATACTGATGTCTTCTTCTCTGTTATTTCAGGGTTAGGGAAGATGACAGAGGAAAGCCTGTGAAAGCTCTGTGAAAGGAGTTGACAACTGCTTCAGTTTTCCATTAAACAATGCCATGGGCAAAGTTCCACAAGTTGATGCAAGCAATAAGCTGGAACCAAGTGCGTGAGTCATAGATGCCCTCCTGGGACTTCCAATACCAGTCAGAGAAATAATGCATTCATTTGCATTTTCTTATACTTTCTTTCAAAGTTTTCTTTGTTCTTATCACTGACACTCATAACTAACTTACACTCATTCTGGAGACATTTGGTCCTAAGGCTGTTCCTGTAAAGTGAACATAACTTCTCTGATAAGTTCTCATTTCATGAGAGGATGGGAAAGACTGTCTGCTTAGGCATTGATTTCAATTGTGGTATCAGTATAAGTAATAAAACCACCAAATAATCAAGGAAAACAAATGCAGGTCTGGTCTTATTTTTGGAAGTACACTATGGTGTACTTTCATTTGGCACACTATGTCACTACTAATGATATTAAATTCATTTTAGCAATGAATAATGGAAAGATGTTTATCATAAAAACACTCTACCAAAGAAACTTCAGTTTTATTTTGTGTACAGTGGAAGAATTTAATTGATTGTAGAAAAGGAAGGTAAAAGTTAGTATTATGCACTTTTGAAACCAATGTAATAGTGGGACTAAAATTGGAAGAGTACATCCAGCAGATTGAAGGAAATTCTCCTCTACTCTGCCCCAGTTCTGAGCTCCCCAGTTCAGGAGGGACAGGGATCTACTGGAGAAAGTCCAATCAAGGGCTACAAGAATGAGTAAGGGGCTGGAGCGCTGTTTTATGAGGAAAGGCTGAGAGACCTGGGGCTCTTTACTCAGGAGAGGAGAAGTTTGAGAGGGGATGTAATAAATGCCTATAAATATCTGAAGGCTGGATGTCAGGAAGGAAGGGACAGGGACAGCCTCTGTTCACTTGTGCCCTGTGATAGGACAAGGGGCAATGGATGTAAACTACAGCACAGGAAATTCCACCTCAACATGAGGAAAAACTTCTTTAGTGTAAGGGTCACAGAACACTGAAACAGGCTCCCCAGAGAGGTTGTGGATTCTCCTTCTCCAGAGACTTTCAAGACCCATCTGGATGTGTTCCTGTGCAGCCTGCACTAGATTCTATGGTCCTGTTGTGGCAGGGGGGTTGGACTCAAATATCTATATAGGTCCCTTCCAACCCCTAACATCCTGTGATCCTATGAACTGTGTGTTTGGAAACTATGCTGCTTAGAGGTATGGTGTAACAGCTCAGATTTCTTTAGCATGTAAGTGTTGATAAGAGCTCGTGCTAAATTTTAACTTTTGTCTGTGTCCTAGGACACAAAACATTGGAATCCAAATTACTAGATGTAAATATTACACCCAGGTATTTTAAAGGATAGCAAATGAATAGAAATAAAAAAAAATTAAACAAATACATGGGAATGAAGTAGAATATATATTTATATCTGTATCATCTCTATCTATCTCTATCTATCTCTATCTCTATCATCTCTATCTCTCTATATCTCTCTATGTCTATCTCTATCTCTATATCTCTATCTCTATCTCTATCTATATCATTATCTCTATCTCTATCTCTATCTCTATCTCTATCTCTATCTCTATCTCTATCTCTATCTCTATCTCTATCTATATCTATATCTATATCATCATCTATCCTGGTCAGGGAAGATAGAAATGAATGTAAAAAGAGTAGTAGCCTACAACACATTAAGCATTAGTTAAATTCAAACACATAGCATGAATAAAACAGAAGACAATTTTAAATCTCTTTAGGGAAGTGTAGAACACAAGTATAGTCATAGAAATATTCTATAAACCCCTACTTGTGACAGAACGCTGAGATATTATGAGAAATACTAATAGCCCTGAGAGCCCTCCTTGTTATGGTAGACTTGAGCTTCTAAGAATATATATTCCAGAGAACTGCTGCTAATAAAAATAGTTCTGAATGTGTGTGTGGGCAAATTTAATCTTTAACTTCTCATAGATTCAAAGAGGTTGTTGGAGAAGCTGTGATTTAGTGAAGATATGAGCCAAAGCATGGAGAACTGATTGAAGAAGAAACTTTAGTGTTTCTGGGATGTGCTGGAAAAGGAAATAACCAAGAGGTAGAAAGATTACAGTTTTCCAGTAATTTGTGTTAGATTACAGCTTTTTAAACATTTTAGCTAGCTGGATGAATAAAATATGTGTGTACCAATGATCACAGAATCACAGAATGTTAGGAGTTAGAAGGGACCTCCAGAGATCATTTGATCCAACCTCCCTGACAAAGCAGGATCACTTTGAGCAGGCCACATAGGAAGACATCCAGTTTGGCTTTGAAAGTCGACAGAGACTCCACAAACTCTCTGGACAGCCTGTTCCAGTGCTCTGTCACCCTCACGATAAAGAAGTTTCTCCTTGTGTTGAGGTAGAACTTCCTTTGTTCTGGCTTATATACATTATTCCTTGTCCCGTTACTGGGTGCCACTGAAAAGAGCCTGTCCCCTTCCTCTTGACACCCACCCATCAGGTATTTAGAGATGTTTGTAAGATCCCCTCTCAGGCTTCTCTTCTCCAGACGAAGCAGTCCCTGTTCTCTCAGTTAGTGATATGTATTTTGGGATTTAAAGCATAAAAAAAGGTGGCATGAAAGTTCAGTAGTATGAAATTCAAGGTCATGCATTTGAAACCAGTTAGCAAAAACCTCTACAATAAGTTCATATCTTAGAACAAGCTATAGTCTGTGTGTATTACTCTGCATAGAATCAGTGCTTTTGCATTGTATGGTCCAGTGTTGGAAGGAGATATATAATCTGTCTTAAGTATGGGAAGAAGGATGTGGTAACATTTTTATCTTTTCTTTATTCAGGTAAAAAAAGAAAATGTATTTCTACTTTCTTTTAAATACAATGAAACATTCTTCATTTATGTCTTTTCTTCAGGCTGCTGGAAAACAGCTAATCATAGGGACATGTTGATAAAAATTTCTCCCTAGCTGAATAGTCAAGGATATATCCTACTAATATTTCCCCATCATACTGAGAGGATTTATATGGCTTTGACATTTTTAGTCTCCATTTATGACTTTTTATGTATGTATTATACCATTTTGGTTTGTTTGTTTTTATTTTCCTCCTATAACAATAAAAAATTATGTATAAGGCAACTACAAATTTCACCAGGAATAACCATCCTCCTGGTGCTACCTATCTCATTATTCCTTTTCTTAGCCTTCATTTCAGCCCAATGATTTTTTTATATATATATGTGTGTGTGTGTCTGTGTATATATATACACACACACCCCCTGAGTGCCATACTGACTGCCTGCATGTCATTGCATACAGAATACAAACAATTCCAATGTAATTTGTGTATTAATGTACCCAGTTGAAATTAATTATGGTGCAATGTCAGATATTAGGAAGCTGACTTGATACCTTAGTTGATTAAGGCCCAGTACCATAAGGCTCTGGCCTTTATTGAGACAGGTATCAAAATAATGCAATATGAAGCAGGAGTTAATGGAACTGGATTCATATAATATTTTTCCTTCCTTATCCCCTTTTATTTCAAAAGATGGTGAAGGGAGGAAAAGATAACGAGGAAAGGAGAGGTTGGCAATCTGCAAGCTGTATAGAATTCTTCTTATTCTTCATTTTTCACATGAATTATTAAACTACTGTTTTTTCTCTTGTTTTCCTGATTCATCTGTGTGTCCTGTCTTGGTAGTCACTGAACTCTGAGGAATAGAAATATCAAAACAAGAATGCTAGAATTGGAATTTACAGAGAGTAAAGAAGACAAGGACAGACTCTTCTCTTTTATATCCAGTTACAGGACAGGAAAAAACAGACAGGAGCTTAAATACAGGAAATTTTGTTAAAACTTAAGAAAAACAAAAAAATGCCCTTCTTTTCACTTTGAAGATGTTCAAACACTGGAGCAGTTTTCTTAGAGGTATTATGGAGCCTCCACCCCAGGAGATATTAAAAACTCAACTGAACATGGCATTGAACAACCTGCTGTAGATGACCCTGTTCCGAGCAGGAGGGTTGGACTAGATGATCTCTGGAGGTATTTTCCAGTCTCAACACTTTTGTAATTCTGTGATGCTGTGTTCAGGATTATCTTGCCTGAACAGGTGAAAATTTTCAAGCTCTCCTTCTGTGTTTTAAGCTTCTCTATTTTTTTTTCCTTCCTGTTGCTTCTGCTAATGAAGGATAATACTTTACATGAAGGACTGAAAACAAATATAAATCATGTGGCATGTGGTATTATTTTTATAATTGCTTTTTAAGGCATAAGTGACACAAGTAAATAATCTCTGTCTCATTAATTAATTCCTAACAACATATATCCAGAATCCTCACAAACCATAAGTTACACTTTGTTTCTGGGAAATATTAAAAAAAAAAAAATGTTATGTCATAAATAAGTCTGTGAGTTATTTATAACATACATTTTTCTCCAATTAAACTCTGGGAGAAGAAAAACAAATAGAAAAATAAATTGCAATACTTAATAATTCTAGTTTAATAAATGATACAGTCCAAAATTGGATAAAATCAATTTTGCAGTTGCTTTCTGAGATTCCACACAGAACAATATTTTGGCTGCATTTCAATTACAAGCAAAGACAGTCCTGAAGGGTCTCATTTTGCATGTCAACTCATCTGATTTTCCACCTACATTTCCTTACTTCTGCCATATAATGTCACTTTTATGATTTTGCTTAAAGTAAGAGCCATTGTCTGCTAACAGGAGAAAATGGGTGTTTTCCACCTCTGCTAATGAGATTTTGTTGGCTTCAAAATAAAAAGAATTTTTTTTCTGGAATATTTAGCTCAAGAATGTCTATAGCACAATATGTATAAATTGCATGCAAGGTCCTAGATATGAATAATAAATGCACAATATTTATTTCTATAGTTAACTTATTCTTCAGACCAAAGGAGATGTTCATTTTCAGACTACACTAGCCTCATCTATCTCCATGATGTCCTTAATGCTATAAGATGTTACAACAACATTACCAGCTCCTGCAGGCCTGTAGCAACCTTTAGCTACTCAGGCACATTATTAGATTGCCAACGTAATTCCGACATCTCATATCAAAACAGCCAACCAACTGGCTCCAGATCTTTGTAAATTTATTCACCTGATTAAATAGTTTCAAATTTATTGACTCTTACTTTTTTCTTCTTCTTCTTCTTAAGTACATATATATACAAGTTGGAAGATCTTGTTTGAGGCTGCTAAAAAAGTAAAGAGAGGTAGCAGTTTGCACAAATTCTTGCTGTCATAACTTCTTGTGCTCCTCCTGCAAATCACTGCACAACACCTGGACAAAGAAGCAAAGTGGTAGAATGTTTCTGAAACAAAAGTGACTAGAGAAGTATTTTGAGGTGACTCTTCCTAACTGACATAAATCCATACAGGATATTTTGGGGTTTTGGAGGAAAGTTACCCACTTTTTATAGAATGTAAAGCCATGTATATTTTCGTTGGATGTTAGAGCTATTTTGAATTTAAAAAGAAGAAGATATTTGAAAGAAAGAAAAATTAGGATAAATCTGATTGTGAAAGAATATCCAGAGAAAGGATGGATTTTTTCCAATGTGTCTTCTCTGATAGAGCAACTTACTTTCCAAATAAATTACTTTGGCTCACACTCTGCAAAAAACAGTAAAATCATTCAGTTGTTCTCTTAGCTGGTGTGTTGTTTTAATCTATCTATACATCTGTCTCTTTATCTATCTAATCTATTTATGCACCAAATAATAAAAAGAATTATTCACCAAAGACATAAAGAAAATTTTCAGTAGAATCCACTGTATAAATGCATGAAGCTGAACCAGGCCACCTCCAAGGCAAAGCAATGTAGCTTTTTCCACTGGAATTCAGGAGCTTTGCCTTCTCATACCTTCTCCCTAAACCAAATGATAATGCTAACCACAGAAAGCACAGTAAGTCATCAAACTTCATTCTGAGGAACTGAACCTGTTTTCAAATACATTATTCTTCTGATTTGCTATACAACTGTACACTCCTATACACAACTACATATACAATATAAGGCACACGAAATACTGTTGCTACATTTTTATTACCTTTTTTAGCAGCTTTTGGAAGTAAGTTTTTGAAAGTGAGTTTCTGAAGGATGTATGAATATTTGTTTATTTTGCCTAGCATGTGTGAAGTTGCTATCCAAATGGCAGAACATGTACAAATTAGCTACATATTATTCATTAGGCACAATTACATACAAATGAATAATATAAGAAAAGTACTTATTCACCTCCCAAACCTCATCCAGTTCCAACTGCTATAATGTGGAACAGATTGATCATGGAACAAAACTGAGTAGCTACTCTAAATCCATCTAGCTTTAGCATGTGGAACTGAAGTCAGTGAGTTAACAAATGAGCTACTTTCAGGAGAAGATGAATGATGTCCCCAGAATCTTAAAAATCTCGAGAGGGTGTTAAGTGTAACTGGATAAGACACAGTAAAATCCTGTTCAAAAAAACTGTAATGTTTTCAGGGCATTAGTAAGATTCTCTGCAATTTCATAATTTTCTTATGCAACCTGAATGGAAATTGGATTTTAATTTTTTTTTAAAGCCAAAATATTTAGTAAGTATTAAAGCAAATATTTTTGCAAGGTTTCTGTTTGTTGAATGCTCTGCTCATGTACAATGTCCTAAGCAGCTTATTGGTTTTTTTTGGGTTTTTTTTTTGTTTTTTAAGAGGAAGTGAGTATATGACAGTGATTATTCATTATCTATAACTTCAAAATCCTTTTACCACTGATTCTCCCATCTCAGACCCTGCTGAGGGCACACCTACAATCACAGGAGCTTTGTCTACATCTGTCAAATGCTGATGCTAAGCTTGTTAGCATTTACATTAGGCATATGTGAGTTTACAAAGAATCTGACTCACTGGAGTCACACATACACATTATTATGCCTTAAAACTCAGAAAACTTTCATTTAAATGAAAAAAATATATGAAGGAAGGTGGGAAGAAGATACAGAGGGAAGGAAAGAGTGGGGAGAGAAAGAGTGGGGAAGGAAAAATATCACATACAGAGGCATGATTTTGGTTTTGTAACCACATATCTGAATCATTGTGCTGATTTGTAACTAGCTGTCAGCTAGCGGTTAATTTGCCTGCAGTTTTACTGGTGATATTTGGTACTGAAGGAAACAGCTGAACAAATTCTAGTAGTGGTGTATTTTTTCCTAAAGTCAAGTGAAGAATCTGCAGAGTGTAATGCACTTATGAAGTTCCAGCCTTTCATGAAGGAAGACCTGAAGGGTGTAGAACTCCCGGTGCATCAACAATCTTCAACACGGCCAAATACCAGGTTCTGCACTTGGGTCACAACAACCCCAAGCAATGCTCCAGGCTTGGGGCAGTGTGGCTGGAAAGCTGTCTGGCAGAAAGGGACCTCGGGGTTCTAATGGACAAGCAGCTGAATATGAACAAGCAGTGTGCCCAGGTGGCGAAGAAAACCAATGGCATCCTGCCTTGTATTAGAAATGCTGTGTCCAGCAAGAGTAGGGAGGTGATTGTCCCCTTGTACTCAGCTCTGGTGAGGTCACACCTTGAGTGTTGTGTCCAGTTTTGGGCACCTCAATACAAGAGAGATGTGGAGGTGATGGAACCAGTGCAGAGGAGGGCAAGGAAGATGGGGAAGGATCTGGAGAATAAATCTTATGAAGGAGCTGAGGGGAGGCCTCATTGCTGTCTGCAACCACCTGAAAGGGCATTGTTAGAGGCTGGTGCTGGTCTCTTCTCACAGGTAATTAGTGATAGAACAAGAGGGAATGGCCTCAGGCTGTGTCTGGGTAGGTTTAGACTGGATGTTAGGAAGCATTTTTTCACGGAAGGAGTGGTCAGGCATTGGAATGAGCTGCCCAGGGAGGTGGTTGAGTCACCAACCCTGGATGTGTTTAAAGGTCATCTGGATGTGGTGCTTGGGGATATGGTTTAGGGGTGAACCTTGTAGAGTAGGGTTGTTGGTTGAACTTGGTGATCCTGAGGGTCTTTTCCAACCTGCATGTTTCTGTGATTCTGTTTCTGTGATTTTCATTTGCAATCTATGTCTTTTATCAGCTTTTATTTTGTTTTGCTTTTCTCAGAGCGATTTGCTTTTCAAAGCAAATAACAAAACAGCAATTTGTTAATGTTGTCCATCTCAGGAGCCGAACACACCATTTGAATCAAGATGATCTAGTTTATGCTCTAGCATTTATAATACAGGAAGTACTACTTTGACATTGAAGCAATGTGAAACTTTACAGCATTTTACTTAAAGTCATCCTTTTTCCCCCACAAGACTTTTTCACAGTCCTTAGTATATCACAGAATCACAGAAACAATAAGATTGGAAAAGACCTCAAGGATCATCAAAGTCCAACCTGTCACCCAAGACCTCATGGCTACTAAACCATGGCACCAAGTGCCATGTCCAATCCCTTCTTGAACACCTCCAGAGATGATGACTCCACCACCTCCCTGGGCAGCATATTCCAATGTCTAACAACTCTCTCCATGAAGAACTTTCTCCTCACCTCGAGCCTAAACTTCTCCTGTGGCAGCTTGAGACTGTGTCCTCTTGCTCTGGTGCTGGTTGCCTGGGAGAAGAGACCAACCCCCTCCTGGCTACAACCTCCCTTCAGGTAGTTGTAGACAGCAATGAGGTCACCCCTGAGCCTCCTTTTCTCCAGGCTAAACAATCCCAGCTCCTTCAGCCATATTATCAACCTATCTGTGACAAAAAAAGGAGGAACTAAGTTATCTGTCTCTAGCTTTGACATTTAATATGAACAATTAAATCCATTGCTAGCAAATACAATCATCTAGACTTAGTTACAGCCATCTAAAACCAAAGTGAATTTATTTGAAAATAATATCAGTAAAGCTTTCTTGGAAGAAAAGTCACAATTCCTAAAGAAGCAGGAAAAAAAAGGTTGCAATAAACATATTTCAGGTTAATAGAAACATAACAGCTTGAACATTGCTTCTCAGTAGCAGGTGTTTCAGCTAGAAGTGACATTTATTTGGGAAAGCATGAGCCAAGGGAATGATGCTACTAGGAATAAGACACAAAAACCTTTCTAGAAAGTGTAAGTTTATTAACACTACAAAGGAAAACAATAAATACTTATAATGTAAGCTTTCAGTTGCTTTTCCACATTGCATAAAAATGTTACACCTTCAAAGGCAAGCCTTAGTATAAAAGGTATCAAAACAGTGTTCAGCAAGAGTAGGGAAGTATTTGTGCCCCTAGACTTGGCCCTGGTGAGGCCACAGATTGAATACTGTGTTCAGTTCTGGAAGTCACAGTATAACAAAGACATTGAGGGTTTCCAGAGAAGAGGAGCAAGGCTGGTGAGGGATTTGGAAGGCACTGTGTACGAAGAGAGGCTGAGGGAGGTGGGGTTGTTTAGTCTGGAGAAGAGAAGGCTGAAGGCTGACAGGAGATCTCATTGCTCTCTACAACTACCTGAAAGGAGGTTGGAGTGAGGCTGGTGTTGGTCTCTTCTCCCAAGTACTTAGCAATAGGATGAGAGGAAATAGATTTAAATTGTGCCAGGGGAGGTTTAGATTGGATATTAGGAAAAATTCTTTCCTGAAAGAGTGGTCCATCTTTCTATACCTTCAGATAAAAATTTGTGCAGCCTTGATTTCAAAAAGGAGTCACCCTTTAGGATGGGGAACAGTTAATATCTTATGCAGGCAGTGCCAACTGAAGCTCATAAAACTGGCTGGTGAGCTTCTCTTTTCTGTTAACCTTCTGCTCCGCTTTACCTGGATAGATGGTAATGACTCAGTGCATTCTAAAATGATCATCAATTCAGTGAATATATCTAGTAAGACTTTTTAGTTCTTCAGGTATTTCTTCTGTACTTGAATATCACACTTTTCATATGGTCCTATGCATTTCTTTATATGAAATTTCCTCAAATGGTTGATAGCTTCATCCTTTTCTACTGTGATTAAATCACCTTGCTCTCATAGATTCTGCCACTGGTCCCAGAGGCTTGAGGCCAGAACTTGCCAGTAAAATTGAGGATAAAACCCACACTGAAAGCATCAGGCTTTTCATATATTTTGTCACTGGGCATCTGACCTCAGTGAGCAATTAGATTACATTTTACTTGTCTTTCCCTTTGCTTACAACATATTATAAAAGTCCTCATTGTCCTTCACATACTGTGTGAGTTGCAACTCTGAGATTTGGATTTCCTCACTCCATTCCTTCATATTCAAGCAATTTCTCTGTATTCCTTTCTAGTATCTCATTCCTCCCTCTACCTTCTGCATACTTTCTTTTTGCATTTGAGCTCAGTTATGAGGTCCTTGTTCATCAGTGTTGGCCTTCTGCTGTGACTGTAACTCACTGCAAGTTGAAATGGACTGTTCTTGTGCTTTAGCAGGTCACACTGAATACTAAATAGTCCTCCTGGGCCTCATTGCCTTTCAGGGCAGTCTTCTACTTGATCCTGCCAAGTAGAACCTTAAAAAGCCAACATCTGTTCTCCTGAAGTCCAGTGCTGTAATTCCATATTAGTCTTGCTCACATCTCTTAGGGCTTTCAACTTCATAGTCTTGAGGTTTCTGTTGCTAAGGCTGGACTCGGACTTCACAGCTCTGACTGGTTCTTTCTAATTCATAAGTAATCAACAGGGGGTAGTTGATCTGTCAATCCCCTGTGTCATCAACACACTCCAGAAATCTGAATCATGCCACCATGTTGCTCTTCCAAAAATTAGCAATGTGATGTAAGCCCCACATCAGTACCAGTTCCTGTAATCATGAGGCTTTCTCCAGCTGAAACTGGCTTTTCTTGATCAGTTGGTCCAGAACACCTACTACAACATCAACTTTCTTCATCTGCTTCTTGACCCTTAGCCATAAGCTCTTAGACAAATCCTCACTTGTCTGCACTCACTCAAGCCACACCTTTGTCTAGAGTGTAACTCCTCCATCCCATCTTCCCTATAATGATGAAGAGCCTAAAAAACATGAATCCAGTCATAGATTCCACCATCCTTTTTTAATCTCAAAAAGAACATAGCACTGCAACTGTGCACAGACTTCTGCTTTCTTCTTGTTTCCCAGGCTGCAAAAGTTTGCTTGCAGACACTTGGGATGTTCATCATGAAGCTTTCATGGCAGGAGTAGGAGCACTTTCTGCATTTTGCTGAGCCCTGAGGAATACTTCCTTGTGTTTGTCTCCATGTCTCTTTGGGATACTGCTACCATCCTCAGATGAACCTAGTTTAAAACCCTCCTCACTAGGTTAGCAGGTCTGTTGGGAAAAAACACCCAATTTTCCCCTAGTTTGCATCTTCCTTGTGCTTTTTTCAGATCCCAAGCTCTTAAATGATGAAGCCCTGCTTCAGCAGTGGCCATGCAGCCAGGGTTTTCCTGCAGGAGCCCATTACCTGATCTTTTCCCTTTTGCCACCAAGATCTAGTGCACTGCCTGCATTCTCATGTTCTTTATCCTCACCCCAAGGTTCTTCACATCATTCACAATACACTAAAGCTCTCCCCAATGCCATCGTTTGTCTCCATATGGATGAGCAAGAAGGGATAATAACTTGCAGGCTGCATGAGCCTCAGCCATTTCTTTGCAACACTGCAGACCTGAACCTCTAGCAAGCAACAAATATTACCAAGACAATAAATCAGTTGTGTTTCTGTCCCCTGCAGAGGTTAGTCTCCAACTGCCAGCAGCCACTGCTTACATTTGGGGCCAAGTGATTACAAAAAAACAAAAAAAAAAAAAAAACAACAAAAAAAAAAAAAAACAACAAAAACACCAAAACAAACCACACAAAACCCCACAAAAAAATATTGCTATGTATAGTTTTAAATATGTACTGGTTTAAAATTCAGTGGCATTCTTGACAAAGAGAATTGGAAATCAGGAGTCACAGCTCATTACTTAGAGCTTAAAGCCTTTGACTTTTAGAGCTTTTTCATTTTACTTACATGTCCCCCACTGTACATTTCTAAGGAGACAAAACACTCATGAAGTAGTATTGAGCTGTGGGAACTCCCCCTTCTTTGAGTTAAGTTAATTGATTGCTGTTGGACAGCTGCTAGTGCTGCTAGCTCTTCTTAGTGAGCTGAATTGATTGCTGTGTCTCCTAGTAGGTAGGCACAGGATAAGTTTCAGCTTCACAGAAAACACTACAATAATTTGACTCTTCAATTGGAAGTCCCTGCAGAGAGACTATGGAATGAAAGGACTCAGAGGAAGAATTATCCTCTTATCCTGCCTTGAAACAATCCTTCAGGTCAGGGAAGTAGTTTGGAAGCAGCATGGGGACTTTTTTTATGCTTTTGTGCTGCATTTGTTCAGTGAGTTTATGTACTCTTTTAATTCTTTCAGTAGGAACTTAAATATTGTTGAAGGCAGCATATTGCAATGTCATCCAGTAAAGATGTCCCAGCTGGGAAAAAATATTCCTTCATTGTACTATTGACCTATTCCTTGCATTTGTCCATGAGATTTTTGTTACAGCTTCATCCAGAGGGAAATTACTTTCCAGCTCAGCATTAGTTAAAGTGCTGAGTAGAGCATTATCTTATTTATATCTGCTTCCATTCTCACTCTTACACAGTTCTTGATTTCCCCTAACTCCTGAAGTTGTCCAAAGAAATTATATTAAATTAAATTAATGTAGATAGCTAGGGGAAAAAAGCATCTCTTCCCTCCCTCTCTTCTCAGCCCTCTCTGTTCTTTGCCCAGTCTCTCTTGGTCACCCTCTCTCACACATTACAGCAGTGTGTAACATGAACAAGAAATCTAATATTTCTATTTTTCTGGCTGTTGAATTTTCTAGTCTTTAAAACTTTTAGAATAAAAAAAGTCCCACCATTTCAGCCTGAAGTTTCCTACTCAAAAAATCCCCAAAACTAAGAAAGACAGAAAGTATTTTAAAATGTGGGAATGATAATGAGTGAGATCATGAGATTAAAAAGAAGAAATGCTAAGCTAATACAATAGTAACTTCTTGTTTCAAAGGATAATCTAACTGAGGCAATTCTGGAAGTTAAATTGATTAATCTAGACAGAGAATTTTATTTTTGTGGGAAAAAAAGTAAATAAAGTTTTTAAGACTTTATTCAGTGCTCTTGGAAATATAAACCTTAGTATATCTCTATCTCTATCTCTATCTCTATCTCTATCTCTATCTCTATCTCTATCTCTATCTCTATCTCTATCTCTGTCTCTATCTCTATCTCTATCTCTATCTCTATCTCTATCTCTATATCTCTATCTCTATCTCTATCTCTATCTATCTATCTGGAAGGTTTGCTACTCAGAGGTGTGGAAATTGAAGTGCTTGGCCAAAGTAGTTTGATGTAAAAAGTCTACATAAACAATAATGAGCAGCAAATGAATGACTAGATATGCACCTTGGACAGATCAAAATATTTCTGTTTTGTCCAAGGACTTTTACTACTGCATCTAGGGTAAGTGTCTGAAAGAGTACTTGTTTAAAATAAACAAACAAGCAAACCCTTCTATGTTACTTAGAAATCAAAATACCTGAATGCAAACATTTTCCTAATATTAAAATGAAGCAGTGTGGGAAATCTTGCAATAATCAGACTGCATTTCACTTCTTACTAAGATCAAGGAGAGCTCAGACCTCTTTTCTTTAAGTTTTCCAATCAATGACACTTGGGTCTTCCCAGAGAAATTTCCCTTGGTTAGGAGCTGAGAAATAGATCCAGATCAGATACTGCATTATTGTACGTAAGGAAAGGATTCATTCAGCAAGGGATCAACAATCTATAGCAATCAGCTAATAAGGAACAGTTCACAGTTGTCCTGTTCCTGAGTTTAATCGAGTAACTAATTGTTTGCTTGCACAAACCTCTCAGAAGACAGCCACAAGTTTGCCTTTTTTCACTTTGGAGCTTACACATCCTTGTTGCACAGCCAGACTTCACCTTGCCCCTTCTCAGCTGAGTTTTGCAAGGTGGAAGGATTAATGAATCTGTCAGTAAATGGTCCATGAGAATTCCCTAGAATCTCAACTCAAGAGGACCAACTCAGGATGTGAAAATACTCCCACTGCTTTATTCTCTCTCTGCCTAAGGGTAGCACTCTCTTTTTCAGAAAGTCTGAAATATTCTGAAGAACTGTTTCTCAAGAAAAGAAGATAATTAAGATAGAAATAAAAAATCTACCAGATGTAGCCCCTGAGAAGCATCCCTATAGTGATAAGTCTGCTAGCAAAAAAAGATTGAACAGCATCCAAAATAAGGCAGCTGATGTGAAATATGGATAGTCACAGGCAGGAAGAGGGTTTGACCAAGGTAGATGTAAGTTACAGTAATTCACTGCCAAGAGCTGGTTCTCACAACTAAAATGTCAAGTTATTTCAGACAGTCCTGTTATGGGAAATTGCAGTAAACTTTTTTTCAGAAGACATATGGAAATGAAACAAATGTTAATAGATTCATCTAGCTTGGGGGAAGCTGTGTTTCTGGTTTGCTGTATCATTCTATCCAGGTCCACTTTACTTGCAGCCCTCCTTCTCTTCACAATTTCTGCCTCCAGGCCACTGAGTCTATAAACAGGAACAAGGTCATCAGTAAAATACAATTTAGCTCTTCTGAGAGTCTGATAATTAGTGCTTACATTACTGAAGTGGAACTGGCTGAATTTGTTGTTGACGGTGTATTCCGAGTTGGCTACCACCAAGTCAGCTTCCTGTGTCACCTTGCTGAAAATCCAGCATTCTGGTGAGTAAATGCTGGCACTCCTGCTTTGTTAGAAGGTAAAAAAGTGTTGGCAACTCCTAGATAAAATATATATTAAAAAAAAAAATTCTTTGTTGCTGTCTTCTCTGACTGAGAGGAGCTGTTATGGACTGACCACAGCCCCCACTCCCCACCTGCTTTGCACTACTTGGCCCAGAGTAGGAGGTGTGGGGTCAGGCTCTGCTCCCAGGCAACTTGTGACAAGATGAGAGGGCATGGCCTGAAGCTGTGCCAGGGGAGGTTTAGACTGGATATTAGGAAGCACTTCCTCACAGAAAGGGGAATCAGACACTGGAATGGACTGCCCAGGGAGGTGGTGGAGTCACCATCCCTGTAGGTGTTTAAGAAAAGATTGGATGTGGCACTTAGTGACATGGTCTGGTCAGTGTGATGGTGTTAGGTCATAGGCTGGATTTGATGATCTCAGAGGTCTGTTCCAGCCTCAATAATCCTGTGATTCTGTGACAGTAACCAACAACTGATCTCCCTGTCTTTATCTCACACCAGGAGCTTTTTTGACCCTGTCTTGTTGAGAAGCAGGAGTGAGGAAACGGTTGGGTGGCCATCTGGCAGCTGGCCGAGGTCATACACACTGTTGTACTGTTAGGTAGAAAGAAGGAATGTAAGGAACAAGATCAGCTTCAATGTCAGCATTTTCTGTTATCAGCACTAAAATAGGCACATAATTTAAAATGTACTTCAGTTTGAAACAACACAGAACATTTAATTTTTATTAGGATATGTTTTCCTTGCATCAATTTCCCTAGAAACTTTAACTGAAAAAGGTTTTTCAGATGATGCCCTCATTGAACTGCAGTTGAGATTCCCTTGCTACTGCCTCTCTTTTCCCACTCCCTTCTTCCCATCTATCAGAACAGAGCTTTTATGAGAAAGAAAATATATTTTGTCCTCAGAGGTTTCAGTCTTCCTGAGTGAACGATAACCAAATCAATTTCTTCTTTTTTTTTTTCTCTCTGAAAGCAGTGCTTGTGAGTAGCACTACAGATATTAAACTTTCATGTTGAAAAAAATTGTCTTCCAGACTTGAAAATGAATTAAGTAAAATCTGGGATTTTTAACAAAAAAGGGCTAGCAAACTTTCAACAAAGAATCTCTGAATTGCTAGAATTCTATGTGCGCTTTGAAAAGATAAACTTAAGACCCAAGAAAACAGACAACTGTGCCAAAAGAACATCATATATATAGGTAGAAAACATTTTCAGCAAGCCTGATGGAATCCCAATCAAGGCATATTATTCAAAAGTCTATACCAATCAGCACAAAACAAAAGGCTCACACATCCCTAGTAATAAGTGACAAAACATATCCAAATCCCACTGTGGCCTCTTTATAGTAATGTCAAGCCCTAAACATTCCTCCTGTACTCTTACCTCCCCTTGTCCGAAGCTTCTATATTCACAGAGGTTGCAGCCAGCATTTGCCTGCCTCTAATCAATAACTTCAAATTGACAACATTCATTCAACTTTGTGTCTTTACTTTAGATCCACTTTTGGTCTATTTGCATTTAGTAGCTTTCTACTTCACTCCTGTGACCTCAGCATCACATTTTTTTGTGAATATTCATTCTTGAGGGAATGATTTTTCATCAGGTCATGTAAACACAGTCGATGGTCTGACAGTTTAAGGAAACTCCATAACCTGGGCAACCTGTGGTAGAAGAAGTTTGTTAAATTATTTTATTATTTACTGAAGAAAGGGGAATTTTATAATAAATTAAACCTTGTGTTACGATGCTTTCTAAAATAACTTTTTCAGGAATCTTGACATTTTTTAATTGGGAGAGAAAAATTTTAAATGTTTCATTTCAATATGTTGCTAACATTACTTATATGTGACAATCTGAAAAATAAAACAAGATAGAGAGCTCAAATAGTTTATCTAAGGATCTCCCCTTCCTTAGCTATTGTCTCTGTTACAGTGTAAAATCCTGGCCTTCGTCTAAGTGTCGACAGATCTCTGGTTTCTCTGACACCAGAGAAACACCCTAGCTGGAAAATAATTTCTCACTGCAGTTGCTTATCACTTATGTAGTTCCTTCATGTCTCATTCACTTTACTATGAGTCATAAGTCACACAATGTCATGAGTAACGTGTTTGTTGGTTTTTTGGTGTTGGTTTTTTTTTTCATGGAAGCTCTGAAAATAACTATTATAGTTAATCTATCTCCTGCCTCTGGGGAAATGACTTACATTCACCTGAATTCCAGCTGTAGAACACTCACATGGCTCAAATTCTAACAGACTTTAGGTAGTGCAAGCACTAGATCTTCAGTATCTTCAGATCTTCAATAAAGGATCACCCATATCTTAATTTCACTTCTATAAAAGTCAGTATAAAATTTAACATTTCCTTTAACCAGAGCAGAGCTAGATGAGTAGGTTTTTTAGTTTTTTTGGTTTTAGCCTTGTGTATGCTCAAAGATTTTAATAGAAATTAAACTACACTGCATTTGATGTTGACAGCAACAAGAAACAAACTCAAAGTAGAGCCAGACTAAATCATCTGTGTCCTTAGAAACTGATTTTATTTCTGCTCTGCATTACGGCAATGAGAGATCAATATACAAATCAACTCTAACTGCAAAACTGGGTCACTCTCCAAAGAAGTTGAACCTTTCTGAGTCACGTGAACCCTCCCAAAAAAGCTCATTTTTAAAGGGCTGCAAACTTTACATGTGTAGAAGAATTTTTAAATGCATAGGAGGACTTCTTATTGTAGAAAAATCAATGTCTTCTGACAGCAAAGGAAAATGCTGCTGAAGATTGCATGTGTGATCTCTTAAATAGTGCTTTCAATAAGGAGACTTAGGTGAAGTCTCCTTTAAACTGTGGTCATTTACTTGAGTCATTAGAAAAAAAAAAAACAACAAAAAAAACCCCACAAAGATTGTCATCTACTAAAAGGCAAATCTATACAGATTTAAGAGACGGGCTACTCTGAGCCATTAAATATATCCACAATTACAGTATTAAAGGGCTTAGAGAAAAATATCCATGAACCTCAGTGAGTTCTGGTTCAAAAAAAAAAAAAAAAATAAAAAAGTCAATGGTTGGGATGGGTTTACCAAAGGGACACTTGAGAATGAGCACATGAGAAAGAAAATAGGATCAAAATTTGTGACTGTTACAGGTCACAAGGCTGAACTTCAGCACAATTTAAGAGAAGCAGCTAAATCTCCATAGGAAAGTTAACGTGGACTGCAACTACAGCCAGATTTTGTATGCATTTGTAAAATAGTGAAATGTGTCCTACGATATGCCTTTTTTTCCTTCCTCACTCATTCTGTCATCATAAGGTCAATGCAGTGGATAACATTAGATGTGCAAACTGGACAATGTAATGGGTGTGCACATGGAAAGATTACTTTGAGCAGAGTTTTATTGCAAAAAAATAGAATGTGACAGGCATCCTGATTCAAATTACCAGCTGATAAACTTAAGAAGGCTCAATAAAGAGTCAAGTTATTAACTGATCTTTTTACTGTAATTAAGTGATTTTTAACCAACTACAATGGAAATATATGCCAGAACAAGAGGGCATTAAAATTGTCCATCCTTACCTCCCCATATTCATAACCAGCATGAGGAATGTTAAATTCTGAAGAAACAGATGTTTCTTTGCACAGGATAAATAACCAAAACATATTTTACTTATCCCATAGTATCTTGCTAATTCCTTAGTTTTTATCAGGCTAAATCTGAAGGCATGATGCAGCCAAGTGATTGTCTGATTTCTCCAATGATAATATCCTCTCTGTTATGATGTACCAAAGAAAGATTAGGTGCCACACTTCTCAGTTTGGATCAAAGATTTAGAAAGAAGACTGTTGTCAACACATTATGTGCTAGTCAGTCTTCTCTTATCTTCAGTTGCTGAACTGGAAGTTATAAACATCAATCTGTAGTCCTCAGAGCATGTGAAATACATCCCGAAGAAGGAAGAAGGTAACTCAGAAATGAAGCTGATATGATTTCCATGTATTTCACAAATAAGGGATGTCAAAATATATTTTCCTCATCATCTACTGCATTTTATTAAAATACAGTCCCTATCTTCAACACTCACCACTGCAAACCCATGAAGGCTCCTCTATCTCTTGCATACAGTTTAAGAAATGAGTACGTGAAGAACTCTCATTATCTGGGGCTCAGATCTCCAGGACAAATTATATAAACACTAAAACCTTCACAGACTGAATCTGAGCACTTCTTTTCTTCCCTAGCTGTTCTTCCAGCAGACAATGCCAAGGAAAAGTGATTTCTGTATGATCACACCTTTCATTTCCCTTCCGGACTTCTATCATGAGGGTGTTCCTTGGAGTTCAACTGCCAAGTTTCAGGTCTTGCTTTTGTCCTCATTCCATAGTAATTGTGTGTTAATTTTTCAATATACAACATCTCTGTTGCCATACTCACTAGGTACAGATTGCTTCAGGGACTCTTTGCATGTATATTCCTTCACGGAGTTATTGTCACCATTAGTTCTGATTGCCTCTTTAAGTGCCTTCTTGTGCTCTGCTCAGGGTATTACAGATTCTTATTGTTGCCTTCTTTGGGGCAATTTTGCTTTAATGCTTTGTTTGTTTGAAGTCTCCCTGCTTTGTACAGGAGTTTTTGCTTCAATTTTCCTTCAAAGTGGATTCCAGTTGTGTTATTAGGTGGAGAACAAAGTGGTTTTCCATCACTTCAGACAGTTTTATACTTGCTTAATGAGGTTAGAGTTTCTGTTTCTGGGGATGTGACTTGCCTTATTTAGTGGGAGTTTAGTCATGCACACTATTTAATGACTTTGTTGGCTGAATCTTGTCAATTTCCTTCTGTGTATTTGTTGTTTCTTGGAATATTATTCAGAGTTATGACCAGTTGCAGCTGTGTGATTTTATAGCTGAGATTTGCAGAAAAAATTTGCTTATCAATAACTTCTCAACAGCCGATGAACTTTTTTGTTTGCATATAGTATTAGGCTAGAGAATTCATCAAATTTCCCCTAACAAATTTGGCTCTGATGTAATTTACCTGTGCATGCATGAGTAAGTGTCATTTAATGGGAATTGTATGTCAGACTAGAAAGGCTGCATTTCTCCAATTGCATTTTATTCCCTGGCTAGGCATCACTTTACACATTTTAGCGCACTCAACAAACTGGGATGCATTAAATAAAACTCTGTGCTTTAGATCTCTGGGGTTTTCATCCTTGAACCAAGTGAGCTGAAACATTACAACTCCATCCTTCAAGAAGGAAAGTAAAACAATTTCAATACCTGACTACCAGATTTTCCTCTTGAATGCATTCTTAGATAGATAGAAATAAATTTAATGGGACACTAAAAAATACAAAGGACTACATCAATAGCCCCATTGGAAGCATTTACACTGTTAGAATTTTGCCAAATGAATTTTTTACAGAATCCAAATTATCATGAGGGAAAATGGCTTAGTTTTGCTGTGAGTTTCCTCGCAGAAGAAGATTTGATTCATATCCTGAGGGTAGATGCTTCTGACATGGCCACCACCCTTCTGCTGCAAAGCTCAGACCAGCACAGGCTGCCTGGTGACAATGTGATTTTGGTCCTCTAAAAGCTGTTTACTTTTTATTTGGTTTTATCCAAGCCTATCTAATGCATATTAGTCTTCCAAAGATAAAAATACAGTGAAGATAAAGCATGATAGTTTTGTTATGAGGTTGACCTCAAGTACTATACCAGGTGATGTATCATATCACCTTAGGTGAAAAGCACAGCATTTACTGCTTTTTATTCTTTAAAGCCATGAAGCTGTGAGACTCCATAGCTGTGGAGATAAATTATTCCAGTCCTGAAATTCTTCAGTCAGAAAAAAAAATTCCCATAGCCACATCTTAGAGATTTTTTCCATGAGAAAAGGAATTTGTCTTGGTTTGTGTTTTCTTCATGGATCATAAACAAGTCTGAAGAGTTTTATTTACTTTTAAGCAGTGATTAGTCTAGTCTGCTATATCAGAAAAATAATTAAAAATTGTACATTAGAAGAAAGCACAATTTTTGTTGTCATTCATATTACAAGTATTTGGGTGCAATTGAATCACATTTTAATGCCTTTCTCAATGACTGTCAAAGCAAGAAATTCCCTGAGTAGAAAAGACTGTCATGGAGTAAATATGGGATCACTGCTGTGTGGCTTCAGAGTAGGTCATTCAAAAGACTCCCTCATGAATGGAATTATTGGATTATGAGAAATACTGCTTGGAAGAAGCATTGGAACCTTCACTTGAAACAAGTTTCAACTGTTCAGGTTCAGGAGTTTCAATATTAGATGTTCAAGTTGTGACAAGGCATTTTTAGTGTTCCCCTAGCCATTTACTCAGAGGAAAGTAAAAAGCATTTCCAGGATGTCATAGGAAAAATTTGGATTGGAAAAGACCTTTAGGATCATCTAGTCCAACCATTATATAACTCTACCAAGTCTGGTGTTAAACCACGTCCCTTAGCACAAACTCTCTGCATCTTTTAAAAACTTCCAGGGATGAGGATTCAACTGCCTCCCTGTGGAGCCTATTCCAATGTGTGAGAACTTATTCAGTGACTTCTTTTTTTTTTTTTTTTTCCTAATGTCCAAACTAGATGTCTCCTGTTGCAACTTGAGGACCTTTCTTATTGTCCTATTAGATAAATCATTTAGTGCCAAACCCAGTGTTTAGGATAGATCAGACAAATCACCCTTCATCTGCTTTTATCTATTGGCTATTAGGGAAAATGAGATTAATCTCCATCACTAAGAATAATGCAATAATCTAACCATCTTAATTAATACTATTAGTATTAATTAAATGATTATCTCTGAGATCCTTAAAGGACTAGGCTATTATCTTGATAACAAATCTGTGAACCACACTTTCAAGAGGCTAATTATGAGATATATTAATGTGTGTCTCTGGGAATAAAACATTTCGTGTTTAAACAGCTTTTTGTAATTGCGAAAACAAGAGTGTCATTGTTGTGCAGACAATTTGTGTAACTATCATTTATGTTCTTGGGCACTCAGACTTGCAGGTGTAACATTCTGTGATGATTCAATGCTCTGGAATCAAGTACTGCAACTAAAAGCAATTATTTCTGTGCATCAGAAGTCATTAATTGTTCAATTACTTTGGAGACTTTTAAAGTAAGCGAGACAGCTCTTTGAATTCTCAGGCTTTTTGTCTTGCAACATTTGGAAGACATTTCAGCACCTGTCAAAAGGCACTTGTTCACTTCTAGCAGCCAGAATGTACTTAGAAATTTATGCTCTGGACAGGTTTGTCTGACATGGTTTTGGAGATTTATGTTACCAGAGTTCCACATATTATTTCCCTGTAAGATTTGGTTGAGCAATGGGTCATATCAAAAGTAATATTCCCCTTGGCTCAGGAACTAGTATGATCCTAACTCACTGTTAGCTGTATTTTAGCATTTCTTTAGGACCTCTTAATAATGTTCATCACCTCTTAATAATGTTAAGCACCTCTTAATAATGTTCATCATCTTCACAAAAATCCTTGATTTTGTCCTTTCTGTTTCAAGAAGTGGTTCTAAGAACGAAATATTATGTTGACATAAACTTCCACTAAATAAAGATGCTAGCTTGCTAAAGTTTGAGTTCACTTGAAAAAAAAAAAAAACATCTGTTGAAATCTCACAGCATCTGCTCTGGTAAGACCTCACCTTACCAGTATTGTGTCCAGGTCTGGAGCCCTCAATACTGGAAGGACATAGACCTGATTGAAAAGGTCCAGAGAAGGGCCATGAAAATGATCAGGGAATTGGATCACCTCTATTATGAGGACAGGCTGAGAGAGCCGGAGTTGTTCAGGCTGAAGAAGAGAAGGCTCCAGGGACACCTAATAGCAGCCTTCCAGCACCTGAACGGGGCCTGCAAGAAGTCTGGTTAAGCACTGGAACAGATTGCCCAGAGAGGTATTTGAAGCCCTATCCCTGGAGATATTCAAGATGAGGCTCCACAGGGTTTGGGTCAACCTGATCTGTTTTAGGATGTCCCTGCTCACTGCGCAGGGGTTTGGACTAGATGACCTTTAGAGATCCCTTCCAACCCTGGTGATTCTATGATAGGATAGAAAACTGAAACACTGAATTAAAATTTTGAGAGCAACATAGGAAAAATATGAAAACATATAAAGAAGTATTTACCACTGGTAATGACAGCACATATAGACTAAACATGTACAACATTTAATTGGTCTTACTTTTCATTATTTTTCATGTGGATGCCCTAGAAATGTGTGGTATTTTCCAGCTTTCTCTGAGTGTAACAGGATGAAAGAAGCAATGCTGCTGTGAGAATTTCAGATCTAATAATCATGTGAATGCCCTTTTAACATCAAGGTGAATAAAATCAAGTTGCCCAAATGCCAACAGTCTCATACATTTTAGTGAAGTCTGGAGAAAATGAAAGGACCTTTGCATTCACATTAAGATGCTAAATGTGCAAGCAAAGGGAAGTGGTAGGCTTGTTATTCCTACGATGTTGTTGCAAAATGGAAGAGGTCTGTTTCATCAGCAGTGGTCATTACTCACAGCCTCTAACCTTTTCCTCACAATCTGTGTTCGGAAAAAAATGAGCTTTCCAGTGCTCCAAAACAAACTGGGTGGCATCATAATCATTTTGTTACTCTTGGCAGCACATTGATCTGGACAACTACTTATCTTGCTTATGCCTGTGCCAGTAGATCCTGACCAATAAGTAATTGCAATTGTTGTAGGTGGGGAGGGAGAAGAGATTTTGTTTTTTCTTTGCAAATGCAAGGGAGTTAGTTAAAAAGAAAGGCTACAGTGGTTGATACATGTATGAATACATGTATACATAGTTGTTTAGACTTTTTGTGAAGGCAAAAGAAAGAAAGTAGGAAGTACATAATTAAGTGCAGAGGGTAACAGGTAGGGGTGATAAAGGATTCTGCAAGGACTGAGGAACAGTGCCTATGGCTGCTGCATGCTTCACTTGTAGTGGAAGAATAACTCAGGGCAGATTTTTCTTAACCACAGAAAAAAATATGGTGATGAATATTGACAGACAAATTGTCTACAGTTCTCACCTAATTCAAAGTTTCTCATGGTGAAATATAAATATAGGCTGTTCTTTTATAATGTTTGTTTATGCCATAGCTGTATGAACCTCCACCAAAATAATTTAATGTCTTATGTATTGTGTGTATATGCAATTTATCACTTTTGTTTTCCCTAATGACTATTTTTCAGAATACTTTCTAAATATCTTTTAATTAAAAAAATTCCAAATTGCCCTCCTCTATTTTAGGTTAGTTTTGCATTTACATTTCTATGTAAGGACATTTTGATAATTAATTGTGTTTACAATATGCATGTGATTTTTATTTGGTAATTATTAATATTTCCTCCAGTTATCTTTCAACCATTTGTATTATTTAGTTTCATTAACAAGTATAATTTCTCTTCGCTGCCACTTTTTCTCCTCTGTAATTGATTTGAAATTTTAATAGGTTTTTATTATTTATTTTTCTAATGAGTATTTTGTGATGTGAATAGGAAAGATTGTTCACCTTATTTATTTGCATAGGAGTATCACAGAACCACAGAATCATAGAACGGTCTGGATTGGAAGGGACCTCCAAAGGTCATCTAGTCCAACCTCCTCTGCAGTAAGCAAGGGCATCCTCAACTAGCTCGGCTTGCCGAGGGCTCTTTCAAGCCTCACCTCACCTTTTCTTGATATATAATTAAGGTAATTATTCCAAAAGATAACTTATTCCTGTGTTGAATTTGTTTAGTTATACTCTCTGGTTATTAGACCATTTTCACATAGTCAAATTTTTCTATTATTGTCCTTATATTCATTGGGGATTGTTCAACCTGGTGAAAAGAGGTCTAGAGGAGACCTCATTTCAACTTTGCATTACTTAAAGAGACCCTGTAAGAAAGATGAGGACTGTGTTTTTAGAGGGGTCTGTTGTTACAGGACAAGGGTAAACTAAAAGAGAGGAGATTTAGACTGGACATAGAAAAGAAATTTCGTACAATGATGATGGTCAACATTGGTGCAGGTTGTCCAGAGATGTAGGTAGATGTTCCATCCCTGGAAACATTCCAGGTCAGGTTGAAGAGGGCTCTGGGCAACCTGATCTGGTTGAATATGTCCCTGTCCACTGCAAGGGAGTTGGACTAGATGACCTTTAAAGTGCCTTTCCAGACTAAAACATTCTATGATTCTCTTGTCATTGCCTATCATTTCATACAGTCCACTCCTAATATAGGCTGATGTAGACTCTAGAAAAATATCATTTGCGTTCATCCTTAATCAATAATCTCACATCACTAGTAATGACTGCACCTCAGACTACAGTGTGATATTTCAGTGGGGCACATTAAGAGAAAAGCTTGATGGAATACAGAGGGTCTCAGAAAATTTCAGATGCTATCTGCTGTGTTTTGCAAAGGGCTGGGAAGATTTCTCTCCCATTTGACAATGACATACATTAAATGCGTGGCAGCACAGCTTGAAAAAAGCTAGGTCATGCCCTCGCTCTGTATTTATCTCCATATAGTTCTTGAAGTTGTCAATAAAGACAGCACTGAGAGAATTCCTGCTGAGTAGGCAGCTGTAGGCAGATTCCAACACAGTGAACAGAGGTGGACATTTAACACAGGGTTTAAAAGTTCTGGATATGTTTTTGGCCATACCATTGGATATGGAAAGTACAAAACCAGATTTTATCATGGAAGGAAACAATGTTTCAAGCAGTTGAGTAACTGAGAAGGCTCCTGCCATGACGGCTACCTGATTGTTTCCAAAGCACATTCATCCTCAAAGGTGAGGGTAAGCCAGGTTTAGTACATCTTTTCTTCCTGTGACTAGTGACATTGGACATTTTTACATGAATGAAAAACTGATGTACTCTTTAAAGTAGGACACACTGCACACCACTGAGTGGTAATGCATATGTGATGGATAACCCTGTTAATTGATAGAATAGCTCAGTTGAAGAGTCAGGAGAGTCAAACTTCACATTAACCTCACTCCAGCCCAGGAATATCAAACACTTATCAAACCAGCAGAAGCCAGAGGTAGCCTGTTATAAGTAAAGTTGTAGAACAATTTTGAGATCAAATCAGTGATTTGAACCCTGTTATGCCTTAACCTCTCCTTGCCACATCGTTTGTAAAATATGCTGTTTCTTAGCATGAGTTCCTGCCACATTACCTAGCTTCAGTTTTCAGACAAAGACTAATAGTGAAAGTATTAAATGGGTGACAAGGAGCCATTTAATGATGAATATTCCATATCAGCTATGACATATATTTCATCTTACTGAAATATTTCTGAAAGCATTAAAATTGGCATACCCATAGCTCATATTAGATGATGCTAATTTAGAACAAAGCTGTCTTCAGCTGAACAATGATTTCAAATAATATGAATTAAAATACCTTGGGAAAATTGTACAAATTACACTCAAAAGCTGTAAGTTTTGTTTAATAAAATAAATTAAGCACAGCAGTGATCCAGAGGCTGTACAGAAAGTATAAACCTTTAATTCAGCTGTATTTTAGGCCAAAGGAAATTTCTCAGATGTATTAATTCAGATGTATTAATTTTCAAGAAACAAGTTAAAAAAAACCACAACACAAACAAAAAAAACCTAATGAACAAACAAAACCAACATTTTCTATTTTTAATTAGAAAATGTTCTGTGATGGAACACACTTAAACAGATGTAAACTTTATGTCCTAAAATTGAAGATTTTTGATGTTATATTCAAATATAGAAAGAAATCTTACAGGACTATCTGTAATAGTCCTTGCTTTAAAGATAGCAAAATTTTCCTTGTGCCTTACTTTTAAATCTGCATTACTTTTAAAGTTAATTTTAAAGACATTTGCCAGGGATTGGTTCTAGGCACAGTGCAATCCTGTCAAATGACTCAGACTGAGGAAGCAAACTGCTTTTGTAAAATCAATGCATATTTAAAACTATTCTTGAGCATAAAGATAGAATGCAGATGAAACTATACTGTTAAACATCATACTAGCTGCTGTAGAATTATAGAGCTACCTTTAGAAGAGCAGAATGTCCATGACCTGCAAATTCACAGCTTCACTATGGTAAAAAAAAAAAAAAAAAAATAATCACAGAGATGTTTAGTGAAAAGGATTTTATATTCAAAAAGTATTTTATAACATTTTTTTAACTTGATTTCTTAACCTGATCATTTGCAGTTGAAGCGGTAGCAGAAAGAAAAGCTGCAATTCTGGTAGATCAACACTTAATGAATGACAGCAGGATTGACCTTGGTGTTCTGATCCATGTTGTTGAAATGGTCTTATGTTTTGCTTAAAGCAAAAGCTTTTTTTTTTTTTTTTTCCTGCACTTCCTAATAAATAGCCTTATATCTGAGAACTGGGAAGACCTATCTGTTTTCAGAGATGGTTTGAAAGATTTTCTTTGAGGACCTCAAAGGAGCTGCAGTCTGCTTTCATTTCAAAGAGAGGAACAAGCTGATCTGGTGCATTTCAGCACCTCAGAAAAAAGATGTGAATGCTTTGACACAGAAAATCTATCCCAAACCATGGTGATGAGCAAACTACATGGAAAATGATCATGCCAAAATCATCTTTATCAAATATCTTTTTCCAGAGGAATAAAAGGCCTCAGTACCTGTAGATCAGAGTAAATATCACTTGTCACTTAAGCTGTCAGAAGCAGTACAGCAAGAGTTTGGCTGGAAGGAAGTCAATTCCAGATTTATAGAATCATAGAACCATAGAATTGTTAGGGTTGGAAAGGACCTCAAGAATCATCTGGTTCCAACCTCCCTGCCATGAGCAGGGACACTTTCTACTAGATCAGACTGCTCAGAGCCCTGTCCGGCTTGGTCTTAAAAGCTTCCAGGGATGGGGCTTCTACCACCTTCCTGAGCAACCTGTTCCAAGTGTCTCATCACCCTCATGGTGAAGAACTTCCTCCTAACATCCAATCTGAATCTACCCATTTTTAGTTTTGCTCCATTCGCCCTAGTTCTATCATGACCTGACATCTTAAAAAGTTCCTCCCCAGCTCTCCTGTAGGCCCCCTTCAGATCCTGGAAGGCCACAATAAGGTATCCTCAGAGCCTTCTTTTCTCCAGACTGAACAGCCCCAATTCTCTCAGTCTGTCTCCATAGGAGAGGTGTTCCAGCCCTCTATCATCCTCATGGCCCTTCTCTGGACACATTTCAGCACGCCCATATCCCTCTTGTAACAGGGGCTCCAGAGCTGGACACAGTGCTCCAGATGGGGCCTCACCAGAGGCAGAGCAGTTTCTTGAAACCCAGAGGTATGTATGTAAAAGAAGATGTAATCGTTCAACACTGCAGGAGAAAGAAGATTCCCATAGCATTTTAAAGGAAATGTTATTGCTTGATAAACAGAGAGAGACATTAATGCTGACCTGGAAACATGCAACATCCAATCTGTGCACTTCACTCTAGACATGTAAGAACAGAAAGCTCTCTTGAGTTCTGACACTTCGCTGAAGCAGCATCTGTAAGGGATTATTATATTTTCGTAAAGTCTACTATTTCTCTGTACATATTTTTCAGAGGATAACATTTTTTTCATGACTTTCCCTGCTTTGTTGACTCAAAACAAATATGAGCATGAATTTCTTTCAATGATTTGATCTGCAGATAGTTTTCGTTTTGTGTTTATGTTTGATAGAATACATCTTTTGTTTTTGTTTCTTTTTAATAGAAGTTATAAATATTAAGTAGATGAGCAAAGAGAAGATAATAGGCAGTGTGATAATAATCAAAGTATGCTACATACTTATTTTCTTGCTTTGTTTTCATTTATGCAGTACAAAAAGCTATAATGTATAAAGTTCCCTTAACTTCTGTCATGAGCCAGGAAAATTCCAGCCATGATGAGGTTCAGATCTTTCAGTCTCAGAATTAAGACACAAATGGTGTTGAATGCATGTGTCAGCTTTTATTGCACTTACACAACTTACACATACAAGGGTAAGGGAGAGAGACAGAGTAAGAGAAAGGGGGGAAAAGAGGAAAGAAGACAGGAGAAAGAAGTACCACCACAGCGGTGCTCTGAAAGGGATCTGCACTCTGAAGGTCCGCTTGACAGAGTGGGTGGGTGGACATCCCAAACATGAAGTCACACAGGACCCCTTTATAGTCCTCCTTAGAAGAAAACAACAAAGGTGCTTTCCACTTGCAGTGGGCAGAAGGCAAAGAGGTGCTTTCCAGCTGTGGTTCTCTGTACCCATCCTGTCTATCTCCATGGTGAGTGGTAGGTGTGAAGCTCGCTCAGTCCCTGCAAGCCATGCTGTCACTTAAGGCCTAGACATGTTGCTTCTCCAATTCCAGCAGGACAGTATCCACACACTCATCCTGCATCCCTGGGACTGGCCTTCATTGTCCAATTGGTGTTATGCATGCTCAGTACCATCATGGGCCCAAGCTCATGCATGGGGTCTGGCTTCATTTTGGGGAACGTACATAAACAAGGGTCTACAAAAACAGGATGCCTGTCTCACAGTTCTTGGAACTCAGTTCAGAACAAGGGTTTCACAGTAAATCTGTGATAGGTGGGTGGTGTTGGGACATTCTTGGCTTTGGCTGTGAATGAACTTGGCCCAACATTGTGGCTCATGCGAATTTTCATACTCAACTGTCTTTTAGGAGTTATATCTGAGAAAGTGACCTGTTATTCTTTCAAACTGATGTTGAATGATGCCACTTAGGCAGAATCAGCTACAGTGTTCATACAAAATCAGAATACCTTCTTGGATTAAAATAACTCAAATTAATAGCTCCAGTTTAAATAATATTTTGTATTGTTTTCCAATACTTTATCATGGAATTATAGAATGGTCCAGGCTGGAAGGGACTTCCAAAGGTCATCTAGTCCAACCCCCCCTGCAGTCAGTAGGGGCATCCTCGACTAGACTAGGTTGCCCAGAGTCCTGTCAAGCCCTACTTTGAATATCTCCCAGGATGGGGCCTCAACCACCGTCCAGGGCAACCTGTTCCAGTGTTCCACCACCCTCATGGTAAAGAACTTGTTCCTAACATCCAATCTAAATCTGCTCTTCTCTAGTATGAAGTCACTGCCCCTCATCTTGTCACTGCAGGGCTTTGTAAATAGTCTCTCTCCATCCTTCCCCTATCCCCTTCAGGTAGTGGAAGGCTGCTATTAGGTCTCCCTGGAGCCTCCTCTTCTCCACGCTGAATAACCCCAGCTCCCTCAGCCTGTCCTTGTAGTAGATAATTTTTGTGGCCCTCCTCTGGACCCACTCCAACTTATCATGAACTCCATCTTAAGACACGAAAATGAAATGCGACTATTATTTTTAATTTAAAATAAATGTAAATATTTTGCTGGTATGCTTGCTAAAAAATAACAGTAACAATGAAAAGGTAACAACAATTCAGGTCATGTTCACTTGAGCTCAGCTATTTTCTGTAGCAAAGAGTAAAGCAAGCAAGCTAATGAATGAATTATCCCTTAAATAACTGGATTTTCTCAGCTTAAGCAGTGTAACGCTTTTCTAATTTTAGAAAAACTTAGAAGTCACCTTCTTGGTCTGCTTTATATAGCAGAACCAATCTTAGCACAGCAGCACTTTTTTCATTGGTTTTGTTTTGGTTGGTTGGGTTTTTCACTCCTTCCACAAAGACCTGTGGTCTTCTGTGAGCAGCTTTTGCTTTTCTTATTGCACTGTCTGCATCTCAGCCCACAAGTTTTTCCTTTTTACTTTCTCTTGCTACCCTGATGAGGAGGGGAAGTGAGAGGGCAATTGGGTAGGGATCTGGCAATCAGTCAAGGTCAACCCACTTTCCCACTTTGATAGAATAAAAAAGGTATAGGACAAGAAAATAAATACTGTTCAGCAACTACTTTAATTAATAAATAAGAAAAGGATCAAAAACCATACTTGCAAATGCCTGAGACAGTCTGTGACATAAATTAAACCAGGAAGTATGAAAATATATGCAAAACTAGTTAGAGCAGATGAGGAAACACTTGCAAAACCTAAACAGACAAAAATGTATTCTCAAAATCAGATGGAACTAGGCTAATTACTGATGATTAACACTGTAAGCTAAAGGGATAGCAAAAAGAAAGACAGACATGATAAGTAAATCAGTAAAAGAAAATTACTGTTTCTGGTGAATATTATTACATAAAGCATCAGTAAAAATATAACTGCATTGTAAGTCCTTCTGTGGTACAAATATAAGTAATATAGTAACATATCATTACACTCCACTTTGGGAATTACACACACTTTGAGAATCTCTTTCCTGCAGGAGTTTCAAAGTCATTTATTAGAAAGAAAAGTATTCAAATGCAGTAAAAAAAGAAACTGCTTGTTACAGTGAGAAGTTACAATTATCAACACTTTGCATTAAAGATGACTTTTCTACTCATGATTTGACATTCAATGAGTTATTTACTCAAGACACAGTTATGAGAGTAGTATGTGGCAACAGTAAAGTAATAGACTTGGTATCAGCATCTATAGCACTAAATAAAAGGTGCTGTAGGTGCTGATACTAATATGTACAGTGAAATTAAAATCACTTGTAAAAAGAAAATGAGTCTCCTTTGATAAAATCTCAAGAGCTTCAATGTTTGTGAATTAAGGTGGAAGCCAGAAGCTAACATTTTACCCCCTTGGAAAACTCCAGGAGCAAAAAGAGTATAGTCATCATTTTTAAGTATATAACCTCGGGGTAACAAGGAGAGATTACTGCTTGCCTGAGGGAAAACCCCAAACAACCAACATGTTAAATGTTATCTCTTTGATCACAAGAGCCTGTTGAAAGCATCACTACAAGCTGGAGAAGAAGTTGTGAGTTTAGCTGTGGAATTTTAAGGGCAGAAAGAAAAGCGTGTTCCTGTCCTGTGACAGGAGCGTGTTCCTGTCCCTGTGAGTGCATCAGGGAGAAGCAGAAATAAAGTCCCTGAAGTGTAAGTTAGTACATACAAGGCATTTGATTTCCACGGAAAGATACAAGTAGTTGAATCTGAAAAACTCTTAGTGGAAAATGAAGAGAGAAACTGTATTGTTAAAGAGTTCAGAGCTATTAAGTGCAACTGACTCTTTTCTTTATGCTTGTATACTCTGTATACTCTCTGTCAAAAAGCACAAAAGGAAGGAAAGGTTAAAAAAATAAAGTGCCTTCAACCTTATTGAAGTCACAGAATCATGGAATGGTCTGGGTTGGAAAGGATCTACAAAGGTCATTCATCCCAAGCCCCTCTGCAGTAAGCAGAGGTATCCTCCACTATGATCTAGTTGCCCAGAGCCCTGTCGAGCCTCGCCTTGAATATCTCCAGGGACGGGGCCTCAACTATCTCCCTGGGCAATGTATTCCAGTGTTTTACTACCCTGACAGTAAAGAACTTGTTCCTAACATCCAATCTAAATCTCGTCTTCTCTACTTTGAAGCCATTGCCCCCTGTCTTATCATGATGGGCCTTTGTAAACAGTCTCTCTCCATCCTTCTTCTAGGCGCCCTTCAGGTACTGGAAGGTGGTGATTAGGTTTCCTTGGAGCCTTCTCTTCTCCAGGTTCAACATCCCCAGATTCCACAGCCTGTCTTTGTAGCAGAGGTGCTCCAGCCCTCTGATTATTTTCGTAGCCCTCCTCTGGACCCTCTCCCTCAGGTCCATGTCCTTCCTGTATTGAGGGCTCCAGACCTGGACACAGCACTCTGGGTTAGACCTCACTAGAGCAAAGTGGCAGAAAATGTTTGCATTCAACTTACTCAGCATTTAGAGAAAACTTGAATCTTTCTCTGTTGTCATTAAGGCAATATGTAAATACAGCAGCTTAAATTTAGTCTCACTTCCTAACATAATTTGGATGAAATAACTTGGAAAGCATTTTACTCAGAAGCCTCCTCAAACGAGATAGAAGCAAATTTCCATGGTGAAATGGAATCATTACAAGTGAATAAAAGGACTGTAATTTCTCAGTCTTACTACCTTCATCCACAGAGTGTGTAGGTCTACAGGTATGAGTGTCTTGATGTATGTGTATCTAAAACTGTCTCTGGAAGAATTTCTATCACATTCGATATTTTTCTGGATGTATAAACATGACGGTCTTTGGGGGTTTTTGGCTTTCACTTTAGCTTTCCATGGAAGCTCTTCCCTTTCTGTTTTGGACTTACCTCATTAAAGAGCAATCATCACCCCAAAACCACTGCAAAGCATCCAGCTAGATATCAGAGCTATTTTTATTAAGAGTTCCAATGGATTCCTGACTTAATGCACCAACTCTATTGCTAATCAAAACTACTTGATGATAACAGAATCTTCTGTGATTATTAAAAATCATACCTTACTGTAGATACAGAAGGATTTAGGTACACAACTGTTGTAGTAAAAGCACATTGTTCTCATTACACATAAAAATGCAAATAAATATATGATATAAGGTATTATATTACCTATCATATTATATATTTATTCTATATCTTCCATACATGGGAAGAAGTACTCTTGGTAAAGATAGTGAGCTTTCATCCAAGCTTGAAGGGTTAATTTGCTACAAGATTTATTAACACAAGCAATAAAATATTTTTTAAAATAAAACGCTTCCTACTTTCTTTTTTTTCCCTCTCTCCCTGCTATACTTTGTTCAAACTAAGGTGTTTCTTCAAGGTCACAGAAGGAAAAGCTTGCTTTTTTTTGAGCCTTCATATATCTAAAGAGAAAATTCTAAGAAATTCCCTAAAGGAAATAATTACTTTGATAAACAACCTTTATTGAATATAGTTGGAGGAGTGTTTCTTCAGGGTACATTTCATTTGAGGTATTTTTCAATGGAATTAATTAAAGCCCTTTTCTTTCTTTTCTACCCAAGTCATTTTCTGTCCAGTACAAAATCAAATTGAGTGTAAAACAGAATCAATTTGTCTGGCAGTGAATTCACAAGAACTCGTGAATTAATTGAGAAACTGTATTTTTATTTAAGTAAAGGACACCATGGGCATGATGTAGTAACCTGGGCAGACAGCACATTTCTGGAAACTTTTGCTCTAAGATGAACTAAATAAAAATGAAAAAGTCATTTTTCTTTTAATACCCTTGGACACTGTTTTGAAGTGCTAATGCCCTTTTCATGCATTCAGAGACAGATAACACTGTTTTGGAGCTCTCGCTTTGGAGATTCAAATCTCTGTGCCCACATTATTTGTAGCTTAACTATAAGCACTTGAAGGCCATGTTCATAACAGACAATTCACATAGTTCTATGAAGAACTTGTCTCTGAAAAATAATTTTTTTCTAGCCTGAGAAGCTTGGAACTTCATAGTCAGTGTATACATACCGACTCATAGACTCATAGAATTGTTTGGATTAGAAGGGACCTTAAAGATCATCTAATTCCAACCACTCTGCCACTACAACAGATTGCTCAAGGTCTCATCCAACCTGGCCACTGACACCTCCAGGGAGGGGGTATCTATTACCTCCCTGAGCTACCTGTTCCAGTGTCTTACCATCCTCACTGCAAAGAATAATCCACTCTCCTCAAACTTCAGTCTATTCCCTTTAATCTTATCACTCCAAGCCCTTGTAAAAGATCTCTTGCTGGCTTTCTTGCAGGCCTCTTTCAGGTACTGGAAGGCATCTCTAAAGTCTACCCAGAGTGTTTTCTTCTCCAGGTTGAACAGCCCCAGGTTTCTCAGCCTTCCTCCACAGAAGAGGTTCTCCAGCTCTCTGACCATCTTTTTGGTCCTCTTCTGGACCTACTCCAGCGTTTCAATGTCCTTCTCATGCTGGGGGCACCAGAACTGGATGCAGTACTCCAGGTATATATATTATTTTATATATGTATATATGTGACATAGATTTTAGTTTAAATTCATATAAATGTAATTTTAATTCAAATTAATATAAATGTAAGGATTATTTAAATATATCTATTTTCATGTATTTTCAATTTAAATACAGGCAAACTAAGGATGAGTTGACTATTGCAACCATGGATTAATTATTGTAAATTTAAAGACTAATTTCAAAATAGAGAGGCTAGTGACCTCCTTAAATATGTTGAAAAAATCAAAAATATTTTAAGTTTCAATTTAGTTTTTCTGTACTAACGTTCTACATAAATAAAGACAGCACATGAACAAATCCTTACATGGACCAAATCTGGCTGTATCATAGCAGCCTTACTGTGATTTGGTTTGTGCTGACATGGAGTCAAGGTCAGTCTCATGATATTTGAGATCTACAATTATTACAATTATTGTTGTTGTTGTTGTTATTAAGTACCAGAAATCAGGGAGAATTGGCTAAAAGCCTCTTTGATTTGTGCCTAAAAGACAAGATATACACAAAGACTTGCAGTAAAATTGTAAAGATAAGCAAATTCTAAAGATATTGACCAGCAAAAGAAGAAAAAAGTGGTTTCCAAGAACAACAACAACAACAAAAAAAAAAAGCTGGATAAAAGCATTGAGTGCAGACTGTTGCAATCGGAAATTAAAGACTAAAGCCCACTTCACTGAAGTAAGAAGTAGAAAGTGGAAAGGATCTACAAAGGTCATCCAGCCCAACCCCCTCTGCTGTAAGCAGGGACATCCTCTACTAGATCAGATTGCCCAGAGCCCTGTGAAGCCTCACCTTGAATATTTCCAGGCATGGGGTCTCAACTACCTCCCTGGGCAACCTGTTCCAGTGTTCCCTCATGGTACCCTCATCTCTTCATTAAAGGATTTTGATATATTAGGTGCAAGATGATGAGGAAGGAATATCAGTGTGGCCATTCATGATAAAAAAGTGCTGTTTTGCCAGTTAGCTTATCTCATTTGCATATTTAAGGTCAAAAGAAAGCTGAGCCAGATGGGGCATGAGGAAAGAATTTTCCCTAGTTTAAATTGTGAAGGACGTATTTTTTTCCTCTGAAGAATGACATTGACCTTTCTTGTAGGAGAGCTCCCCAAGGGTCTTCTAGAAGGATGAAGGACTTTCCAAGAATATGTAAATAATTAATAGGTATTAAACCCTGGACTTGAAATTCAGCATCAAGAAAGAACTCCTTTGTGACAATAACATATTTTGCCATTTTTTGTCTTGGGGAATTCTGTCAAAATTTAGCTAATTTAAATGCCTTTGGAAAATACCTGCTCATCAGATGTGTTGAGAATTGACATTTTGCTTTTCAGCATCTGTAACCTCCTAAGAGCTACATATTTCACTCATGGTAGAAGAAAAGACATAATCAGATCTATTTAATTCAGGGCTTCTGGGGCACTTTGAAACACATGGATTATAAAAAGGGAGCTTATATTATGGGGGTTGGGGGAGAAAGCTACTAAAGGAATCAGTCTGTTTCATTATCATAGGATAAGGGGACTGGACTGGATATAGAAGAAAAATTGGATAAGGATCCTCATGAAATATATGGGATCCATAGGGGAATATTCACAAGCTTTACTGGGCAAAGAGGGTAAGAGTGACAGGTAAATACAGTATGGACTTTGCAAAAAGAAACAAGGACTTCAAAGATAAGAGAAAATTCTGGTTGCCAGAGAACAGCCTGGGAATGAGAATGCCATTCCAGCACAGTAATAAGATGTTTTCCAATAATCCTGGAAGGAACAGCCTGAAGTTGAAAGTGTTCAAAATCAGGTTTCATGGGGCTTTGAGCAGCCAGATCTCATGAAAGATGTCCTTGCCAACAGCATAGAGATCAGACTACATAATCTTTAAAAGTATCTTCCAACTCAAGCTATTCTGTGATTCAGTGATTCTATGGCATGAGTGGCCTAGAGCTGCTGAAGTGGAAAGAACTGACAGGGTGAGAGTAATGACTCTTTCCTTTTACAAATGATTTTCATTTCACTATCCACATTAGTAAGTATCATCAACTATAGAGGAGAACCACAGAATCACAGAATGTTACGGATTAGAAGGGACCTCGAAAGATCATCAAGTCCAACATCTATGCCAGAGCAGGATCACCTAGGGCAGGTCACACAGGAATGCATCCAGGTGGATTTTAAAAGTCTCCACAGAAGGAGACTCTGAAGAAGTTGAAGTCCTCCATGAGAACAAGGACTAGTGATCATGACAATTCTCCCAGATACCTAAAGAATATTTTATCTGTTTTGCCATCTTGGTTGGGTGGTCTGCAACAGACTACCATCAGGACATCTCCTTTGTTGGCCTTTCCCCTGAATCTTACCCATAAACACTCAACCCCTACCATCACCATCATTAACTGCAGATACTTTTCAATATATAAAAAGTAAGATGTCTTGAGAAAAATTAAGAGGAAATACAGGTATGCAATATCAACCTGGAGAAGACTGACAAGGGGGCAGGAAATGTGAGTAAAAGAAAGTTGATTTTTGCTCTTTAAAAAGTCAAATCCATAGTTCTTCAGTCTGGACCTTTCTTTTGTGTAATAGTGTGCCTCAAAAATGTGTGTTAGATACCATTAGTTCATATGACATCATTCTTTGGATGCGGTATGCCATTGTATCATATTTTTTAATTTATTAGCTTCAGGGATCTAGAAGATCTAGAGACAGCTGAGATAGCTTTTGAGAAATGAAATTACAGAATTTCAGCCTCTTTCTTTTTTTGTGTCTTTACCCCCGCCCCCCAACTAGAATGACAATTGCAGTCACAGAAGCATGTAGAGAAGTATTTACATCTATTTGAAATATGTGTATAGAATGGTGTTTTTAAAGTTGAAACATTAAGCACTCAAGCATTAGAAAATGTTAGCCCATGAATTGCCTATGCTTCCTATGACCTGACCTCCTTCCCACCTTTTTGGCAGTATGGTTCCCAATTAATAACAGTGACAGTCTTGTACTTTCAAAGAAAGCTTGGGCAATATAAAAAATGGAAGCAGCTCTGACCTCAGTTCCATAGCACACGCAATGTATATCAAAAGCATTAAAGTTAGTGCAGTATAGAGCAATGCCAAATACTATAGGAGAAGCAAGGAAAAATAAATGTAGAAAATGCAGTTCTTTTAATTAACCACACACAACAGTCACTAACCTCTCTCTCCTCTGCAGTGCTGCTACCAGCTTTGCATATCTGACCACAGAATGAGAACTAACACAGTCTGGAGGATAAGGCAAGTTGCTATGATGGTAATGAAAGAGACTGCATTCTGTCCTTAGCACTAATTGAGGGCTTTGTTCAATAATAGGTTTGCTGTATTTCCATACCCACAGCTTTTGTTTCATTAAGACAGCCAGAGCAGAAACCTTTTGTAACCTGATGAAAGAAAAATGTTGGCTCTCATTTCAAGAAAATGCTTAATCGTGTGCTAATTTTGGGCATGTGGTGAAGTTCTCTGAATTTAAATGCCTGCCTTGTCTTAATAATTGGATATCTGAGAAGGGAGGTAGTTTTCCAACATGTTTCAAGGACAATCAGACCACACACACAAATCATATATAGGCAGGGTTAGCAATCATAGTAATAACATAGAATCATAGAATCATAAAATCCCAGAATCATAGAACGGTCTGGGCTCAAAGGGACCTCCAAAGGTCATCTAGTCCAACCTCCCTCTATAGTAAGCAGGGGATGCCCAGAGCCCTGTCAAGACTCACCTTGAATATCTCCAGGGATGGGGCCTCAACTACCTCCCTGGGCATCCTGTTCCAGTGTTCCATTACCCTCATGGTGCAGAACTTGTTCCTAACATCCAGTTTAAATGTCTAGTTTGAAACCATTGCCCCTCATCCTATGACTACAGACCTTTGTAATCAGTCTCTCTCCATCCTTTTACAACACTTTCACCAAAAAAAAAAAAAACTCCAAACAAGCAAACAAAAAAAAATCCCAACGCCCCAAAACCTCTCCATTCCTTTTTTATTTTCTGTAGTGAAATGAACTTATTTTCACTTTAAACATATAAAATCTCAGAATTTAATGCATGTGATTCTTTGAGGTCTCTTCCAGCCTTCTTGATTCTATGATTCTATGATTCTATGATTCAAAAATACCTTCCTAGTCATAAGAGAAAGACACCTCCAGGGAGAAATTGATCTGAAATAATATATAAATGACATCTTTATCTCTTTGGTGAGTAAAAAAAGAGTCCAGATGTTTAGCCTTGATAAAACATCTGGATTTCAGATGGATAAAATGAGGTGACATGAGACCAGTCTTCTATCTCCAAGAAGGTCACTAAAGGGGGACCTATGGTCTACTATAGACTTTGTAAAGTGACAGCAAATCTTCCAAATCTTGAACTGTATATGTATTAAAATGATGCTCATTTGGGCATAAATTCAGCTCAGCTTGTGATTCTAAACTGGTTATGCTGGATTACACAGCACTGAATTTCATGCAGATGTCTCATATACCTATTTGGCTGGAGAAATATTACTGTTATATAAGTCTTCATAACAGTGTTCATTTACTTCTATATTTATTTAAGCCCATAAATAAACAGAAATAACTGCCTAATAATTATGCATTTTGGGTGTTGGGGGGAAGGGATTTGTTTGTTTGTTTTGTTTTTTTTTTTTTTTCATCTCTTCCCTTGTTTTAATGAGATGCACTTCAAATTGACTTAGAATAGTCTACCCATAATGTATTTTGCTATGGGAAGGTTAATGTTAGGAGAACATTTTGTCTTGCACAGTTAAGAAATTATCACCTGGCATGAGAGATTAGAAAATCATCAACACAGCCTAAAGAAAAGGGCCACTGCATGTCAGTGAGGGATTACTCTTCCAATGCCAGGCAGAGTTCATTAGTTCTTGTGCCTTCAGGGCCTCATTCCAGGTTTGAGCTCTCACGTGACAATACAAATTAAGAATACACACGGCTGGAATGACATATTCAGTCCTTGCTGTGCACAATAGCCATGCATCTGCAGCAAGTGGCAGGACGTTTGTCAGTTTGAGGAGGCTTTGTGATGCACAGAAGGCATCCTGCAGCTAAGTCATTTGGCTGAGCTGACAGCTACTGGTGACTGTATTTCTCCAATGCATGTTTGATTCTTCCAAACACAGTCTCCTATTAAGTTACAAGGCAGTTTTAATTTTTCATCCAAGTGTTTATTAAATATACTTGGCCACGTTCAGTGATGATTTACCTGTGCCTTGGCTGCTGCTGTTTGTTTCAGGGCTGTGTTTTTTCTTGTGTGTGTTTTTTTTTGTTTTGTTTTGTTTGTTTATAGTTTCTTGGTTTTTTTTTTGTTTATTTTGGGTCTTTTGTTTCTTTGTTTGTTTCTATGTTTGGTTTTCGGTGTGTTTTTTTGTTTATTTTTTCCTTTGATTAATTCACATTGCAAGAGGGTCCAGCTGTTTCTGTAGTTTGTTAGGGAAACCAAAAAAAACCAACAAACACACTTGGAGTTTTAATAGTCTGTGATATACCTGCCTTTACTGGGCTTATAAAGTTTTATGTATACATTTAATTTTGAGGATTGATTGTAGAGTCACTTTTGCATAGCATTTTCACAGGGTATTTTATACAAGCATTCTCATTGATACCAGTAGTTCTTAAAATACTGGTTGAAGACATCACTGGATTTGCTCTATCTGTGATCTAGCTTTCAAAACCAAAATGTTCTCAAATTGGCTATCTTGAAGAACTCTGGACTTTTATCCCATTTGTAGAGAAAAGCAAATTCTTTTTTTTCAAGGCTGATTCTTTCCAGCAGTTTTTCTTCTTATCCATTCACTCATAGAAAAAAAAAAAATCTTAAGAAAGAACAAAGTCATAATCCAAGACCATTTACGTTTCACAAGGAATACAATTTTAGAGTTAGAAAATGTGTCTGGGAGAGTTTCTTCAACGCAAATATTGATTTTGAGGTGAATCTGATTCCTGTTTGCACCTATATTAATGCAGGCAAGGGAATGAATTTGGCTCAGAAATATTTAATCAACTAAATTTGATGTTACAAAAACCTGCCAAAGACAAATACCAAAGGTAGTCATGGGAACTAAGTTAGATATGTTTCTTTCCCACCAAAACATCTTTACAAGATTCTTTATAATTTATATCCTGTGCTTTCAGTCTTGGAAAGTTTTATTCCCATGACCTTTGCAACTCTGAAAGCTAGAAATATTTCCAAATGAAAATAGAGATTTGAAGTTCCAGGTACTGAAAAAACTATTTTAACTGAAAATTTTCACACTATGTAACATGAAGAGTAACCTTTGTAGAACAAACAAATTGGACTGCTAAAATTCTTGTATAGAAAGAAATACATGAAATAAGAAGAAGCGAGGAGTAAAACAATGTATAGGAACTACAAAAAGGTGTTGGTTTAGAACAAAATTACAGAATCACAGAGTGTGAGGGGTTAGAAGGAACCTTGAAAGATCATCCAGTCCAACCCCCCTTACCAGAGCAGGATTACCTAGAGCAGATCACACAGGAACACATCCAGGTGGATTTTGAGTATCTCCATAGAGGGAGACCCCACAACCTCCCCTAGGCATCATTACATATTATATGCACATATTATTATGTCATCTCCATCAGAGTATATGACATTCAGTTGCTCATAATGCCACATTCAAACTGCAAATAATTTGTGCCTCATTCAGCTCAGTTTTTTCCCACTATTCTGTATAAAAGTACATTTTTAAAAAATCTAAATTGTTCCCATGCTGCATGGATCTCTAGGCTGACAAAAATAGGAGATCTTTTATTGTGAGACTAAAGTAATAATACAAATAAAATATTCATAACTTCATTTAAAAAAACAAACAAACAAACAAAAAACCAGGAACAATCCTTTCCTATGATTTGCCTAGATCTACCTTGGTGTGATCCTTACCTTTGTTGTATTTCAGCTCTCAACCAATCAAAAACAATCTATAACTTGAAATTATTACATTCCTACATTTAACCTTTCTACACAAGTTCCCTTTCTTGCAGTAATCTTTTAAATTTCTTTCTAAACCAACTTCTCCTTAGCTCTGAATCAAGGTCTGAAAATGGATACACAAAACTATAGTGAATGAGGTAGCTACAACCCATACAGTCATTCCCAAACATCAGCCAGGTTAAAAGCATCCCAGGAAAAAACAGGGTGCAGGACAATGAACCAGGCATTTATTTGGTTTCTTAGCTATGTTTTCAGCCTCATGACAGGTTTAATGCTGGACCAGTTTTAATAAAAAAGCCAGGGCTTTACATGACAGTACAGGGTCTCAGGACTTGTCTGGGATTGTTTTGGCTGGAGATGCTTTCAAAGTTGTTCAGTTGTGAAAGTAGTGAGGTAATACTGCCTAAATATGTTTTGGTGTAGTTTTGCTTTATAGTAATAATAAGCAGTTAATTTGCATGAAAGACTCTAGTGTGAGTAGACTGTTTTTTTTACTAGTAAGTGAAATGTGGTAGGGAAATTGTTGTATTTCTATACAAAGGATTCTATCACAAGGTTCCAGTTTGCAAATGTAAATTGTAGTGGTCAAGCAATGACTGCTGCTGGTGGACGACGAGGTAAAGTTGATTTTTGAAAGAGATGAATAATTTGGAATCAATGATCACAAAATCAGTCTGTGCTAAGAAAAGACAAAAATTATTTTCAAGGTATTTTGAGCCAAAGACATCACCAAAAATTGATTTAGGAGGATCAGAAAAGACAGGCTTACAGTCAGCTTTTACTGGTCCCAGTCTGTTGTTAGACACAGCAGAATCTTTTGGCAGGTGTAACTCATCATATCTATATAATTTTCTTTTTTCTTTCTCCTACTTTTATCAGTATGAATTTGAAATCTAAATTTAAAATGCAGTAGAAAGAAAAGGAGTCAAGCTGAGGTAAGAAAAGTGTAATCTTGGACCAGAAAATTGTGGCAGTGCTTCTCTCAGACCATGCTCTGTGACATCTCACAAGACAGCCATGGCAAAGTATCCTAGCTATATCCTTATGGTTTAACAAAGCTCACTCACAGATAATCTGTCAGGGCTTGTACATGAGATTTTTTCTCTGCAGTGCTACATTTGTCCTGTCTCTGATAGGTTTTTATTGAGTCATAGAAAATCATTAACAGGATTGCAGTTTGCCTTCATCTTTCTCCTTGTTTCTTGCATTTTTTCTGAATGGGCTTGTCTTGCCTCATATTTTCTTGGTTACAACATCTGGGACATTCATACTTCACACATGAAATGCACTTTCTTTCCTCTCTGATTTTTGGGTGTCCTTTTAAAGATTTCATTTTGCAGGTAAAAAGTGGTGATAGACAGAGTTCAGACTTTGATTTCCATTTTCTTGAAGATCACTAGTAATTTGGGCTTCAACTCAAATCTAATTAACTACAATGCTGAGCAATGGTTTGGGTTTTTTGAGCTGATTACAATTTTCAGGATTGGGATATTCATCCAGATGAAAAGGGTACTTACTTACATTTTTCTCTTATTTATGTATAATTAGTCCAGTGAAAAGTTCTCCATGTTTTAAAACCAGGAACATGACATGTTTTAAAATCAGGAATATGTCATGATTTACAATCAGGAGCATGTCATGGTTTGCAGTCAGGAATATGTAACAGCTTATAATCAGGAATATGTCATCGTTTCTGCTTCAGTTAATAGAAGGAGGAAAAATTGTTAGATGTGTCCTGTATACATGAAGCTGTATCCCTACTGTCACATACTTTAGAATTAAATAGTTTCAGGTCTTACATTCAGGCCAAGATCTATCAGTGTTTTGTGCATCAATTCTTGGCCCAGCAATCTCTGCCTTTTATCAATTGTTACTATGAGAGTGTACCCACAAGCAATCTGTGGCTGTAAACAGACCTGCCCTGTGATCTCCATTAGCTGCATCACTGGGGACCAGGGCAATCTGAAGTTTACGTTGCTTCATCCAGCAGTATCAATTCCCACACTACCCAGGTTGTCTCTTGTGGAATAGTTTATTTTCTGAAATAATGGAATTTAGTTCATTTTTCAGCTCCTGATTTAGCAGGTCCCCAAACTCTCCAGCTGCTGGAATTGCCTTGCCGGTTGGAACCGGAAGGAAAGCTTACAGGTGGTTTGGAGTTAGAGCAGGGACATCAATAAATAACTATCTGGGACCCTTGATTACACAGAACTAGAGGTTTCCTCCACATACTTACTCTTCTAATTCTCTCCAAATAGAAACCAAAAAATTAAAAAAAGAGATTCAGCACTGAGGAAGCTTTGATTTTTGTAGGAGAATACCTAATACTGCATAGCCTTGTACTGATGGCAGATTTCCCCTCCAACCCCCACCCCCACCTTTGTCTCTTGATTATTGTTTCCATGTTATTTTTGGTAACATAAAGGAGAATCTGGAGTTTTATGTTCAGTATGTAAGTTTATGATTGTTTCAAGAAGAGTCAGGCACTAAATCCTTCACATTCTGAAATCCAGTTGTATTTTTCTTATAAATGAGTAATATATATTTAAGAAAGCATCTCTAGTAGTACTAGTAGCACTTTCAAGTGGTGAAAAACATTTTTCATCTTGTAAACAAACCCAATATTTTATTCCATTTAAACTGTTTTAATCACAGTGATGCCAATATGACTCAGATATTTCCAAAGCATATAACTTTCAGGAAATTTTCTTCCTTGCCAAGTTTCATGAGATAGGGAAGACACAGAGGTATCATGCACTGAAGAGCTCTCCACTAAAATACATGCACATAGGTATGTATAAAGGAAAAAGCAATATAACATCAGAGTATATATTTTGGTAAAGAGACCAAATTTTTTATTGCTCTATGTAAAGAAAGAAAAAAAAAAAGAGAAAACAACAAATTTACCAAAATATGCATTTAGCATGAAAAAAAGAGCATTGAGGCTGGTGAGGTGTTTGGAGGGCATGTTGGGAGTGGCTGAGGGAACTGCAGTTGTTTAGTCTGGAGAAGAGAAAGCTAAGAGGAGATCTTTTGCTTTCTATAGCTCCCAGAAAAGAGGTTGGATTGAGGCCAGTGTTGGTCTCTTCTCCCAAGTAACCAGTGATTGGAAGAGAGGAAATGGGCCAGGGGAGGTTTGTACTGGATGTTAGGAAAAAATTCCTTTCTTGCAAGAGTGGTGAGGCATTGAAACATGCTGCTCAGGGAGGTGGTGGAGTTGCCATCCCCGGAAGTGTTCAAGAAGTGTGTAGAAGTGGTGTGTCAAGATATAATTTAGTGGTCATGGTAGTTGGTAGTTAATGATTCTGTTATTTTATGATTCTAATGCATGAATATGCATGAATGAGAAGAAATGAGAGAATGAGAAAGGAGAAAAAAAAATTAAAACCCCCCACAAACCCCAAAATAACAACAAAATAAAACAAACCAAAAAGAATTCCATAAAGAATCCAGAGATTTACCATTTTAGCGTAAAAAAGATAACATTTAACCATATTTTCCTGGTTTTTGGCTTGGGTTTGATGGTAAATACTAGAAAGGGAAATAATTTTCTGAACATTGCCATACAATTAATAATAATAATAACAATAATAATAATAGGAAGAAGAAGAAAAAGAGGAAGAAGAAGAAGAAGAAGAAGAAGAAGAAGAAGAAGAAGAAGAAGAAGAAGAAGAAGAAGGGTGAAAGGAATGAAGTTGTATTTTCCTACCTGCTTATCATATGATAAATCTCATGCTTTTTTTCAACAAAATTATTAGTCTCTCAATATTGGTATTCATAGCAGACATGCTTCCCAGTCACTGTAAAGCTATTCTTAGCTATATGATTTAAAATGTAATAACAGGAAAACACTGGAACTCAGAGTATGTTGTTCATGTGTTACAGAGAAGCAAATGACATTGGGTACAGCCCTCAGTATCAGCCTCACGGTAATGGAATTGACTGATTGCTTACTGTCATGCTCACAACTGCACACAGAATGCAATTATCTATACAGAGCTTTGGGGATTTGAAGCTGCCAGCAGAATAAGTAATATGTTTTATATGAACAAGTCATAGAACTCACTGACAAAAAGTTTTAGAACCCAGTCTTAAAATTCACTTTCTAAGAGACCTGAGACCAAACAATGGTGCCTTGTTTTCTCATCTAAATAACAGGAAAAGAGGCAAAGAAAAGATTCTTTGATAAAACCCACAAAAACATTTATATTGTTCACAGTTTTGGAATTTTATTTTGCTTTATTTTAATAAATACAGAGGGAAAAACAGGTTGAAGAAAAATAAAGATAGAAACAAAAAAAACCTCTACAAGCTAGTGCAGAGTTTCCATTAAGTATGTGACATAAAGGTCACTGAGTTTACTGAGTGCATTTCCTTTGGGCTGAGGCAAGCAATGGAAACTAAACCTCAGAAAACAAACAAACAAACTTGTAAACTGCTTATATCTCCCCACCAGAATATAGATAAACATTAATTAAATCCTTAAATCCCATATTTCCTGCAAGGAATTTAACCTGAGCTGCACGTAAAATTGATAAGAACTCTCTTCATTCTCAGAAATTTCGAACACAAAAATCCAGTTTCTCAGTCTATTAGTTTTATACAAATTGTATACATGATGCTAGACACAAAATTGTGAGTAGTTCATTGAGTTAAAGGTTGGACTGGATGATCTTTGAGGTTTCTTCCAACCGGATATATCCTGTGATCCTGTGAACACTGAGCCTAGTGACTAACAGGTACTGTTACTGCTAGAAACTAAATGAAAAATAACCAACCAAACCACCCTAAAATATATATTAATCAGCATTTTGAGCATATTGATACTGGGAAAAACTCTCAAATAATGGAAATATTTCTTTTCCAATGAAAAAAAAATGAATAATCAAGTTTTAGTTTTGCTCTATCTTGTTTTCTTTTGAGATGACCTTTCTGTATATCAGCCATGCACTTAAGATATCTGTAAAGGATTTGGGGAGTGTGCCTCTGAGTGTGAGTATTTGTTTGAGGTGACATTTGATGGAGAGGGTTGGTGGTGTTTTGTTGGCTTTTTTGTTGTTGTTTATGGAGGAGTTTCGTGGGGTTCGATTTTTTGGATGGTTGGTTGCTTGGGTTTTTGCTTGTGGTGTTTTGCTTTCTTTTTAGAGTATCTATAAAAAGGACAGAGGAAAAACAAAACAAAAGAAAAGAACCAAATAAAATGGACAGAGAAGAAACAAGACAAAAGGACCAAACTGAATGGATAATTCTAAGGTTAAATTTATAATGACACGTCTGCTTATTTCTTCTGAATTCTGATGTGGAGAAATGGAACTAGAAATTAGTAGACAATCTGTTTATATGCATTTCATATGCCTTAAATATCCTAATATTTTTTGTTGTCCTTTCTCTGGTGCATTATCTCTTCAGTAAAAAAAAAAAAATAACAAGGGTAAAATTTATCAGTTTGCATTTGATTTTCCCAAACCACAACTTTTTATCAACAGAAACAATTTGTCTATTCTTAGAATTCTTGTGAATAGAGGTAAAAGTGCATGTAAGGAAACATACAAACAAACGATAAATCAAAAAAAAATGCTAGAGGAGGTAAAAAAATAAAAATCTGAGTTATGTTTTTAGTTAAGAGATGCATTTGATGCATAGATATCATAGAATAATTTGGGTTGGAAAGGACCTACAAAGGTCATCTAGTCCAATCCCTCTGCAGTAAGCAGGGACATCCTCAACCAGATCAGGTTAGTCAGACCCCCAAACAACCTGACTTGGAATGCTTCCAGGGATGGGGCAGTTATCATCTCTCTGAACTTGGAGAATGGAGACGAGTGTGCTATTTCATATAACTTTGGAATACCTATTCTCTCTTCGTTCAATTCTGAAATAGCTCATGGTAGCTCATGATGCTCAGATGCATCTCTCTAGGTGTCCAACAGACAAGAGGAACTCAGTTTTGATTTTATTCTGACATTGAATTTAAAGCTGTGTTAAAACTCTGCCAGATGTGGTCGTCTTTTTGTTCCTAGGTATAAGATACACCCATTATGTCCACAGAGGTTGCTTTGTAAGAGGAAGGAGGTAGGAATGGTTTCTATTCCTGTCTCTGGGCTACATTTCATCACATAGAGTTGGCTTTGTCACAGCAAGTGTATGGATAGGACAAGGTGTACCATGTGAAAACGTGTGATAGAGGCACAGTGACACAACATAATTGTCACAAAACTCATCAAAAGAGTGTTACACATTCTAAAAACACCAGTTTGCTTATACGTAGCACCTAATCAGCCAAAGCAGTTATTCCTAATTATTCAGGTTTCTTGACCACAGATAGCTGGAAGCTCATGAAATATTGCTCTGGGAGTGCCAATAGCTGAGAACAACCAAATGACTTGGACTTTTTCACGCTTACTAGCAGAAATTTAAATAATAGAGGCCCCCAGATTTTTTTTTCTTTTATATTGCATTTTTTTATTTATCTACATAGTTATTTTGATAACAGGTTGCCCAGGGAGACGGTTGAATTCTCATCCCTGGAGATATTCAAAGTGAGGTTCAACAGGGCTCTGGGCAATCTGGTCTAGTTGAGGGTGTCCCTGCTGACTGCAGGGAGGTTGGACTAGATGACCATTGGAGGTCCCTTCCAGCCTGGACCATTCTATGATTCTATGATAAATGCAGAGTATGGACAACTCACCTCAAGTATTTATCTGATTTGTACTTTCTTTTTACTTCCCCTGCAACAATAACCAGACTATTTTGAATGAATAATATTTCTTTTTAAATAGTCTTCAAGCTTGAAGAAGTTATAATTATATGAGCACAATTAATAAATATTATTCCTTATTCAACAGAAATATTAATTTTAATTGCATAAGTTAGTGTCTAATTATTTGGTAATGTGAAAGTTATAAGATGTTTTGTTACATTAGCAATGAGAAAACACAAAAATCCTGTGCTAGTTTACTTCAATAACAAAGGTTTGATTTTGGTTTTGGTTTTGGTTTTTTTTTCAAAAATAAGTGTTAAAAAGTCACTGAGGTTTTTCTGTGGAATGTCCTTTAATATTGCTGATTCTTTAATACAGAGGTTTTTATTTATTTTTTTTTTTTTAGTATAAGCTGCTTTTTTACAAGATTGTTGATTAAAAGTCTGTAAGTGCATGCTTTCTATTTTTGCATAGCAAAACACAGTGGAAGGCAATATGGCTATGAAGACCATTAGAGTACTACATTAGTAACATATTGCAGGTATTTAGGGAGGATTACTTATTTAAGCATTGCTTACTTGAAAGGTGAAGAGAATAAGACTGAGAATTGTTGAGAAGCCTGGCCTTAAAAACATCCCTGGAGGCTTTTAAGACCAGGCTGGATGTGGCTCTGAGCAACCTGATCTAGTGTGAGGTAGGGGGATTGGAACTGGATGATATTTGAGGTCCCTTCCAACTGTGACAATTCTGTGATTCTGTGAGTTTAAGGAAGGAGAGAATAAAAATGAGAGCTGTTCGAATTTAAGGAAGGAAGAAAGATCACTTTGGTCTAATAGCAAAAAAAAAAATTATTTCTGTTTTGACTGTATCAGTTTAAATAAATTATTTAAACCATCTTTATTGTTCTATTATTTTGTTGTATTGGGACTTTTTTGTTTTGTTTTGTTTTGTTTAAATTCTTTATAAGATTCTAGTGAAGTTAAAAGTTTCTTTACTGGAGAAACTGTTTATGATGTCTGTAACCTGGGGTGGGGGTGAGGGAAACAAACAAAAATGAGTGCTAAAAAGAAAAAGTCGCTGAGCTTTTTGTGTGAAATGTCCTCTAATATTGCTGATTTGAGAAGTTCAGAAAAGCTTCAGGTGAATACAGTTTTTGATTCTATGTTCTGTGAGACCTTCTTCATTTTCTTACATGAAGCAATCTTCGCCAAATTTGGGAACACCATCTTGTGGGAAAATACAGCCAAATTGTAATTGGAAATACGGTTTTCAAATTTTCACATTCTTTATAGGTATTTGATATTAGTCAGAGGAAGAAAATATAGATTACTGTTTTGGAAAAAGAAATATCAAAGTCATGATTTATGTATAGAGAAGTTTTACTCTTTATATATTTCATAGATCTTGCCCAGTTTACTCCAATGTAAGAACTAGTAGAAAACTTCAATAATAGGAATTCTTTAATTGGATTGAGTTAAATACTTTGATGGTGCCCTCCTGTTTACTTTGCATCCAAAACTGGAACTGGAGATTTGCAACTGAGAACAGATATAAAGGAATCTATCCAGTAACATCAGCCAATGTAGTGCTTAGCCATCTGTTTATGTTTACAACTTGAAAAATGAGATTACCATTGCCTGTTTGAGCCAGAACAATCATGGTTTTCTACAAATGTAAGCTAAAGAAATTTGGACAGGTTTGTTTTGTTTTGTTATTCTGTCTAGAGCTGGCTTCCTCAGTACTAGAAGGACACTGAATGACTGTAAAAAGTTCCCTGGAAAACAGCAAATCTAGTGGAGGGCCACCAAGATAGCTAGGGGAAAAAACATAAGGCACAGAAAGAAAGCCTGATAGCTAAGTTTGTTCAGTTTGGAGAAGGCTGAGAGGCGATTTCACTGCTCTCATCAGAAATCTAATGGGAGGATACAGAGAAGGCCAAGATAGATTCTTCTTGGAGATGCATAATGAAAGTGAGAAAAGCAAGGACACAAGAGCATGCAAAAAAAATTTAGTGGGATATTTAAAAAAACAAACAATCAAACACCGAAACAAATCCACGTTTCAAGACTGAAGATCTAACACTGAAGTTAGTTAAGATTTGATCAAGAGTTTAGATCTCCAAAGACCCTTACAACCAAAGTTATTCTATAATCTATTTGACAGAAAAAAAAAAAAAAAAAAAAGAAATATAACACTACATAGAGTACAAAAGCATCTTAGTATTTGGGAAGTGTTCATGTAGGTTTAGTTTCTTTCTCCTTGTGATATTGACACTACCAAGTAATCAAAAATGTACATTTCTGAATAGTTCTTTTTTTCTACATAGGTGACACATAATTACTTTTTAACATATGAAAATGCAGAAATCACACCAATGATAGAGTTCTCATTCTTCAGGAAGCTGCAAATTTTCACTTCTATAGGCACTATTAATTGTGGGCCTTGCTTCTAGAGCTCCATGACTTGTTTTGTATATTGCAATATTTTAGTTTGCTCAAGCTATTAGATCAAAAAACTTACTCCATCAGCAACGAGTTCTGGTCCTAGAAATATGCAGATTTAGGGCAATTTTTATTTTACACTGTTGTACAGATTATCTTGAATTATCTTTACCACGGAACAACATAATTCAAACCACACAGTGCACTCCAAACATTTGTTTCATTCTTTTGTTTCCCTTACATAATCTTCACAAAAAAAGATTCTTGGAGAAATCGGTAAATAGAGCAGCTTCACATTTCAGATATGTCTGGGAATCTTTAAATATTCTAATATTATGAATATTGAGAAAGCCTGATTTTAGTAATGTACAATAACTTTTGTGTTGATAGATGGCTGCTCACTTTCAGTTTTATTTCTGAGCAACTTAAAGCCCAAGATATATGTAAAACCACACACTTCTTTAATAGTTTTAAAGATGATATACTTATTAAATTGAGATATTTAATAAGTATGCATCAATCACCATGTACACAGTGTGGCTGATATAACCTGCTCAATTCTAAGAATTTTTGAAAACCATTACTAAAGGAAAATGTAAATACATGATATAGACATAAATTTCTCTATCAGCCAATAATCACCATGCAAAGGAAACAAACTCTCCAAGATTTCTTGATACTCATTAAAAAAAAAAGTGTCCTAAAGATGCATAAATTAAGGAGGTTAATGACTAAGAAATAGAATATTTGAAAAGGATATCCTCTTCTTTTAACTTCAATAAATGAAAAAAGCAACATACCAAAAATCATGATAATTTTAATCCTATATCTTGTGAAAGAATAATTTCTTAAAAAAAGAAATCATGTTAAATTATTAATGAAGAGATTTCTAAAGGGTCAAAGGACACACAGCTTCTGTTGCAAGGCACTAGGTTCTTTAGCTCATTTTTGTGGATTCAAAAATCAACACTTCTGGGAGAACTGAGTCAAAACCAATTAACTTGTAAAAGCTATGTTGAAACTACATTAAAACAGTGTGGATGAAAGACTACAAGTATAATCTCCTTAATAAGTTACAGCAGCTAATAACCAACTTTTACTAAATTTGAATAGCTCCATTTCCAGAAAAGATCTAAGATTCATCCTGTGTAGGTCATTAACCTACAAAGAAATTAGGCAAACATGAATGTAGCAAGATCTGCATCATGGAGGAATTCTCATAATTTGCTGGCAAGTAAATTAAAGTAGAAAGAAAATGAAAATAGAAAGGGGAAAAGAACATTTGGCCAGTACTTTTATGCAATTTCCCAAAGACTAGATGAACATTTAAACAGATATCTACACTTATTTTATAACTAAATTTGGACACCCTCATCCATTAATGAAGAAAACTTTTTCATTCCCTTTTTCCTTCTACCAGCTCTTAGTTAGCTCTCAGAGCTCTAAATACCAGCTACGTATGAACTCTTGCTAGACAATGGGTGAGAAGGTCACCACCACCAAATAAATGCAAAGAGAGAAATTCAACGTGGAGATTCCTGTCTTTGGATGTGTAATGAATTCACTGATGTGACCAAGAGCTCAGAGAAAGAGGAAGAGGAGAAGGATTTTTATAGGTGGCCATACAGCAGGTCCCTGAGTGAAGAAAACCAGTCACCACTTTATGTGCCCAGCCAAACTTCTGAGTATCTCTTTATGCAGAAATGAAATTATTAAAGACCATTTCTACTGTAATAGGCATTGCTGAATCATCTTGATTGTTGGTTGTTATCTAGATGAAAAATGAAAATATTTTTCTCTGTTGGTCCTAGCTTTTGACGTTTGAGGAGTCATCTGCCAGGAACTGTAACTGTTAGTGATGTCAAAGGACCAAAATTCAAATATCATTTAATATTGCCTGACATGAGAGAAAACATAATCAAATTCTAAGCAAGTAACATCACATTTTGTAAAGAGATTGCTTCCCTGAGGGCAGCAATAACCCTTAAAGAGATGCTGCAATTCACATAGAAAACAAAAGCTGATGAATAAATCAGATTCATGTTTGTTAAAATGCTACATTAAGAAAAAAAATGAAAGAGAGAGAGAGAAATCCTGTCCAAACCTTCTTTATTTTTTTTTGTTTGCTTTTTTTTTTACCCCCACAAAATTACAAAATGTTAGGGAATAGAAGGGACTTTGAAAGATCATCTAGTCCAACATCCCTGCAGAACACGGTCACCTATATCAGATCACACAGGAACACATCCTTCGTTCCCAAATTAAAAAATAACAATTTAAAAATATGGACCAGAGAATGGACAAGAAAATGCCTGTAACCTACCTGAAATATTTCAAAATTAAGAACGAGAGATCAAGAGGACTCTTTGTTGACATGGGAAGCCTCTCTAAGATATCAGTAAGACCTTGGCTCACATTGCAGTGTTATTAAAGAGTATGATAGCATTCAGGACAAATAAATGATGCCATAATGGTGTAAACTGAGCTTTGGTACCCTTTGCTGTGTGCTAGAGTACAATTATGCTGAACTCTTGTTTTCTAATGATCTGGTTATTTATGTGTAAGCCAGGCAACCAAGAGCACACTAATTCTGAAAATGTCAATTTTTAGGTAATCAGTATAATACTAATTGGGTCATGTGTTGAAATCCCTCAATAACCAGTTCAAATCCAAGTATTCAAATAGGCAAAATTCCTGAGCAATAGGTTAATATGCATTAAATACAATACAAGTAAAATATTGGCTCCTCTGTCTGAAAATGGTCATATGAAATATTTTACTTGCTGACAATTTATTTTTTTTATTTTAATTAAAATTCATAAAGAATCATAGACTTATGGAGTAGCAGGTTGATAAGGATCTCAAGGATATCTGGTCCAAACTTTTTTGGCAAAAGCATGGTCTAGACAAGATGGCACAGAATCTTGTGCAACTGAATCTTAAAAGTGTCCAATATTGGGAATCCACCACTTCCTTAAGAAGATTATTCCAAAGGCTGATCTCATTGTGAATTATTTTTTTTAACCTTATTCTTTTGATAATGCTTCTTGATATTATTTTTGTTATTATGCATGAAAAAGGATAACTCAGGGATAATGTAATGGAATATTTTAGACTATTGTACTAGATTTTACTGGTGGATTCAGTAAAAATTGATTGCATGAAAAGAGATCTTAAAATCAGAAATGTTTGTTTCACCATCATGACTTTTTGACTGTTGTAACTTTGCATCAGCATTTCAGCTCAATACATCTTAGTGGTGACTTCAGTTAAAGTTAGTATGTGCTCATTATGCTGAACATACAGCTGCCACAGTTTCTGGTATACCAAGACTAAATTCACTTAAACATTTTACTTGATCTGTAAATTAGTCTCTATCAATGAAAGAAAAGGAATATATATTTACAACCAAAATTCATACAGTTAAAGGTAATTTCCTTCAAGATATGCAAATATTATGGCCCTGAGTAAGGAAAGAATCATGAGAGCACATAAATCTATTTGCACTCAAAATATTTCTTGAGAATTTTTTTTTCTGAACAACTGTCAATTCAAGATCAAGGAATAAAGAAGTGAGAGGTGGTAGAAGCCCCATCCCTGGAACTTTTTAAGGCCAAGCTAGATGGGACTCAGCAACCTGATCTAGTGTGAAGTGCTTCCTGCTTATGGTGGGGGGGTTGGAACTAGATGATCCTTGAGGTCCCTTCCAACCCTGACAATTCTATGATTCTATGATGTCAAATGCTAAATATAAATTTCACAGGCTTTATCTTCTGAGATAAAGCCAGTAGACATTCCCAGATGATTGTTGACATGTACTGGATAAATGCTGTGTTGCACAAGACAGATTGGGATGTATCTTCTACATAGTAGTCTATTGGCTAGAATATTTCCACAGAAAAGCTGGAGAGTAACCCCAAGAAAAATATGTGATGAAATACTTTCACTTCCACTGGTTTCTGTCAGGTAAACAGAGGTCCAGGAACCACTTAGGGAATACTTATCTACTTACCATAGCATTAGATATATCTAAAAAATAACATCACAATTGTTTTAGTTATGAAAACATATACATAAAAAAATCCTACCTTCACCACATCTTTAAAACAAAGGCTGCAGATTGTTGGGAGACATTCAAGAAATTATTCAACAGTATTGTGTATTCTAGGCAAGTCTTCCCTACAGAGTACACTATGCTTTGACCACAGCCTTCTCTAGACTCTGTTCTTTGGCTGGGTTCAGGCCTCTGAGTAGTGACATGCCCAGGGGTCTGACAAAGCCCTGGGCTTCCTTCCAGAATCAAATTTGGAGGACCAGTATCTCCATTGACTAATGTTAGTGATGAGATGTTTTTGACCTGTACTGAATTCAGATGATTTTTTAAACCAGAAAAATATTAATATGTTATCAAAGACCATGACTACTGACTTATTAATGTTGTAAGAATCCTCCATAGATAAGTAAGGAAGATAACATGAACTTCAATACTAGAATGGTCTTCCTTGATCTGTGCACGTTTACTCACTTGCATAAAATTAATGACATCCATAAATGCATTCAGATTTAGATCTATCATTAATTGTGACAACACTTGAAACCAAAAACCAGTAGTTTGAGAGCAGGGCTGAACAATGAGATAGTCAGATTATTTCTAAACAGTTTGTTAATTGCTATGCTTTGGCTACAGAATGCATAACTCAGTGCAGTGTCTTTTATTTGCACTTCACACTATTCTGCCTCAAAATATATAGTGTCTTCAGATTTTATTGATTTCTTTCTTAGTCCTTTCTTGGGATCAATTTATCTGGAAGTGAATTTTGGATGTACACATCCCAATGTATTTTAATCAAACTCTCAGTCTGATACATTAAAGAGACGGTCTCCTATGTAAAACTCTCTGTAAATCAACCCCCAACTATACATTTTTATGGAAATGATTTATGCAAAGCAGCTATTTGATCCATAATAATAGTCACATGAGAGAGAAACAACAGAGAAAGAGGACTGAGAACACATGGCAGGAACACAAATGTAATTACAATCAGCTTTTATTTGTCAGAGTTAGAAACACAAAATGTGCATTCACAAACATAATCATAAACCACAATGTCCCAGGGTTCCACTCAGTTATATCCCATTTGTTTCTGAGGAACACATAGATATGAAAAAAAATAAAAAGGAGAAATAAATCTAATTTAAAAAGAAATAAAATGCAAAAATATATGTAAAATATAAATCATTCATTTGAAACATTCAGTTGCTGACCCAGTCAGATTTATTTAAAGCAAAACACCACCTCCTGCATATCCAATTAATGGTTGCCATGGCAAATAAGAGTTCCCACCACACTACCTTATTGCTTTATGCATGGCAATTGCAAGTATATTACTCAGAATATTTCCATAATGATATTAGCTGCTCTATCCAGCCTCAGACAATTAATTTGGTGAAGCGTCAGGTGTTCAATATTTATCTCTCATAAAAATTAAATATAAACATTCACTTATCACATGGAAATGGATGCCTTTGTACATCACTATCCTACTTTCTCTCATTAAATATTTTCCTAGTAATTAGATTAGGGTTGGAGACAGATTTCTGGTGAGTTTTCATAAAATCATAGAATGGTCTATGTTGGAAGGGACCTCCGAAGGACCTCCCTTTCTGTATGAAATAGCCATGATCTCTACAATATTTTGTGGTGTTTTTTTAATTTGTTTAGTTGTTTGTTTGTTTGTTTTCAAATGACAGATAACTTTAAAATCTAGTCAGATAAAGAATATATTTTATATAAAAAAAAAAACTCCAACAGTTTCATTAATGAGCCCATACTGGCTTTTAAACATGGTCCCCAGTGAAATACAAATTCATTCTTTTTTTTTAAGGATTATATAGAAGGATAATGGCTGGATCAGCCTTAGCACAGCAGATATTGTATGAAATGAGCCAAAAGAGAGTGTTAACCCCCCAAAAAAAATTGCATATTACAAGGGACCCACCTAAAGGAAAAGGCCTACTCTGAACATCTTCCTCTGCCTTTAACACGGGTGTGCTTAAACTGTTGTAATCCAGTGCTCAAAACTTTCACTTCAAAAATGTTTTAACAGGTTTTTTTTTAAGCCACACCTTGTGATGATTTCTATAATCAGTCACTGTGCAGCCAAACCTGGAGACATATCTTTCTTCAGATGCTCTTCTTATCTTTTAAGTAGGACTCATTTTCAATCCTTGTAAAGCTGAGTTGTGTGCCAAAATGAATTCTGCAAGTGATCCACTCTAAAGAGATCCAAAAACTAAGAGCAACCAAGAAACCTTCAGATAGGCTGGGATCGGGGAGTTCAAGGTTATGTCAGAACAGAACAGAGTTTCTTGGTTGCTGGACAGTCATAGTTTAAATCCCTCAGTAATTCTGAGAGAAGGTACTGGATCCTTAGGCAATTTCTTCTCTTAGGCTTACTCATAACATAATGGAATTGTTCTCCTTCTTCAGCTTAACCTTTCAGTGAAAATTCTTTTCTTTTTTTTTGGTAAGAAACCTTCATCTTTGAAATTACTTCAGTCTCCACCAGCTGAATAAGGAATCTAATTAATGGAAGGATAAAATCTGTGGAGTGAAGTTGATAAGGATTTTCATGTAGGAAAGAACTCTTGCTGAAGGGCCAGTAATGAAGCTGAAAGACTGGTAATGTCAGAGTTGGTGAAATTATTGTCATTGTTACAACTACTGGTAGTAATAATAATCATCCTGATGTTTTGACACATTCACTTTTGATACGTTTTACGAAATGGCTATCATGCGAGTGTGAAACAGACAGAAATCATGCACTCTCCCAAACCACACTTCAGAGCTGGCCAGTTTGACTGCTTTGAGAATGTATTGTCTAGATTGTGATTTGCTTTTTCCTTTGGTTGTTGTTGTTTTAGAGCTTTTCTGTTGTGTATTTTTATTCCCCATCCTTATCCTCAACGTTCACATTTATCCTCAATGTTTACAAAGGCCTGCAGGGATAGGACGAGGGGCAATAGCTTCAAACTAGAAAAGAGCAGATTTAGGAATAGGTTCTGCACCATGAGGGTAATGGAACACTGGAACATGTTTCCCAGGGAGGTGGTTGGGGCCTCATCCCTGGGGATGTTCAAAATGGGGCTTGACAGGGCTCTGGGCAACCTGATCTAGTTGAGGATGCCCCTGGTGACTGCAGAGGGGGTTGGACTAGATAATCTTTGGAGGTCTTTTCCAATCCAGACCATTCTATGATTCTATGATATCACTTTGGTAGACAGTTTGAAGTAGTTTTACATGAGAAAATATGATCATAGTAATTTTTACATATCTAAGGCAAATCCTATTAAAAAAAAAAAAAAAGACAGAAACCTTGAAATAATTCTCTTCAGTGTGAAATACTTAGTAGCAGAAGAAAGCTATTAAATAATCATAAGCTGTTTACAGGGGAGAAACAAATAGCTAATTAAGGACAAAATAGTTGGATTTTTTTGGGTTTTTTTAGATAGATTTTTGTCTATACTTCTGTACAAAAAAGAACAAGTCAGCAAGCAAAATTAAGGTTCACTGCACATATTCTGATTATAGAACTGTCCTTGAATGTAACAAAATCTGAAGCTGGCTGTAGGCAACGAAAGTAGCTGAAAAATCTGGAGTCACACAATTTTGCTATGTTTTTGTTTTATTCTTTTGGCACATACTGCAACCAAGAGCTGCATTTAGCAATATCCAGCAGTTTGATGGATCAGATTTTTTTTTTTTTTAATGAATGAAACTAATTTCCCCTGAAGTAACTTCCACCAGACCAGCTGTTATTGTTATCACTGCTATCATCATCGTCATTATCAACATAACTATAATTACATTTAGAAAGATAAATCAAGGGAATGCAACAGGAAAAGACAAGAGTGCCAGGACATGGGATTGTCCTTTGTTTATGAGTCTCAATAGTATTGCTTTATTTTGGTCTGCATTGTGGCATCTCGCTACAGCAGGCTATTTAGGGTTCTCTGATTATATTTGTATTTTTATGGTGATTTTTATGGTGATCATGAATATTCGTGGTGATTTCTTGCATTTCTCTTATGGAAGGTGCAAATAAACAACATGAAATTATCAGCTGGCATTTTCTACATAAAGTCAAGTCAGTTTTGATTAGGGGAACATAGTTCCATTGAGTTTACTTCTATTAAAAATACAGTCATAGCATAATAGGATATTTGGTTGGAAGGGACCTGTAGAGATCATTTAGTCCACCCCACTGCATGATCACCCAGGACAGGCCACACAGGTAATCATCCAGGCAGGTTTGGAAAGTCTCTAGAGAAGGAGACTCCACAACCTGCAACTCAGCAGATCCTCCTGGTATTTCCATGCAACTCATCTATCTAAATGCAACTTAAAACCCAAATACAGAAATAGAAAAAGACAGAGTTCCACTGAATACTAATTAAGTTCTTCTGAATTACTAGATTCAGTAATATGTAGATACAGTAGGTCTATGATTCTATGTCTACCTTGACTTTATCAAGGCTTTTGACACTCTTCCATAGCATTCTTGTAGATAAGCTCAAGAAGGGTGGATTAGAAGGATGGGCAATGAGATGGATTGTGAGCTGGCTAAACAATGGAGCTCAGAGGGCCATGATCAATAGCACAGAATTCAGTTGGAGACCTGTAGGTAGCAGTGTTCCCCAGAAGTTAGTACTGGAATCAGTCTTCTTCAACATCTTCATCAGTGACCTAGATGAGGGAATAGAGCGTCCCCTCAGCAAGTTTGTTGAAGATATGAAACTGGGGTGGCTGGCTGATACACCAGAAAGTTGTGAAGCCACTCAGTGATGTCTGGACTGGTAAAGGGAAACCTAATGAGGTACAACAAGAATAAGTTTAGAGTACTGAACCTGGGGAGGAACCACACCATGCACCAGTACAGATTACGGGTTGTCCTGATGGAAAGAAGCTACGTGGAGAAAGACCTTGGAGTCCTCAGAGAAGACTGAGAGGAAATCCTATTAATGTTTATAAATACCTAAACAGTGGGTATCAAGAAGAAGAGGCCAAGCTCTTTACATTGGCGTCCTGTGATAGGACAAGGGGCAACAGATAAAACTGGAACACAGGAAGTTCCACCTCAATCTGAGGAAAAATTTCATTGCCAAGCCAATAGGACAATTTAAAGATCAAGCTGTTTGGGGTCTGGAACAACTATTAGTTTCCTTCATGATCTCTAAGAACAAGGCAGGACTTGAAGATAAACTTTTTTTTCATAATAAATTGAGGTGTTACTGAGTCAAAACATCTCTCATCAATGCTATTAGGCTTTTCTTTGTGTCATAACTTTGAGAGCAAATACACTCATTACCTAGATATGTGCAGTTCTATAATGTAAACTTCAGAGATAAATGTTTAAGTTATTTATTTTTTCCCTGTTGTAGTGACTGTTTATTATTTATCCACATCACTCCTTAAAAAAGAGTCAACTTAAAGAGACATAATATTATGATCTACTCTGAACATTTCACTTGTTTCATTTTAAATGTAAAAGTAATGGTTGTGGGAAGGAAACTTGAAGTTAACCACTGGCAGCTATAAATATGCAGAAAGGCTGGCAAAAGTATAACATAAGAACATTAATTAGAAAGCTGAAGAGCTATTAAACTGATGAAGTCTTTGTTTCTACAGATTGACAGTCACTGAATGTTAAATGGTACAACTGCTGGTAGAAACTGTGCACATCTGATCTTTCCCTGAGAAACAGAAAATATTTCCTGTTTAACACCTAGCATTTTATCCAGTAATATATTTAATTTAAATTTAACATATAATGTGGTCAAGTGCTGAGGAGATTGAATTAAATATTTACACATTTTGTTTGAGAAAGATTAATTTTGTAAGTAAGTATTGTTAAATGTTTTCTTGCTGGCACTACTTTTCCAGAAAATGCAGATTATGAATCATCTGACACACCTCTGCTCTTCTTTTACTCCCTCATGAAGAAAGAACATTAAGAGCTGTCTTAAGTCTGTTCACAGAAGGCTATTGAATAGAGTGATAGAGTATACTTGGATCAGAAGCCACTACAGTTTGAAACCTAGAGCTATCTATTACTATCTCCAGAATAATAAATTAAAAGTGCTCAAGGTTTCTCTCACTGGCCAGAAAAAAAATTCCTCCTCCTGTTCCTTTTAATTTCTTCCTTGCCCTTTTTTGATTATCTCTTTACAGCCTTTAGGGCTTTTCCTGCTGTCAAAAATTAAAATATACCATTATTTATAACACTAGGGAGAAGGAAAAAAAAAAAAAAAAAGTTGAGAGGATCTCCTGGGCATACTAATGTACTTTTTGCTTTTTCATTTAAGACTTTTCACAGTCTTAAAATCAAATTTAGCCACATGAGTTAATTCATCACTAACATGAGGAATGCCTTCTACAACCCCTTTGCTGCATGAATTGTCTGGTCTTCAGAGAACTCTTCTGAGAACCTCTTTTTTTACTCTGTTCATAGTTAATGAATTGATTGTTAATAGGCAGTTAAAAATAATTTCAATGTGAATTACAAATAGTGCTGGTAGTAGAAGCTAGAAAAGAACTAGGGTTTCTTTAAAAATGAAAAAAAAAATCTATAGAATCATAGAATGATCTAGGCCAGAAGGGACCTCCAAAGGTCGTCTAGACCGAGCTCCCTGCAGTCAGCAGGGACATCCTCAACTAGACCAGGTTGCCCAGAGCACTCTCAAACCCCACTTTGAATATCTCCAGGGATGGGGCCCCAACCACCTCCCTGGGCAACCTGTTCCAGTGTTCCACCACCCTTATAGTAAAGAACTTGTTCCTGATATCCAATCTAAATCTGCCCTTCTCTAGTTTGAAGCCATCACCCCTTGTCTTGTTCCTGCAGGCCTTTGTAAGTAGGAAAGTGATTTGCCTTAGTGGATCATTCATCTATTAACACCTGGATAATACCCCAAATGGGTCCACAAACTGATTTGCCAACAATGTCTTCCCAAAGTAATCTGATTGAATTCAAAGAGGGAAAAAATTAAAATGAATGAAGGAAGAAGTGAACTATCTGTGTTTAATCTTCAGTTTCATCAGAAATCGATTAACTAGCTGACTTTGGGTCCAAAAGAATTCATTATGCTCAGTCTCCGGTATAATTAACAACACTATGGCCATCTCCCAAAATATTCATTAAACAGTCAGGAACAATATGAAATTCAAATTAAAATCGGAAAAGAGATTAAATAGAAGTAGTCATCTCTAAAAAGAATCTTACTACATCTGAGATGAAATCATTTAAGCAATACAAAATATGGAAATACATTTTGTGTTACATTTAATTATCATTAATTCCAGCACTGCAAGCTGGCAGCTATTTTAGGCTCATTACAAAAACTAAAATGGGCTGGAATTTTAATAGAAATCAATCCTCATTGGAATAATTGGAATGTGATTCAAACTTACAGGAAGTTTAGTTCTCAAACCCAACTTTTCTATTTGATTTTGCTCTATTGAGGAAATCTGTGTTCTATAGCACATCTACCATTAAAGTTGTAAAAAAATCCAACAACTGATGAATAGACACCTAGCTGGGAATGGAAGAAGGGAGAAGAGGGAGGAGTTTAAATATATGTTTTGTAATCACTGTTTCCCAAATTTCCTAAACCTAGTGTCTGTACCCTGTGGAGCTGATTAGTGATGCCATTAGTCATATTGAATTTGTTTGCATATTTCACCCCCTGTAATTTTACCTTCCTATACTTAGTACATTATTCCTGTGAATTTCGATAGCAGTTAGCCAGTAAAAGTCAAACTTCTCTTGTTTCAAATTTTTATTTATTTATTTACTATTTATTTTTTATTCAAATATCATAAATATTTCCATTTTATCCCCTTCTGTAGCAAATAATTCCAGGAAAGTAAAAGTAACATTACCTTCAAAGTAAACAATCTTGACTATGTTTATGTGATACACTGATGGTTATACAGAATCAAATACACTGCCGGCAGAACCTGTGGTCCTATGGAGAGAGAAGCCCACGCTGCAGTGGTCTGTTCCTGAAGGATTTCACTGGGTGGAAGGGACTCTGGAGTAGTTTGTGAAGAACAGCAGCCCATGGGAAAGTTTCACTCTGCAGAAGCTCGTGTAGAACTGGCTTGCCCTTGACAGTAATTGCTGAATGATCTCCCTATGCTTATCTAGACCCAGGAGCCTTTAATAGTATTTTAGCTCCCTTGTCCATCTGAGAAGAAGGAGTGACAGAGTGGCTTTCATGGGCATCTGGTGTATAGCTAGGGTCAACCCACCACATGGGCCAGGAAATTGCAGCATGAAGTCTGTCCTCTAAGGGAAAGCATGCTCTGCTAAATTATTGTAGTGGTTTGAGACAAGGACTTTTCCATTCATAGCTAATGCACAATTCATTGCAACATTCCTAAATTAGAGACTGCAACACTCAACAGTAAACCAAATTTATTGGACCTCTGGAAGACTTTAAAAAATGCTTATTTCACAGAAATTTAATTAGATTGATTAGGATTACTGAATTGTGCATGTGAGATTTCTCTAGAGGCCATCATTGCCTTGAGAAACTTGCACAATAATTAAACTCTAACAGGACATTCAACTGTGACTTTTAATGGTCATTCTTACCAACTAACTAGTAGGAGGGGAAAGCAGAGGATACAGCCTCTGGAAGCCACAGAAGTAGTATTTGCAACAAAGAAATGACCCAGTATAAAGGGAAAAGGGACACTAATTTTTGACATATTGAAGAGCTTATGGAAATCTCTTGTAGCAGGTAAGTAAGCTTTACATGTATTAATTAATTAATTAATTAGCCAGACACCTTTCTGGAAGGCCTATTTGAATTTGTTAATGAAAGTCACAAAACAAAACAGAACCCACCCAACGAACCAAAAACAAAACAAAAAAACCTCCCAACCAAACAAATAAATACCCCTCCTCCAAATCCCAAATAATAATGATAATAATGATAATGATGATGGTGATGATGATAACAATAATAAGAACAAGAACAATAATAATGATGATGTTTATATCTGGAGGTCCAAGAAGTATTTCTGGGACTGCCCAAGACAAGCACAGATTTTTTTTGGTTTAGGATTTACAAAGACAGATGTCTTATTCAGTGCCCAGTCATCCACAGGTCTACACCATTCTGAGGATATAAAACTCTCTTAAGATATGGTGAGAAATTCATTTGCATGCAGACTTTTTCTAAGTGTAATCTAGATGTGAACATTTTGTGTACAGGGTCAGTGAAGTAGCACAAATACCAAATGATTAATGCACTCCTGAATTACTGGTCAATAGCAAAATGAATACAATGCTTAGGCAATAGATCCGTCCAATTTCCAAATGACATCTTTTCAAAGAAAGCCCAAATAGTGAAACCCTGGCCTCTTTTAGTGCACTAGCAAAACTGTCAAGGTATTTTTTTCAGTCTATACTGAGAATTCATAAACTAGAAAGATTAATCATGCCATTGGATGTTTTTAATTGCATATTTGGTATAGAAAGCAAGAAGCATTACTCAAGCATTCTTAAAATGCAATATAGATCAGTCAATGATGTACATATGCCTTTGGTATACTCTTAGTCTGAAAAGATTTAACTTTTCTTTTGTATACATATATTAAAATTAACACTATATGTGTTCTATCATTATTCCAAATTTACCTTGATATAAGAAAGAATTATTGTTTATATTAATAACGTGATAAAACTATAAAAAGACTAAGGGTGATCTGTGTAATTCTGTCAGCAGTCTAGAGCAGAAAATGTAGATTAGAAAATAAATATTTTTGCAGTGTCACACATCCTGCTTAAAGATATTCCATCAGCGTACATCCCTTTAAATGGAGAGCTGAGAATATGTGCCACTCAATCATAGAATCACAGAATTGTCAGGGCTGGAAGGAATCTCAAACATCATCCAGTTCCAACCCCCTTGCCATGGGCAGGGACACCTCACACTAGGTAAGGTTGCTCACAGCCATATCCAACCTGGCCTTAAAAACATCCAGGGATGGGGCTTCTCCCTGGGCAACTTTTTCCAGTGTCTCACCACTCTCTGTAGGTGAGAAATGAAGAACTTCCTTCTAACATCCAATTTGAATCTACCCACTTCGAGGTTTGCTCCATTCCTCCTCATCCTATCACCACACAACATCCTAAAAAGTCCCTCAACAGATTTTTTGTAGGTCCCCTTAAGATATTGGAAGTCCATTCCGTTTCAGGCTTCTTCCAACACTAGGTAAAAGCAGTTACTTTTTCATAGACCTGATTCTGGGTGAAGAGAAAATCAAGATACCTCAAATTTTCAGTGTGGGATAGATAGACTACTATAGCTTAAATGGACTTAAAAGTTCTTTTTTAACATTACTTATATTTCCTGAATCTTATTTAACCACAGAATGACTGCACTGAAATCTCTGTAAGACAGCATAACAGATTTTTTTTTCAGTGTGCAGTCATTCTGATGCTCTATTACTGGATGCCTCTGACTCTTTTACTGTAAGAAGAAAGGTGAAGTGATTCTTTCCTAATAATTTTCAATCTGCTAGTCAACATTTTAAGATCTCTTTTATATCTTTCCTAAGTCATACAATTTGTTATTCTACAAGGCTCAGGACCAAATTTTTGCATTCAATTGTCCTGCACCAACAAGATTTTCAATAGAGCTCAGCATATTATCACTCCCACTACAATACTTATGGCCAAACTTATTAAAAATAACCAACAGCTACTACAACAAGGCCTTTAAAAAATCTGGCAAATAGTAGTGTCCTGAAGAGCTGAAAAAATGCATCTGATGACTTTGCAGTTGCTTTATTTTAGTTTATTGTCTGCAATTAAAAGAAAAATGTCATTTTCTCCCATATTGTCCTTTTGTTTAGCCAAATAGGCACTTCTCTTATTGCCCCTCTCTTTCTCAAAGGGAGAGATAAAGGGGAGCCTACATATGTCTACATATTGAGAAGCTCATAGCATCTAGAACTGCTCAGCCTATACATTCAATTATGATAAACTTTACACGTTCTTTATAAAATTGTAAATATTATGTAAATCGCAATTAACTGAAAAGATCCAAGTGTTACTTCTTCAGAGGAACAGTAGGAACAGTAAAAGAATGGAAGCTTTGGAATTAAGACAATCAATGGAAGTGTTGAAATCAAGACATCTCAGTGAAGATTTCACCTAGTCAAAGGGAAAATGCCAAGTAAACTATTTTCTGTGAAACATATTCCAGAATGATTACTGTTGGAAACTGTTCTGGAATATTATATTGGGCTACCAGTGGCATAAGCAGTGTCTCTGTGATAACATTTAAGGAGTAAAAAAGCTGTTGCACCACAGCAGTAAGGAAAGAAGAGTGAGAATACATGAGAAATAACACTGCAGATATGAAGGTCAACAAAGAGAAGTAAGTGCTCCAGACATGAGGCAGATGTCAGCCTACACAGTCTGTGCTTTCTGCAACTGGGAGGACTTTCTTCCAGTTGCCAGAAGGAGGAAGTCATATAGGAGAGTTTTGGAAGTGAAACACTGGGAAAGAAGAAAGAAAAAGACATAAGACCAATATCTATACAACAGAAGTCTTCATTAGTTTGATTGCTGCAGAAATAAGACATATTCCTCTAATTAGAGAATCACCTGGTTGGAACAGACCTCAAGATCATCAAGTCCATCCATAAGCCAACATCTCCCTAAAGAAAACTATGTCATACCTTGATGTCAAATCATGTCAGTGACGTCAGACAAATGAAAAATACGTGATCCTTAGTGAAGTACCTATTTTTTCCACATCCAGTTAAAACGTTTGTGTTATATTGAAATAAGCAAGAAACACTTGTGCCAGGAAAAAAAATGAATACATGTTACTTAAAGCCAAATACAGTTTTCCATTAATGAGTAAGAGTAAATGATACAAGACTTTTATTCTGAAAATGTAACATTCCCACCTTTGATGCTTCTGCTTGTGCTCTCCTTATAATTTCTAGAAGCAGTGAACATCTTACAGTAGCAACAGTGGGACATAGAAAAAAACAACAGGTCCCCTCACTACAAGAAGGACATTGAGGTTCTGGAGCACTTCCAGAGAACGGCAACGAGGCTCATGAAGGGCCTGGAGCACATGGCCTATGAGGAGTGTCTGAGGGAGCTGGGGTTGTTCAGCCTAGAGGAGAGGAGGCTGAGGGGAGACCTCACCACTCTCTACAACTGCCTGAAGGGAGGTTGAAGCAAAGAGGGGGCAGCCTCTTCTCCTTGGTGTCAGGCAACAGGACCAGAGGAAACGGTTTCAAGCTGCACCAGGGAAAGTTCAGGCTGGATATTAGGACGTATTTCTTCACAGAGAGGGTCATCGAACAGTGGAATGGTCTGCCCAGGGCAGTGGTGAAGTCACCATCCCTGGAGGTGTTTAAGTAGCCTGTGGACCTGATGCTTAGGGACGTGGTTTAAGATTGACCTTAAACTGTTGGACTGGATGATCTTTGAGGTCCCTTCCAACCAGATGTTTTCCGTGATTCTGAGGTCAGAAGTATTCCTTGTGTGTTCAAAAGAATGCTTAATAGACGCTGTCTCTCTTAAGGTCTCCTTTTTTCTTTTTCTTTTTGATTCTGTCTAAATACCACAACCAAGAGCAAGAACTGCAATCAGAATTGTGAAATAGGACTGCCTCAGTAAGTATCAAAGAAAACACTTTTGAAGAGTCATATCTTATATGAATGGTTGTTTTTCTAACAAATAACTGCTGCTGGGATGTTTTAGCATCTTTGGCAAAAAAAGCTGTACTCCAGACATTTTTATTAGACTGGTTTTTTTTTCCATATGGATAAGAGAAAGCAAAAAGCAGATACATGTTTTGTCATCAGTATTGCTTCTAAACTGAAAACCAAACCTGAATGCGTTTTGATTTTGTTGAACAAAACATTTATCTGTGCTGACAGCCATTGCTATATTTCATACATAAACCCATGGAATTTACCTTACATAGACTGAGATGTTAAATATAAATATGAGGAAAAGCAAAGTGTTCACAGCAGAAAGCTTGACTGATTGTTAAATAACAAAGATTATCAGGCATCACCATGAAGGAACAGCTCCTATTCTGAAGTCTCAGGATGTTTTTCTTATATTAATAGTTGCATTCACTGTCATTTTGGGGCAACTTGGAAATGATTCCATCAACATGATTTTCATGTAGTTTTGATGAAAAAAAAAAGTATGCCAAGCCATGAAATTGTTGCTGACAAAAAAAAAATATTCCATCATCTCATAACATGTTATAATACAAGCCAAATATCTGATGGATAAAGGAAGGTTGAAGGAACAGCAGTGTTTGGGTGATATGGGATTCTTTCTCCCATTCTGCTTATAAAGTAAGAAACTACAGAATTAAAATTTTGAGACAAGCTGAGTTTTTTTCCCCTCTGCATGAAGTCCAGTAATCCAACACAGATTAATAAGGTATCAGTGTGCACAGAAAAGTTCAAATCAAAGGCCTAAGATGCTTTGCAAGGTATATTTCTTTGAGAACTAGGCTGCTATGAAATGCTAATGATGTAAATGATATTTAATGTATAGAACAAGATCTCTGTCACAGAGGATACTAATGTTGTAGAGAGTCTACAACAGTGTAGAGTCCTGCATATGAGGAGGAATAACACCAGGCACCAGTACAGACCAGGGGTCATCTTGCTGGAAAGCAGCTCCATGGAGAAAGACCTTGAAGTCCTAGTGGACAGCAAGTCACCCACAGGACAGCAATGTGAATTTGTGGCCAAGAGGACCAATGGTATTCCGAGGTGTGTCAAGAAAATTGTGTCCAGCAGTTCTAGGGAGGTTCTCCTCCCCCTCTACTCTGCCCTGGTGAGACCACGTCACTATGATTCCTTTCCTGGAATCGCTACAGAAGCTTCATCACTTAATTCAAGAGGAAATATCCATGGTGCTAAGAGAACATCTGTGTTGAAAAAACAGCTCACCTTATGAAAGAATGTGTCAACAAAAAGACAAGGAAAAAACAAAGGTTGCTTTTCTTATCACAGCTTGGAAGACTTCTTTGTGTTCTATATATTCAATCACAATATTGCTTCATATTGCAGAAAGTACCTTCTCTAAAGAAACCTCAAATCTTTCTGGGTTCAGACTTTTAGATTCTTCAAAAATAGGAAATGAGTTTTGAAAATTTGCCCAATATTATAAAATTACAAAGATTAAATAAGAAAAAACAAAACAAAATAAAAACAAACAAAACCCCTCAAAAAAGAAACATCCCAAAACTATGAAATAAAAGCAAATATTCACATATATAGGAAAGATGTAGAAAAGTTGTGTTAGGAAAGCCAGGAAAATTCCTTAGAGAAGTAGTTATTTTGGCTAAATTACTTAAAATCTGATAGTTCAAACCTGCAAGAACAGATGGTAGTGTGAAAATAAAATTCTCAGTAGCAAGTTAGGAAAAAAGAGGAGGCAAATAATTTTTAGTTTTTCTGTATCTATTCCTTATTCCTTAATCACAACAATTCTAAATAATAGAATAAGCCAGAGCTTGTCCCTGAGCATAGAAAATGTGACTTTGATAGGTAGTGAAAATCTAAATGCTATACACTAACAGAAGATGGATTTGTATCACCAACTTTAATGATCATTTGGGAAGCCAAAAACACATAGTACATTCTAACCAGGAAAATGAGACAGTATAGAAGCCAAAACTAACATTTGAAGGTGGAGGAAATATTTTTCTTTGATTCATAAAAAAAAAATAATTTAAAGGAAAGAATATACCTAGAGATGCAGAAATCCTGCAGTGTCTAATAGGGAGGTATTAAAGGGGAAAGTTGAAGGAAAATAAATGAAAGAACTAGTAGTTAAATAGTTACAAGAGGACTTGTTAACTAAAAATTCAGACAAACTGCCAGAGTAAGCAGTATAATAAGTTACACAGAGAGTATCAGCCACAGAACTGATATGGTTCTGGCATCCCATCTGGAAGGGACACACCGAGGTGGATATTGAAGAAACAAAGCAGGGAAGAGAGCAAAGCAGCATTCCAACTGAAAGAGGCTCCTTATGGGGGTTCTTAAATGGCCCAGCTTGAGGGGGGTAGATTTAGACTAGATATTAGGAAAAAATTCTTTGTAGTAAGAGTGGTGAGACACTGGAACAGGTTGCCCAGGGAGGTCATGGATGCTGCCTCCCTGGAGGTGTTCAAGCTTAGGCTGGATGAGGCCCTGAGCAATGTGGTCTAGTGGAAGGTGTCCCTGACAACACCAAGTTGGAATCAGATGATCTGTAAGGACCTTTCCAACCCAAGCCATTCTGTGAATATATGAATACCCCGTATAACAACACCAGTAACAATAGGAATGTAAGTAGAAATAATGTGAGGTGGATAAAACAGTCTAGGAGATTATTTGCCAAAACCAAAAAAAAGTCATTTTTAAGAGGAAAATTACCAAGAGTCAGACTAAAGATAATCAGAGAACTAGAGGTAATTACAGAGACTTTTGAAACAAAGAAGAGGTCATTGTGAAAAGAAGTGCAAAAAAGAAAGATGATAATTTGTAACTGGAAGCAACAGGCCTTGAGCTGCAGCACAGCAGGTTAAGCACTGCCAGCACCTGCTCTAGCAGCACCTTTGCTTCTACCTGGGACAGGCACATCCCCCTTCTATGGGAGAAGTGCTGGGACCAGCCTACACTGGGAAGACCTGTATTGGGGGCATAGATGTTAGCTTAGGAGAGTCTTCTTACCAGCACCCATGATTAGGGATGTAAATGTGTGTAGCTGTATGAGGATTATTATAAAAGAATGCTTAGAAGTTTGTAGGCATTTATTAACATTTCATAATGTCTGGTCCTGTGGTTTATCTGTTGTGCTACTGATATTGATCCTGGATCAATATCAGTTCACTCTTTCCAAGTTAATTGCATGTCATTAGCAAACCAATAAACCGTTTCAGATCCAATTTGGTTTAAACTATATGAACTGAGCAGTTTTTCTCTGTGACAGCAGCTGTCTTCATCGCCATAAGGCATTCTGAAATTATCTCAGGAAAGATTATCCCACTAATACACTGGGGTATTTCTGCTGGAGTGGAGGAAATCCTCAAGGACAGAAATGAGGTTTGTAACGAAATGGCCTGTGGATATCTTGGATAGATCCACAGACACAGGAAACAGTTCAGGACTCATAAACACTCTTGAAGAACTTAATCAGCCTGCACTTTACTGCTGAAGAGTGTGTTTATGAGAAGCTTTGTTAGATATCCTTCCACAAATATTCTGCACCACCTTTGTTTCTGCAGAACTGCTGCTACCTAAACTAGAGACAATTGTGACTAACCTTTAAATTAATTCCTTCTCTATTTCAAGAATATCTATAATTTACAGTGTGACCTCTGCAGTTACTCACTCCAAACTACACAGTCTAATGAACTATGCACCTCTCCTATGAAGACAGGCTGAAAGAGTTGGGGCTGTGCAGCCTGGAGAAGGCTCCAGGGAGACCTTATAGCCACATTTCAGTATCTCAAGGGGACTTGCAGGAAGGCTGGGGAAGGGCTGTTAAGCAGGGCTTGTAGTGACTGGACAAGGAGCAATGGTTCTAAAGTGGGGCAAATTTAGGTTGGACATCAGGAGGAAGTTCTTTACAGTGAGAGTGGTAAAATACTGGAAAAGTTGTCCAGGGATGTGTTTGAGGTCCTGTCCCTGAAGACATTCAAGATCAGTCTTGCTGTATCCCTGGGCAGCCTGATCTAGTTGAAAGTGTCCCTACTGACTCCAGGGGGATTGGACAAGATGGTCTTTGAGGGTTCCTTCTAACTCAACGCAATCTGTGTGAATCTGGATGAACCGTGTGGCTCAATATGAAATTATTTTAGCCTATGGGTTGGGAGTGTTGAGGGTTTTGGTTTTGCTGTTTTGTTTTGGTTGGTTTGTTTGTTAGTTGGGGTGTGGGGGTTTCTGTGGTTCGTTTTGTTTTTAATTATGGTTTGGTTTGGTTTGGGGGTTTTTGTGTCTGTGTTTTAAATAGTGGAGGAGGAAGGAACAAACCCCTTGTATGCATTAGGAACAAACACCCTAGAGCTGTATCTTTTTCTCCCAGGAGGTAGTTGGCAGAGTAGAATAACAAATAACTAAAGATACCTTCTATAATACGCATGTTTTATATATGGATTTACATTTCATTATTTTTTAAATCCAACTAGGTGTTGAAATTGCTTTAAAGAAGTAATTTTCTTCTAGTTGTACCCAAACCATCTCCTGATAACTTCCTCTGAGAGCTGAGGACAGAGATACGTTTAGTTACATTCAGAGCTACTGTTCTATCTAAGTAGAAATGTTGCACATAAGAGAAAACACATCTGTAAAATAAAAGATTGGTCTGCCATTAACTCTGAACTAGTCAGTTTGTTTTAGCTCACAGTTCACAGTGACAGGTCTTTCACTTCTTTTTCCGCATTTGGTACCATGGCAAGATATATATATATATATAAAATAACTCTTTTCTCTTTCAAATAGTCACAGAAAAAGCACCCTTTACTTAATAGCCTTATAATGAGCAATGCTTCTCTCAGCATGCTACATCTTTAATCCTCTAGTAAGACAAGAATGATTTTAAATAATTTAAACTGAAAATAGGCAATCAGGAGATCACTACAGGTGGAAAATGAGTCTTTGCAGCAAGGCTTAGAGAAGTAAAATGGTCGTTAATAGCTAAGACAGTTTCTAATTGTCTGAAGACAGATAAAACCTGAGGTAATAAAATCAGTATATTTTTATTATGCAATCTGACACATGACTAATATTGACCAGCCAGCTTTGGCCAACCTGTAGAAATAATGAATTTTTCAGGATGGGAGACAAAAATAAATGATTAAAAACTGTTTGAAATCAAATGAATATTTGGACCAAAAAAAAAACCAAAAAACAAAAACAAAAACCCACCCAACAAAACCATTACAATTCAGAAACCCAAAGCCAAAACTTAAGAAGAGAAAAAATAAAGTGAGATCCTAATGATTGCTTTCATTTGCCCTCTCTTTTGTCCCTTCTCAGTGTTTCAAAGTATTCAGATTTGATACTTACAAATCTTAGCTCATTGTGAACTATGTTGTTTTCAGTATACTCTGTACATCAAAAATGCTCAATTTAGCTTTGGTTCTCTGTATTCTGTTGTAGAAAAAGTTGTAGGATAACTGCCAGGACTGGAGGTAATCAGTCAGATTGAGGTTGTACCCATCAGCCCTTTTTAGGTAGAGAGTATAGAAGTATTTGTAAATGGATGGAACTGAAAATCCATCTAAGCCAGTATCTTATCTTCAGCAATAGGTACAAACAGATACATAAAGAAGATACAAGGCATGCAAGAAATGGAGGAGACAAGTGACATTCTTCTTAAGAACTTCCCTATCTTCCAAGATTTGTAGCTCTGGAAATTCTTAAGTCAGTCATAATTTCTAGGCAACTTTTCATGTATTCATTTCATCTTCTTCTGACAGCACATGACATTTTATCCAGCATGATGTTTGTGGACAAAAAAATTCAATAAGGTGGCTAAACAGTCTCTTACTTTGACAAATTGTTGTTCCTGAGACTGATAATGAAGCTACTAACATCGAATTAAAATCATCAGTTGACTCAGTTTTCAAAGCTGAAAGGATTCAGAAGGTAATTCACATTCACTTAGACCCATTGATTTAAGCTATGTAAGCTAATATGGACATAGGGAATTACAGGGCATGGCACACCACAGACAGAGGTCTGTTAACACTTTAGGGTACAGATCCTTCATTGTAGTTTAGCATCATGGATCAGCTTCCTAGGTACAGCTGCTAGTCTGGGACAGTGACTAGTAGCACTGTTTTGAAAGATACTTAAAACGTTGATAATGTTGTAAGAGATGGCTCAGAGAATGTAAAATCACTGCAAAAAAAAATAAAAATGACAGACTCATTGATCTTAAAGAATAGGAAAGGTGAAAATTAAGTCAATGTTTTCTCCTGTTGCAACAGACAATCTCAAGAAAAGATCCAGATAAAAGATCTTAAAACCTACACTAAAGAAAAGATCAGAGATATTCTGTTGAAACTGGGCTTTTTCCTAAGCAATGTCAAAAAGAGCACAATACTTTAGCAAATATTCTTGAAATTATTAGGTGTGAGGTTAAACTCCCTGCTCACTTTCAAGGTGAATTGCACAACCAGTTGTATATAGGAATGGAAATTTCTGTCTTGGCATAGTTCTGGGTTTCTGTATAATATACAGAGATTTTCAAGACTCATGGAAGCCAGAAGTCTGATTATGTTTCACTATTCTAAAGGTATAGTATAGCTATTCATGTGAGACAATGGTATAGTCAATATTAACCTTAATAAAAGTCAGTCTCTTAGTATAATGCAGTTGCAAAGATAATTGCTTGTCCTTCCACACTCTCTGGGATCCAATCAGATTTTGACATGAGGGTATAATTTTGATCTTAAGTGGGATAAGTAAACAGATTCTATTTGTTCAGATGCATAAGATTTACTTTGTGAGTCTTCCTCGTAAAAGGAATATCTCATTGTAAATTTATACAAGGTCATCCTGATTCACCTTCAGAATAATTAAATGCAGTTTATAGCTTTAAAATAGATTTTATCATAATGGTTTGCTATTTTCTGGAAACATACTATTTATGTCTATTCATATTGAACACTTTTGAGGTCAATATTAAGGAGCTGGAAGTAATCTAATTATGAATCTTCTTGCACAGCCTTCTTTGCAAATTGGCAGCATTTTCCCTACTATAAGGCCTGTTATTCTTGTATTGATTTAATAAAGTAGCATGCTTTATTTATATAGCACACTGCCTGAATGTGTTCTCATCTGTAATGGTAATTTGAGGTTAATAGAACCTGTATGTTAGAGCTGGTTCAATTCAGATAGTTGCTATTAGAGTTTGAGATAATCATTTATTTCTTCAGCCAAGTGATACTCATCTCTCCCCCTTGTGGAGCAGAAGTGCCTCTTCAGAGGCTGGTCCAGGGGAGTCACAATGGTTTCAGATTCAGCTGTCATAATTCAGAGGGCAGAAAGAACAAATCAGAATTTGTAAGACTGTCATTGACGTTGTTAGTAGGAGTATAATTGAGGATGAAAAATCAACCCAAGCCTAAATTCATACAAATTAGGAGTTGGAGTTTGACTGGAACAAGGCAACATCGGGGAGTGAAAGGAGATCTTATTGAAGAGAACACAATCAAATATCTGTCATATACTTATCAGGATGGGAAAGGCAATTCAGAGGATGACTAGTGAAAATAAGCTTATCAATAATTTGCTCTGCAAGTGCATTCAGAGTAACAAGACTGAGGAAAGCATTACTCTTGCTCAAACACAGGGAAAGAATGATAAACAAATGATGTCAGGAAACAGTCTCAACTACCTTTTCTGTTCCAGTTCTCAGGAAGATCAGCTGAGAGCAAACAACTGGTAGAAATCTTGTAGCTTCAAAGAGTGAAGAAACAAAAATTACTTTTTGTTGGTGACTTTGGGTTTTTAGAATAATATTGCAGCCCTTAAGAATAGGAGATTCAACAAATCACTTATCTTGACTTTCCCAAAGCTTTCAATGGAAGTGCATTATATTCTGACAATGAAACACAAAATAGATGAAACTACAATAATGTGGGTGGAAAACTGCTTAGGAAAGGTGATTCCAAAGACTAATTATCAGTAACCCATTATTATAATGAAATTATAAAGCCTATATTTGATGTGAAAATGCAACAATATTCAATAGGTCTGAATATTCAATGTTCAAACCCTGTTTATAACAGGGCCCATAAAGTCTTCAGAACAATACTTAGAATCATAGAATTGGTTCAAAAAGACCTCCAAAGGTCATCTAGTCCAACATCCCTGCAGTGAGCAGGGACATCTTCAACTCGATCAAGTCACCCAGAGACCTGTCAAGCCTCACCTTGAATATCTTTAGGGATGGGGCTTCAACCACCTCTCTGAGCAACCTATTCCTATTCCAGTGCTCAACTTGCTTCAGTCTTACCTACAAACAGATGAATTTCTTATATTATAGCCAAGAGAACCTCTTGTAAGAAAATGGCATTCTCAAATAATAATAATAATAATAATAATAATAATAATAATAATAATAATAATAATAATAATAATAATAATAATAATAATAATAAATATAATTGAAGGGTTTTACATAAGTCAGAAAAAATAGTGTAAAACTGCACATTCAAAGCCAGTCACATTTCATTCAGACAGATGGTTTCACTTCCCTCTCCCCAACTACAGTTGACCCAAGTGCCTAGAGAATTCCAAGTGTGAACCTCAAACCACAGGGCAGTTCTAATCCTGGAGCACATTATATTGCTGCTCTCAGAAAGGTCTACATTTTCAGATATGTACATTCAAGTGAAAAGATATCCTAGTTGTCTTCAATCTTGTTCTGTTGGTCTCAATGGACTTTATTTTTAATAAATACTTCAGGTTTTAGAGCAGCACTGCACACAAAAAAGGCAATAGGAGTGAAGGAAATTGACTCTACTTACAGCCGTCCCATTTTCTGAGAAATTATTCCACCTTGGGAAATTTTATCTTCAAAACATGAATTAATGGATGTAGTACAGAACACAAAGTTGGATGCTTAATTTTTCAGGATTGCCATAGGCCTATATTTGAAAAGCATTCATAGAACATTTCTAGAATTATTTTAGAAAACAAAACAAAACCAAAAACAAGCTACAACAACAAAACAAAAAGACAAAATAAAATAAAATAAAATAATAAAAAATAAATAAAATAAAATGTAAAAAAAAATAAAATGTAAAATAAAATAAGAAAAATAATAAAGGTTTATGTTGAAAGGTAGAATATTGAAGATCTGGTAGGTGAATAGTGAACTTTATAACAAAAACAACTAAGCAACCAAACAATGCATGAGTAAAAAACTGAACCAGACCTTTTCTCCCTCTGCATTGAAGAGTAGCAATAAGAGGCAATTTTTTTGTTTTAAAGATTAAAATTAAAAAGGCATTGTTGTTTCAAACTCTAATTTCCATTTCAGAAGCCTTTTTCTTTCAGGCAAGTCTAGTAAATTTAGGAAGTTCAAAGAGAAGGAGAGAGGCACAAATGCATTGTATGATTATTTCCTTCTATTTGGAGACTTAGCCTCTGCTCCTGGAACTGATTAAAAGTGGCTGTGACATTTTTGTCTTTAACTTGGATGATACATCACCCTGCCAGATTGCCTCTTTGGAAAAGAAAAGTCCCTATTGTAACTGCATTTTCTTTTACAAACATTCATCAGTAAAGATAATTGCAGCTTCTGTTACTAATTCAGTCACCAATGAGATCAGCTTGTCCTTGTTCAGCTTCTTAGAGTTGAGAAAATACTATTTATTGTTAACTCTCTCTCAAGCCCTTTTATCTCATCACCCATTATTGACTAACAGAAACAGAATTACAAAACTGTCAGGGTCAGAAGGAACCTCAAGGATCATCTAGGTCCAACCCCCACGCCTTGGGCAGGGACACCTCACACTAAATCAGGTTGCTCAGTGCCACATCCAGCCTGGCCTTAAAAAATTCCAGGGATGGGGCTTCCACCACCTCCCTGGGCAACCTGTTCCAGTGTCTCACCACCTTTATGGTGAAGAACTTCTTCCTAATGTCTAATTTAAATCTCCCCTCCTCTAACTTGGATCCCTTCCCCCCAGTCCTATCTCTACCTGACATCCTAAAAAGTCCCTCAGCAGCTTTCTTGTAGCCCCCTTCAGATAACTTCTCTTCTTCAGACTGAACAACCCCAACTCTCTCAGCCTGTCTTCATAAGAGAGATGTTCCAGCCCTCTGATCATCCTTGTGTCTGTTCTCTGGAAATTTTATCATGAGATTTAACAGTCATGCAAGACATTAACTGAAAATAAGGCTTTTTGGCTTTATGATTCTGTTACAGCAAGCATGATAGCGTGATTCACAGCTGATATTTTCTGATCTTATGATGCAACAAATATTCAGTATCCCAATTCATCTCCCTATTTAAATAGGGGATTTTTCCCATGAATTTTTCAGGATTGCTTCATCACCTAGCTTAAAGTCAGGATGTATTCTTCACTTTATACATAAACCCATGTAATGTCTTAGTCATTTCAGTCTGGCTTACAGGTAAAATTGTTGCAACAGTTCAAACACAAGAATTTCTCAAGATATTTTCATTTGAATCAGCTTTTACTGAGTACTTCTCATAAAACTGAACTTTGAAAACAGAGAGGAATTTTATTTTATCAAATTTTCAAACATAATTTCAAGGAAAATCCTGTGGAAGGTACTCTTATAGAGAACACAAGGTGAAATTTTATAATTCAGGAAAATATCAGAGTGCAATTGTGGAATAAATTTACAAACTGAAAAAAAAAACCAAACAAACAAAAAACTCCAATCAAACAAACAAAAAGCAAAACAACAACAACAACAAAATCAAAACTCTAAATATAGAGTATTACATTTTGTTTATTTTGGAACCAGAGAAATTTGAATTCTGATTTGTTTAGTTCTTTTCGTATTTTCATATGAAAGTAGGTGGGTTTAGTTTTCTAAGGAAGAGGATTTAAGGATTGCATTTTACATATGTAACAAGCAGGGAGATTCTTCATCTCCAGTTTGTGAGACAAGAATGTTAAAGAAACACTACTGTGAGTACAAGGAATTCTCTGTTCTGTATAGACATAATACAAATATACTTTGCTACCCTCCCTTTAAGTTCATATCACTATGAATTTTTTCAGTGGAAACATTCACCTATTGAACCAGAAACACTTTGTTCCAGACATCTTTGTTTCAGATACTATTCACTGAAGCTTAAAAAAACTTTTAAGACTGTATGGTTAGGCCTCTTCTCTTATTTCCAGAGGTTAAAAAGAAAGCCCTGTGCTGATTTGTTGCATGTCATGCCTCAGGCTTTTGACTCCAGAGCCTCTATCCCCTGCTCCTCACCTTCTCAGCAATGTGTAGTTCTTCACATAAAATAAGTCCTTCCACTTGTTTCTCATAGTTCAAGCTTTGAGTGTAACTGGGTAACAGTCTTCTCTCCTCTCCCTATTTCCATGCAAACACAAAAAGTGGGTACAAAGGTATGGAAAAAGGACCCTTGTATTTTTAGCCTTCATTTTCCTGTGAAACTTTTTAATATCACTGTGGAAGAAAATGAAATTTCATCCTTGGAAACCCACTATTGGCCAGATTATCTGAAAACAGAGGATATGAAAAAGGAGAGAGAAGGCTCTCTGTCCCTTTTCCTCACTTATCAATGAATCACCGAATTGCCTAGACTGGAAAAGACCTTCAAGATCATTGAGTCCATTCATTAGCCTAACACTGACAAATCATCACTGAATCATATCCCTAAGCACTATGTCTACATTACTCCTAAGTACCTCCAGGGGTGGGAACTCAACTACTTGCTTGGGCAAGTTTTTACAATGCATGACAACCCTTTCAGTAAAGAAATTTTTCCTAGTATCCAATCTGGGTGCTGGTGGTAGCCAACACTCTGGCTTTTGTAGGTGTCTATTAACAATCTTTGGTCCCATGACTTCTCTCTTATACTGCTGGTTATGATTCTGCATGCATAGTTCACTGATTTCAATTAATAAAAAGCCACTAATAAATCAATAAACTATCTGAGTTCTGATTTTGTTTAAACTATGTAAATGGAGTAGTTCATCCCCTTCAATGACTAATTGTTCAGTTTTGATTTTTGTTTGTTTATTTGTTTGTTTTCCCCTATTGTGTCTAGGGATTCCAACAAGAAATTCCATTTGGATGGATGTGAAACAAACATAATTGCTCATTTTCAAGTGTTTAACAGCTTCAGGATATAAAAAAAACAACAAAAACAAATATTTTGCAGTTTGAAAAATATTGCTTTATGAACATGAGTGTGATCAATGGATGTAAGGGAAAACTTTCTTAGAATCATAGAATGGTTTGGGTTGGAAGGGACTTTAAAGGTCATCACGTCCCACCTTTTCTGTCATGGACAGGGACATATTCCATTAGATCAGGCTGCTCAGAGCCCCAGCCATCCAGGCCTTGAGCACTTCCAGGAAGGGGGCATACACAGCCTCCTCTCCAGGTAACCTATTCCAGTGTCTCACCACACTCACAGTAAAGAATTTCTTCCTAATAGCTAATCTAAATCAACCCTCTTTCAATTTCAAACCATTATCCTTCAGCTTACTACTACATTCCCTAATAAAGAGTCCCCCCTCATCTTTCCTATAGGCCTTCATTAAGTACTGGAATGATACTGTACAATCTTCCTGGAGCCTTCTCTTCTCCAGGCTGAACAACCCTAAGTCTCTCAGCTTGTCCTCACAGAGGAAGACTCTTATCTTTTTTCATTTGATATTACTCAGATCATTAAGTATGCTTTATCTTATTTTCTTTATTTTTTCAGTTTAGTTTATCAATATTTTAAGCATATTAGAATTTCATAAATATGTTTTCCCAGGGGTTTTCTACACAAAATTTAAAGCTTTCACTAACTGTACTGAAACCTCAATGAACACCTCAGAACCTGTCTTAACTTTCCTGTTTTGAGCTTATTACATACATTTCCTTAAGGCTGCATCATCAATGATTATCCTAAGCTTGTAATGGAGAGAATAACCTTAATCAAGCGACTAGCTCAGCCAGGACTTACACATACATGCTTAACTATAGGCTGCACAACTGCAAGTTTCTACTTCAGAGCATGTTTTTGTTTAACAGAGAAGATGTGGAGAGAACCTACTTTTGCACGTTTCCTAAGAGAGCAAATTGTAGCGAGGACAAGGTATACTGCTGCTTAACATACTGCATTTGCTATTTCTTTATCTGTGTTTGCACTAAGAAGCCCAGATCAAGATTGCTCTGTTTTGCCTGACACGTTATAAACACACAGCTAACATAATGTCTCCATCCAGCAGCCTGAAATTTCACTTCTCTGGCCTAGGCTGTCAACAACTTGCAGAAACAAACACCTTATGCTATTAGTCTATAATCATAATTCAGGAATACTTTATGCTACAACACATGCATTACTATTATTATTATCAGTGGATATTCCTTGAATTCCTTTCCCTCCAAGTCAAGGTTATTGAAACTAAACAAATTTAATTACATGCAATAATAGCCAAAAATTGTATTATTTATAATTCAATTATTACTTCAAAGACTTGAGTTACAAGCATTCATCCACTATTCTGAACATGTCTTCTGTAAATTATATATCAGAGCATACAACAGCTGATCTCAAATACACCTGTCTTTTCTTGCACTTTTCTGCTTAGCTTTTATGCCTATGAAATTATAATGCTGGTACTGCTTCACCACTTCTAGAAAATGATCACATCTGTCCTCCAGGTTACAAACACTGCAGATCAATGATGTCAGAAGACTCCTTAAACTCAGTTTCATTCAAACTCGGCTCATTCTGAGTCCCTTTATTCATATGTATTTTCACAGACTGCAATCAAAGAAAAAATAATTTTTATCAATTTCCTCTTACATTTTATTCAACAGGGATTTGTTATACCTCTCAAGACCAAATAAGAGTAATCAGGTAACAAAGGCAGAAATTCCTCTCTTTGTGGAAGAAGTTATCCAAGATTTTTACCACAGTAACAACTTCATATCCCACCACACCCTCCTGTCCCAGCCCCAGATTTTCACGTCTGTTTCACTGTTCACTCATACGCATATAGCTTTAAACTTTTGAAGTTTCACTGTCTTTCTTGGTATCATTTCCACAATAAAATGATGTGGCTCCAATACTCTTGTCCTCTAGTTTCTCTCTCTACTACCCAATTTTCACAGTAGGACCTTCATTCTGAAATTAACGGCATGTGGTTGCCCACACAGTTCTTCCCAAACATTCCATTCAGGAGAAGGGGAAGAAGATGATAATTATTTTACTTCCTCTACAGTGAACATAGAGTTTTGTTTCTTCTATAATCATGCTATCCTGAAAATCAAAACTTATACTTCAAAGACAGATGCTTCATGATCTTCTTCTTCACAGCTGAAGCAATAAATATCACAAACAAAATCAATTATGACAACCATTTGAAATAAAGCAGAAAACACAACACACCAAAGTCCCAAAAGAAAATATAATTGAAAAAATTCCCATGGAATTCAGTTTTCCTTATTCATCCTTATAGCAGCTATTAAAAAATGCTTGAAATAAAATCTTCACCATACATACATAAACTCACTGTCTTTGAGAAGTAAAATACATTTCCAAAACAGTGTTTCTCAGCATATGAAATGCACCTCTGAGGGAAAGGAAAAACAGCTGAAGGACTACATGAGGGAGAGTTTATATGGCTAGGCACTGAGTGCTTCAAGGCCAAAACATTTCCTGCCTCTGCTGAACATAAATGTTTAATTATTCACTTATACCTCTGTAAAATCTACCTAATGTTCTGTACTGGGTACAGATGGTGGCAGTGAAGGGCTGGGATTGGGGGGAGCTTTTTGAGGAGAGGCTGTGGCTGTCCCATGTTGGACAGTCTGTTCCAGCTGGCTCCAGGGGACCCACTGAAGGTCCAGGTAAGCCGCTAAGGTGGATAGCACCTCTATGAAATCTTATTTAGGAAGGTCAAAAGGCTGCACACATCAATGAGGAATGAGGAAAAGGTGTGGAAAACAGCTCTGTGGAAACCAAGACTACCAATCCTCTGAGGACAGGCTGAGGGAGATGGGGCTGTCGAGGTTGGAGAAGAGAAGGCTCCAGGAAGACCTAATAGCAGCCTTCCAGTACCTGGAGGGGGCCTACAAGAAGGGTAGAGAGGAACTGTTTACAAAGACCTGCAGTGATAGGAAAAAGGGCAATGGTTTGAAATTAGAGAAGAGTAGATATAGACTAGGTGTTAGGAACAAGTTCTGCACCATGAGAGTGGTGGAACACTGGAACAGGTTGCCCAGGGAGATGGTTGGGTTCCCATCCCTGCAGACATTCAAGGTCAGGCTCCATGGAACTCTAGGCAGCCTGATCTAGTGAGGGATTGTCCCTGCTCACTTCAGGAGGATTGGACTAGACGGTCTCTGTAGGTCCCTTCTGACCCAAACCATGCCGTGACTCTAAGATCACAGAAGAAGGAGCAGAGGTGCCCCAGGCATCCAAGCAGAGAATTTTCCATGACTCATAAAGGAGACCATGGAGTCATAGTTTGTTCCTCTGCAGCCAATGGAGAACCCCACTGCAGCAGGTGGTCCTGAATAGAGTTACACCCAGGAGCAGATCATATATATGTATGATGTGATAGAGAGTTTTATATGATTGAAACTTATCCATGTGTGAAGTTTACCAACCAGAAGACAGAGAAGAGGAACGTAAGAAGATTGAGCAGAGGGTAAGGATCCAGTTTAAGGGATGGGAACAAGCATTGTGACATTGTCTCCATGAACGACTGTGTGATTCAGAAGCTCAAGAAGAGCTGAAGCCTTTTCTACAGCACAGTGGATAGCTCAGAAAAACAAAAACTTTTCAACCTCAACAGAAAATACCTCCATACCTTGACCTCCTTTGCAATATTTATTATAATATTCTGGACAATGTATGTGATGAATAACATAATGATTTCAAGTTAATGGTGCAAAACATTGTGAATCAGCTTGCAGAGCACTGAAGCAGAAGGTAGAATTCTGTTAAATGGACATTAACAGAAGATGAATAAAGGGAAGGATTCATTCAAAACCCTAAATGATAAACTAAAATCAATAATAGATTGTATCCACATATTTTCTTCATTGTGCATTGATTATAAAATAGTACAAATGTAAGCTGTGGCTTCTCAGCACAAATTAACCTCTTTAGAAACTTGAAAGCAATGCAGCGAAGAAGGGTATTGAAAAGAAATTTTTCAGTGGTAAGTGGGGCTCTTAAAAGCCCTTTCCAGAGAGTCTGTCAGTCCAGTTGCACACTGGATTGCAAAATCTGAAAGCTGAGCAAATCATATCCAGCTATAAATGAATATGGAAAAAAAAAAAAAAAGGTGAGACAATAACTACATATTGAAGGGCACACTTTGCATCCCTAGATAACACTGCAGATGAATATGGTACCAATGTAATGGAGTTACTTCACCCGTCTGTATTATCACAACAAATTTTTACCAATTCATTTTCTAGAAATGGTGATATCAGACGATTTTCTAGAATTTTTCAGTAATTCAGTTAACTGACAGTACAAAATGTGTTTGAAATTTCCGATATTGTGATATCGGAGTCAGTGGTACCACAGAGCTTTCACAGAACTGCAAATAGCTTTACAGATCAGTTGGTGAAATATGTCAGGTTTTTAATCCTTGTAATTATATAGATTGCTGAAGCAAATACAGGCTAAATTAATGTGTCTAGGATGGAAATAAAGACTCTGATTCTTTTATTTTCTTTTTTATGTAGACAGGGAATTAATATCTAAAGTAGTTATCCTAGGATACCTCCACAGTAAATGAAAAGGGATGCAAGCATACATAAAGGAACCATAAATCTCTTGATTGCACATAACTATTGACCCATCTTTTAGCTGTCTAAATTATATGGGATAAAACCTATCACAAATTACTCTAAAGATTATAGTCTAAGAATTCAGAGCTTAAAAAAAAAATGCAAAATTACATTGGAAAGAATACGAAACATTAAACAAATGGTGCTAAAACGTTAGAAACCAGTCACAGAAGTAATGCAAATAGACTGGGATCAGTGACGTGATTACAGAAATTCTACCATCAAAAGGAAGTAATAGCATTCACAGTGTGATAAGGATGGTAGAAACCAGAAATTAAACACTAATAGCCTGCATACATAATCTCTGACCTCTCCTGCCACCCAAGTCAAGGTTCATATTTGTATACTCAATTATCCTGTGTATTCTGCGGTCACTGAGATATTACTTTGATATTGTACAGTGCAGTCTCAGCTTTCATCTGTTCTGTATAATCACAGAGTTATCCCTAATGATATATTTACATAAAACATATTTCCAGCCTAATTTCAATAGTGAAGTCAAGCAAAACTCTCACAGAACTCATGCAAAACCTTAGAATTTATTCTTTTTTTTTGCTCAGGATAGTAATGAATGTTTTATAACACAAAAGTTAGATTTTTTTTTTTTTTATTGTCTGGCTTTCCAAAATTGAAATGAATATGTATATGCATTTCTTTTTCATGCTGTGCTGTTCTTAGCCTAATTGCATTCCTATCTTGACTGCTATTTCAGCAACACTTCATTTAATAATTGTGTATGTATGTATATATACATATATATATGCACACACATATGCATGCTTTACACATAAAAAGTCTTAGAAAAAGTGAAATGTAAAAGAAAAAAAAGTCTTTGTCCTCTCCTACTCACAAATGAAACAAAATTAAAAATCACCAAAAATGAATATCCAACATCAAGCAGCATTCAATCATGTCCATATAAATATAAATATATATCTGATTTTTTCCACAGATTTCTAATTTTTAATAGTTGTTTATAGAAGGATTAAATTTTTTAATCTCCCTAGAAAGTTCATGAACAAAATATGAAATACAGAGCTTGATAAATCAGATCAGTTAGAATTGAGAAGGAAGGGGGGGAAGGAAGTCAGGGGGGAAGGAAGTCAGGCGGGAAGGAAGTCAGGAGGGAAGAGGCAGGCAGGAGGGAAGGGAGGCAGGTAGGAGGGAAGGGAGGTAGGCAAGCAGGCAAGAAGGAAGGCAGGCAGGGAGGCAGGAAGGAAGAAAGGCAGGAAGGTAGGCAGGAGGGCAGGAAGGAAGGAAGGAAGGGAGGGAGGGAAGGAGGAAGGGAGAAATCGAGGAAAGGAGAGAGACAGGGAGAGAGGGAGGGAAAGAGGGAGGAAGGAAGCTGATAAGTGTATAGGAAAGTTTCATTAAAAATTAATCTGTAAAGTAATTTTGAATAAATTATTTGAAACATCTCCAATTTAAAAAAATAATTTAAACCTTATTTATTTATTTATTTTTACCTGTAAATGAGTTTCAGTATCTATATACAATCATACTAATGCTGCTGGAATTTTATATCTATATTATCATTCGCAGCCTGATAGAATCATGAGTTCAAAACAGAATTCAATATATGTACAAAAACATCTTCTTTGTATTTTTTGATGTTTTTTAAAATTTATTTATTAGCATTCCAAATATGTAACAACTTTAACTTCATGTATGAAAATCCTGTGGATTGCCATTTATAACTCTTTAATTTTATAAATCCCTTAGCCTATCAATAAACCAGACTCTATGCTATAAGTTTCCTTCAACTGGAAAATAATGATTGTTTTAAAATATTTTTCATTCCAGAGGGACAACATATGATTACTAATGGTGCAAACAGTTCTATGCTTCCTTTTTCTAACCTCTTACTTTCCTTCTGAGATGAACATCAAAGAAGCAGCCTTTCCAGAAAAATCAATAAAAGTTTGAGGACTGAGCTATTTATATTTTCATTGAGGATAGAACAGAGGAATATAAATCATGAAGATGTAACAAACAATACCCTGTCCATCATAAAGCTGTAAAAGTTCATTGAATTAAAAAAAGAAAACCAAGGTGGTTAAAAGAGACTGAAAGTTGTTTGCTGCATATTCAGCACATGCCATGAATTAAAATAACAAAGATAATTTCGGTTTTTTTTCTTTTTTTCCAAGGCCAAAAGACACAGGCTGTTCATAAATATAGACACACATATGTGTACAATTACAGATATTTTTTATGTATCTATTATAAATAAAGTGGGTTTGATACAGCAGAGCCTGCATTCAACTATGTGCTATACATATAATCAATAATTATACTGTATATTTATATTACATATAAATGATTGATGTCCTATGGAGAACTTGCTGTCCACTAGGACTCCAAGGTCTTTCTCCATGAAGTCCTGTTCTTCTGAAGTCCTTTCAATGCAACTTAACCTTTGTTGTTGGACCCTCAAAGAACAGAGATCTAATATATTTCAACCTGGCAATAGATGGGCAGCAGGGAACATAAGAACTAGAAATCATTACTTTTTTTTACCTCAGTGTTTATTTTTATTACTATCCCTGAATTTAGTCATAAAACTCTTTGATCCTGCAAACACCTGAGACACTTAGCTTTACTCTCATCTGATTTAAACCTCTGGGATTCTCAAAAGAAAACATCTGAAAGCTTTGATTGTTTAAATAAAGTGCCTGCTTTAGGAGCTAAGTTTAAAAAGTAGACTTGAATATACAGTTGCATAACAGATATAAATATGTTGATACACGAATTCCACATCTACAGATGCATATATAAATGGAACTAAATTATACAGTTGATCTTTGAGCTGCTAAAGGTTGTGGAAAATAGATTCAATTCACAAATCACTGCTGTAGCACTGTACAGTAAACAAACAAAAATTCATTTCATGGTATTTCAATTTTTATGGTACTGTTGGAGACAGAGTCTGTAGACTGCTGTTACTTCTGCTATAAAAACTGTGATATTACAGTGGTGACTGGTAGTGTGGATCTAGTTAAAGGCCTGCCAGTTTTTCTATTCTAATTCTGTATTTTAAACATCTTCAAACTCCACTATAATAACTTCTTCAGATAAGCATGTCATAAACAAATTAACAACACACAAAGAAACACAGCCAAACCCAATGCATGCATCTATAATATTCAAAGGCTGGATGGGGCTCTGAGCAACCTGATCTGGTGTGATGTGTCCCTGCCCATGGCAGGGGCTTGGAGCTAGATGATCCTTGAGGTTCCTTCCAGCCCTGACACTTCTCTTTACATGACAAGTGTTATAAGCTCAGTCATCTTTGTGACCCTTTGCTGGACTTACTTCAGTAAGAAACATAACCTCCCTCAGCCTCCTGGTAACATTTGTCCTAATGCAATCCAGGGTATTGGGTCACCTTTGCCAGAAGGGCACATCACTGGTTCACAATCAGCTTGTTTTCTACCAGGATGCCAAGGGCCTTTTCTGCAAAGTGTAAAATCCCTTTAGAGCAGTGTGAGTGTGTATCAGATGGATCTTATCCTGAAGAATTCTTCATGTCAGTTTGACTTCTTGGAGCAGGGACTTTAATCTGTATTACAGGTCATGGATTTCCTAAGCATATGCTATTGGTTATTTTAGGATTTTTTTTAGGAGTTTACTTACGTAAGTTACTGTGGTTTTCTCTATCCTAGAAGATTGCTTTGATCACTGAATTACCAATTCTTTTCCTTTTGGCATCAAACACCAGGTAAGTTATGTCATATTGAATTTCAAACTTCTGCTTCCTTTTTCCACACTAGAAAGGAACCTGTTTTATCCACTGTCCAAAATTTTTTTTCTGGGCTAACAGTGTAGCTACAATAATTACCTTTCAGATCCATTAATTGCCTGGGAATTACCTCAGTTCCTTTGGGAATCCAGCCTTTAATTAGTAACACGATCTGTTTGCAGCACTAGATGGGAATATTCAGCAATTTTATGAGCTATTCCACTGATTAACTATGATAGTGACCTTAATGAGTTTATTGAGTTCCCAAGCTTGTCCATGTCTGAATGCAAGTCTCCTTCTCTGCCAGCTTCAATGGAGAAAGCAAGTGCTAAACACTATAGCTGAATTGTGTGTATACCATGTGTGACTTTTCCTCTTGAATTCTAATTAGGAGAAAATTACACACTCACATAGCAGACATGAGAGATCATTGTCACAGAATCACAGAATTGCCAGGGTTGAAAGGGAGCTCAAGGATCATCCAGTTCCAACCCCCCTGCCATGGTTAGGGACACCCTCCACTAGATGAGGTTGCCCAGAGCCACATCCAGCCTGGTCTTAAAAACCTCCAGGGATGAGGCTTCCACCACCTCCCTGGGCAACCTCTTCCAGTGTCTCACCACCCCTATGGTGAAGAGCTTCTTCCTAACATGTAATCTAAATCTCTCCTCCTCTAACTTGGATCCTTTCCCCCTAGTCCTATCACTACCCGATACCCTAAAAAGTCCTTCACCAGCTTTCTTGTAGGTTCCCTTCAGATACCTGTCTACAGCATGCACATTACACATGTATTACTATTTATTAAAAAGATGAAAATATATCTTTTGCACCAATGCTTTCTTGGGAGGCAGTTAAACAACTTCAGCTAAACCCAGATTGTGCGACAATGCAAAAGATGCCATGGTTTAAAATGGTCTGTGTCTCCTACAGGAGTTAGTTGTGCAACATTTGACTGTTTCTTCCTAGACAGTTCTTCCTCTCTTTTTTTTTTTTTTTCATGTTTTTCAATTAAAAATTCAAGTAGAGAAAGTTTGTTATCTTCTGCAATCCTCATCACCTCTCCAGAGACATAAAGATTTAATTAATTTTAGTCTTTAAGAGTTACATTTAAGGAACATTTCTCAGGTGTGCAGTCCACCATGCCTCAAAGCAAAGAATCAAAATTAAATTAATAGGAATGCATTCCTTCCTGTTCAGTAGAGGGGGTTAACATTCTAGAGGATAGAAGGGGGGGGGGGGGGTCTGGAAATGGGGTTTGTTTTTTTTTTTTTGTAATAAGAATCATAGAATTCTTTTAGTTGGAAAAGACCTCTGAGTCCAACTGCCAACCTAACACCACCATAGCTATTAAAACACAAATCATCATAGAATCATAGAATGGTCTGGGTTGGAAGGGACCTCCAAAGGTCATCTAGTCCAATCCCCTCTGAAGTTAGCAGGGGCATCCTCAACTAGATCAGATTTCCCAGAGCCCTGTCAAGCCTCATCTGGAATATCTCCAGGAATAGGGCCTCAGCTACCTCCCTGAGTAATCTGTTCCAGAGGTCCACTACCCTCATGGTAAAGAATCTGTTCCTAATAACCAATCTAAATCTCTTCTCTAATTTGAAGCCTGGTTCAAAACCAGGTATTGGAACATTAACATCACATTTATTTCTATTTAAGTACAGCCTTTATACCACTTTTAAATCTTCTTGACCTAAACCCCCCCAACAAATCAGGTAATTTGTGCAACTTAAACTGAACCATGTAAATCTTTTGCAATTAGTGATTTTTCTGTAAGTCAAAATAGCCTTTATTGTCATTGCCTTTCTTTTCAGAATGTAGTGGAGACTGCAAAAATGTAATGAATCATATAGATGTAATCAGAAAAAGATTGTTTTTCCGATTCATTTTGTTCAAAAATTTGCATATATTCTATTATCCATCAAAATGTCTCAATAAATCAGCATGAAACGTGTTACACAGTTTTAGTTTTTCAGTGAATGGACAAAAATAACAAAAGGAGAAAACAAATGACCTTTCTTAAATATAAAAAAAAAATGTTCCTTTGCATTCTTTAAATATCTGTTTTGAAGTTGTATAAAATCAGAAGTAGGTATAAATAATATTTTCTTTTTTTTTTTTTTTTCTCTAAAGAACTCGGTGTGTGATGTTCCGGGGAAAAAAAATGATGGGTTTACTTCTTCCCATCACAGAATCACTGTGATCACGAACATTAAAAGAAATAGAAGATTAAAAGAAATACATACATATATATATTTCAATGATGATGCTAAAAAAAATGTGACCTGTCAGTAAGCTGCAGTGCATCATATTCATAATAACACACGTAAAGGGAAATATGCCTTTCAGATAGCTTTGGAAAACAACAGACTTAATCTCTACTACCCAGAGGAGACAAACATCAGAAATTAAATATTTGCCCTTCAACTGATTGCTAGCAGCCACTCCTTCTGTATCTCTAGTGATTACTACGTTGACCTCCCCAGCTCTGCTCACTGAAAATGGATGTATCTTCCCAGGTGTAACAGTGTGAGAGCTGAAATCCTCCCTCCCCAACACCGACAGTAACCAGACTAGCTCAGTCTGGAAGCAAATGAAAGCTGCGTTTACAAGCAAATCTACAATCTATGATGAAATGCAATGAATCTGTACAAATATGCACTACGCACAACATTTACAAATATGTACAATCAACAGAAAAGCACAGCCAAACAAAACTTTTGATAAATAAGAATCATGCATGTTTTGAAATTTAAGATACACAAATACCAAGAGTTATGGCTGGGCCAGCCACTAAACAACTGATAGAAACTCTCTGTGAGCCCTTTTCTCTACTTAAAAAATTAATCAGGACTCAGTCAGAGATAGGAGCTTCATCAAGGCCAAATGCCAGGTCCTGCACTTGGGTCACAACAATCCAAGCAATGCTACAAGCCTGGGGCAGTGTGGTTGGAAAGCTGTCTGGCAGAAACAGATGTGGAGATTCTAATTGACAAGCAGCTGCATATGAGCAAGCTGTGTGCCCGGGTGGCCAAGAAAGCCAATGGCATCCTGGCTTGGATTAGAAATGCTGTGTCCAGCAGGAGCAGGGAGGTGATTGTCCCCTTGTACTCAGCTCTGGTGAGGTCACACCTTGAGTGTTGTGTCCAGTTTTGGGCACCTTAATACAAGAGAGATGTGGAGGTGATGGAGCCAGTGCAGAGGAGGGCAAGGAAGCTCTGAAATGCCTGGAGAATAAATCTTATGAAGAGCATTTGCAGGAGCTGGGGCTGTTTAGTTCAGAAAAGAGGAGGCTGAGGGGAGACCTCATCACTCTACAACTACCTGAAAGAATGTTGTGGAGAGGCTGGTGCTGGTCTCTTCTCCCAGGTAATTAGTGATAGAACAAGAGGGAATGCCCTCAGGCTGCATCTGGATAGGTGTAGACTGGACATTAGGAAAAAAAATCATGGAAATAGTAGTTAGGCTTTGGAATGGGCTGCCCAGGGACGTGGTTAAGTCACCAACCTTGGATTTGTTTAAAGGCTGTTCGGATGTGATGTTTGGGGATATGATTTAGGGGTGCACTTTGTAGAGTAGGTTTAATGGTTGGACTTGGTGATCCTGAGGGTCTTTTACAACCTGAATGTTTCTGTGATTCTGTGATATTTGCAGCTGACCATGACCATGACCATTTCTCATGGTTAACAGCCTAGCTATACTAAATACTTCTGCTTACCACTTCTCCCAGTAATCTATGTCCTTCAACACTGTGTGGTACTTAATGAGTGTAAGAAGAAAATGATTTGTGCTAAAAATGTAGTTGGCCTGCAAAACAACTCTAATATTTGGAAGTCTACTTCAAACCTGAGCTATAAATTATGTTCTTATGGTCTTCTCTTGCCTGAAATCTTTCTTTCTATTTAATTTTTTTTAAGGGGCAAAAATGCTTTAGAATAGAGCTTCTTGTAAAGGAAAATAAAAAAAGATATAAAGCTTTGTGTAACATATTAAGGATATTTTTAGAAATTAATTTAATTTTGAAAATTCAATGTAAGAGTGCCCTTATATGCATGAACTGCACTCTCTTTTTCTGTTTTATGTCAGCAATTAGATAGTATCTCTTGTGACTTTTACAGTAACAAATGATACTTAGCACTCTGTTCGACTCACTATTTCCTCTGAAAGTTAAAGGAAGACATATTCAGATTTTATGAACAAATCAATTTCTGCCAAGTTGTCTTAATGTATTTCACCATAAATCAGCATAACTCAAACGTTTAAAAAATACAACGTTGCACATAGAAATCTATGATATGGATTAGCGTTCAAGTTTCTCTGTGTTTTATGTCACTTTTGCTATCTTGAAGGTGAAAAATGAATACTCTTTGGTGTATAGTAGTGTTTAACTAACTATTCAAACAGGCATTTTTGCTAAATACCCACCTGTACCCAATTTGTAACTAATTTATGCAGGTTTTATGACCTGGGCCACAACAGTGTCATCTAACACTCAGAGTCCATTTGCAGTCAATCCATATTAAGTTATTCATTGCAATATTTGACCTTCTATTTCCATACAGACCAAACGAGTCTCTAAGGATCTCCACATTTTAAATAATTTAAAAACACCTAAACATTATTTTTGGCTCATTCTCATACCTCGTTTTTGTCATCTGGAGATTCAACAGTGAGTGTTGATCTCTCTCCCTTGTGTAGAATGAAATGAAGGCAACGGTCTGAAATTGTGTCAGGGGAGGATAAGGTTGGAGATTGGGAAACATTTATTTCATGCAAGAGTGGCCAGGGATTGGATCAGGCTGCCCAGGGAGGTGGTGGAGTTACTATTCCTGGAGGTGTGTGAGAAACATGGGGACGTGGTACTTTGAGATATGGTTTAATGGCCACGGTGGTGTTGGGTTGAAGGTTGGACTTAATGATGTTGGAAGTCTCTTCCAACTGAAATAATTGCATGATACTGGGTGAAGATGGAGGATATAATAATTTATTGCCTACATATGAAATGATACAAAGTTGGAATTCCAGAGCAGATCACAGGCCACTTAGTCCTGTACTTTCCCAAATGCAAGATAATCAGTCACTACAGACCCCATAAAAGGCATCTTTTTTTTACAGTTCTTTCTATAATTAACTTTAAAAAATTCACCTTTTCCTGTTCCTTAAACAAAAAAAAAAATATTTCATATCTTTCAATCTTTAGCATAATTTTTTATGTCTTTGTCTCCATCTATTTCAGTGAGAAAACTTTTAGCTGTCCAGCTGTTGCCCATTGATGCCAATTGTAGAAAACTGGTGGATTTGTTTGAAGTTGAACTTTAGCTTAAGCTGAGTCAATGTGAAGAATACAGACAATAGAGAGCAGGCACGATAAACATCAGAACTGTCAGAAAATAAGACATCTCTTTTGTGAAGAAACTAAAACAAAATAAAATGGAAACCACTGCCTATAGATTGACTTAAATGAAAATTGAAATTGCCAAAAGCTTGCTGCAATAAGAAGCAAAACTAAAACTCAGTACACAGAGTATATGTCTGAATACTTCATGTGACAAATAGCTTCAAATTCACAGTCCAGCTTCTTGACTGTGCCTTTTTATTGCAGACCAGCACCCTGTGAGAGCCCCATCACTCTCCAATGTAAGCTGAAGTATTATAACTCTCTCTTTCTTCTAAAGGCAGCCCAGTAAAAGTGCCTGTTTGAGCTAGCACTGGTTAATCCCCAGAAACTTAAGAAATTTTTAAAATAAATAGTGGTGAAATTATAGTGGATCATCAGAGGGCAACTGAGGGAAACTTTATGGCGGAATAAGTGGAGATTAGCCTAATTAGAATATGTAAAGAGAGTGAATGGCAGACTGAAAATTAGAAATATTCTTATATACACTGTACAAATGAGCCATGAAATTCACCATCAAATTCTGTAGGTTAGATCAAAGCCTGGTGGGACACGAAGGGAGACTACATATTTAAAATTAAACACTATAATTTACTTTGGTTAGAACAAAGTATTGATACATAATGTGTTCTGTAATATGCCAGATGAAAAGAAAAAAGAGAAAAGTCATCCCTTAAGAATCATTTTACCACGCAGTTTTGGACCACAACAGGATACATCTTCCATATTTTTGGTCATTCACTTTTAATTTATTAAGATTTTCACACCTTTAATAGGAGGAGGCCAGTTAATAAGTAACATTTTTGACCCACTCAAAGCAATGAGATGTCATTCTCCCCCTCTCTTCTTCTCCCACCTCAACTAAGAATTTTCATGGAGAAGTTAGCGGTTTCAGAGAGAACAACTCTGAACCTCGAACATTAATTGCTATTCAAATTAGGGGATGAGGCATGTTTCTTATATATGGCCTTTTAGTGGAACAATTATATGGTAAGCATCACTGTATTCCTTGCATGTGAATCAAGGTTTTGGGTTTACAGCTCTATCACTTTATTGCCTGTGACTGAATGCTGATGCAGAATTTGCTGCACTACCTTCACTGTAATATGACTCTACTAGTTCTTTACCTTCATATGTATCTAAGAATTTGAATTATATATTGTAGATTAATGCCTTGGTTAGTAATTAAATGTTCCCAAAATATCTTTTTCTAATAAAGGTTTTTAATCTTATTATTCTAAAATATAACATCAAAAGCATCCTAAAGGTTCTGTGTTTTTTTTTTCCAGTTGTCTCTACTTTTATAAACATCTCATAGAAAATTGTTACTGTAAATTAGACTAATGCTTTCCTTACTTTCTAGTGTGTAATATATTACAGAATTACAGAATGTTAGGGGTTGGAAGGGACCTCAAAAGATCATCCAGTCCAACCCCCCTGCCAGAGCAGAATCATCTATGCCAGATCACCCTGGAGTACGTCCAGGAAGGTTTTGAATGTCTCCAGAGAGGGAGACTCCACAACCCCCGTGGCCAGCCTGTTCAAGTGTTCTGTCATATATATAGAAACTTTTGTTGCAGAGGATGAAATCAGGGTGGAGAGATGAAGAGACAACATTACTACTTTTTTAATGTGCTGTAGATAGAGGAACATAAATGATACAGAAACTTGTTTTTTACCTTTCTGACCTCTCTGCTCCTTCCTAAAAATATATAAGTGGCAATTTTAGGTGGAAACAGCTTCCCCATCACTTAAGAGTTCTTCTCAGCACAGTGCATCTTCATACCATTCTCAGCCAGAATGCTAACTTTAGAGACTGACCTACAACCTTCTGTCTATATTTCTATGCTTTTCTGGAAGTCAGCCCATTTTAACCTGAAACATATCCACACATATACCAAGACGTGTTCAAATGCATACAGAATGTGGGTTTCCAGTGTCATGTTTCCAACTGATCCTCTGCTATATTCTTAGAGCAAATCGAAGAATTTTTTCAAGTTTCTGAGCAAGAATCCATACTAGATGAGTATAGGAAAAGTCTGGGCAGATATTAATATTATCTGGAAAAAAATACCTTAAAAATATCTTCTAAAGAAAAGGCAAAAAAAAAATTAAAAAATCCCTTTTGATTGCAAGAAAATTCATAGTAAAAAAAGAAAAACAATATCAGTAGGAAAGATGCTTCTAAATAAGCTTAGTATTTGTTAAATGAGATGGTTCCTACATAGAATCATAGAATTGTAGAATTATCAAGGTTGGAAGGGACCTCAAGGATGATCTAGCTCCAACTCCCCCCTGCCATGGGCATGGATACCTCACACTAGATCAAGGTGCTCAGAGCCCCATCCAGCCTGGCCTTAAAAACCTCCACCACCTGCCTCAACAACCTGTTTCAGTGTCACACATTGTCATGGTAAAGAACTTCTTCCTGACATCCAGTACGAATCTACCCATTTCTATTTTTGCTCCATTCCCCCTAGTCCTATCAATTTCCAACATCCTAAAAAGTTCCTCATCAGCTTTCTTGTAGGCCCCCTTCAGATATTGGAAGACCACAGTAAGGTCTCCTTGGAGCTACCTTCTCTCCAGACTGAATAGCCCCAACTCTCTCAGTCTGCCTCCATAGGGAAGGTGTTCCAGCCCTATAGATGAAGATATCAATTAATGCTTTAAAAAGACAGGTGCTAATTTTATTCCCAGGAATATTGCAACAGTATTTCTACAACTGTGCAAACCTTTTAAAGAAATTTTGTTATTGTTTTTATTTCCTCTAGATTTCAAAAAATTCCCATACCCATTGTTACTCAGTTTCTTTTGTTGAGATCTTAATGTTCAACACTCTATGGAAATTACTATCTACATATACTACATATCATACTTAGAGGTAACTTCTTTCTTTCATATATTTGCTCCTTTCTTTTTTTTTTTTTTTTTTTTTTTTTTTTTTTTTGGTCCAAGCCTGAGTAATATTTTATATACTTGATAGTGATTAGCCCAATTTTATGTAATTATTATAAATTTGATGCAAGAAACAAATAGACATTTCAGGTGAAAATAAATTCCTTGCAAATCTCCACACATGAAATAAATGTAACTTGTCTAAACCACCTGGGAAGACATCAAAATGTTTTTTTACTTACTGCAAAGACTGATAACTTCAGAACTGGAGTTTTTTGACTTTCCTATGCTAAATATGAAATTTTAACAATAATTGCATTTACTGTCCCCAGGTTGTCTGCATTAGATAGCAATATGTAATGCAACCTGCTTGGATATATCCCTTATAACCTTCAGTACTTCTATCTGCATGGCACATGTGAATTAACTTACTGCACAGCTTCACTGAGCCTAATCATCATGCTTGATACCATGTAATCAGTGCCATTCCACACACAAAATATATCTGTTACAGCTCCAAAAGTAAGGAGCTGTAACAGATGAAGGAAATCAAATGTTATGGCCTTTCTGTTGGTCTATCTCTAGCTCCCCTACCACCTCTGCACTGCTGACTAGTCATTAGTATCATGATAAAAAAAGTATGTACAGGGAAATTTCCATATATTCAATTTTTGTCACTCCTAGTTTTAAACATACTTCACCCATGGGCTCCAACAGAGAGCAATCAAGGAATCCTCTGGGAAACTTTGGTCCTCCAGCACCCATTTACAATATTCCTGCCTGCGGGTATGAAATGATTAGCATCAAACTGCCTGGAGAAAAGTGGTGTTCTCTGGTGGCATTACTGGCTTTGCTATGTGCTGAAGTTAGGCAGCTTCACTTCAGGACTGAACTTGGTTTGGCCAGCTAGATTAGGACAGAGACTCTTTGTCTATTCATTTCTCACCCAGATAGAACTTCCTTTCACTAAGACAGAAAGAAAAACTACAGATCATCAGCAGCTCTATCTTTCTGTCCATCTGTCTGTCTGTCTCTATTTCTACCCTTAGTGATGCAGACAGTCTCGGTCAGGCAAAGAAATTTTATCTAGACTTGCAGCTTCATCTGGCCTTGTAGCCAGGCTGATGAGTGAGTTCTTAATGAATTAATTAATATATTTCATAAATAAAATAATATCTATTTCATACCATGATCAAAATCTCTTCAATATTTCATGTACCTCTTCTTTAATTTACTGTAGTCCAGCTTCTGCCAGTCTAATTAAAATTGATAGTATTCAAAGGCTGACCCTATTTTTACTATATTTTGAGTAAAGTTTTAGGCAAAATTCAATCTGAAGTAGATCATAGATAATGTTAATTCTGCATCTTATACTTTGCTAATACATGTTTTATTTTCTTATTTTTCTTAAAGGGATAAATATACAGAGTATGATCCTTCTTCACACTTCTGGTATGAGGATAGGTTGGAGCTGGGTTTTTTTCAGCCCAGAGAAGACTCCAAGGGACCTTATAGCTGCCTTTCAATACTTGAAGGGAACCTATAAGAAAGATGGAAAGGGACTTTTCATATGGGTGTCTAGAGATATATGCCTGGATGACTTGTGTGATAGCATCCATGGAAATGTCAATTGATCTGCCACGAGCCCATCGGTAGGTTGCATCTCTGCCTTGATGTCCTGACGAGTCATGGGCCCACCGAGCTAAGAACAGCTCACCTCGGTGTTTCCAGTCAAGATCAGGATCAGGATCAGAGTTTGTGTCCACCTGGGAAACTCTTGCAGCTAGATCCGCCTGATGGTTGTGTTGTTGTTCTTCAGTAGCTTTGCTCTTAGGAATGTGAGCATCGATATGTCTCAGTTGGCGTTTCCAGGCCTCTTCCTTTGGAACGCAGGAATCGACCCTCTCGGATCGCAGTTTCAGCACACAACACAGCCATCAGGCGGATCTAGCTGCAAGAGTTTCCCAGGTGGACACAAACTCTGATCCTGATCCTGATCTTGACTGGAAACACCGAGGTGAGCTGTTCTTAGCTCGGTGGGCCCATGACTCGTCAGGACATCAAGGCAGAGATGCAACCTACCGATGGGCTCGTGACAGATCCATTGACATTTCCATGGATGCTATCACACAAGTCATCCAAAGTTATCATTGCCTTTGGCTTCATGGTGCCAGATGTGAAGTACAATGAAGCTTACATCTCTTTTCTGTTAGTTCACCCTGAGTGGAGAAGAGCTGGGATTGCAACCTTCATGATTTACCACCTTATCCAGACCTGCATGGGCAAAGACGTAACCCTTCATGTCTCTGCAAGCAACCCTGCTATGCTGCTCTACCAGAAGTTTGGCTTTAAGACTGAAGAATACATTTTGGATTTCTATGACAAGTACTACCCCTTGGACAGCAAGGAGTGCAAGCACGCCTTCTTTCTCAGGCTGCGGCGCTGATCCCTCCCAGCTGCCTGGGGGAATGCAGCAAAGAAAGGAACCCAAATCCATCAAGGAAAGATCTGTTGCAGCTTTCAGCAGAGGACATTGGCTGCCATGTGAGAGCTGGAGCACACTGATGCCCTTTTTAGCCCTAGGGCTTCAGCAAAGGGGAATTGTTTTAAACTGAGGGAGAGTAGATTTAGATTGGATATTAGGAAGAAATTCTTCAACACAAAGGTGGAATGAATAGGTTACCCAGAGAGGTTGTGGATGCCACCACCCTGGAGATGTTCCAGCAGGTTGGATAAGGCCTTGAGCAAGCAAGTCTAGTCGAAAGACATTTCTGCCCATGGCAGGGAGGTTAGAGTAGATGATCTCTAAGATTCCTTCCTACCTAAACTGTTGATTCTATGATTCTTTCTCTCTCTCTCTCCATATATATAAATATATATATATATATACATAGGATCATAGAAATCTTGGAAACTTTTTCCCCATATTTCTCTTCTGCCAGAAATTAACATATACATGTACATTACATATTCCTATATATCTATATCCACATATAGTGTACACATATATATATATATGTATAATGTACACATATTGATTTCTAGTAGAAAAGAAAGATGGGAAAGGAAAGATTTCTGTGATGAACAAAGGTGAAACCAAATAAATCTGGTACTTAGTATTTTCTCTGGTTTTGTTTAATGGACTCTCAAATCAAGAAAAAGCAAAACAAAACTCACAAATAAACCCAACCACAAAAGGCAAGTCTATAAGGGCAAAATAAGGTATGATTTGCTCACAGGATAGTCTGGCATAGAAGGGACCTCTAAAGATCATCTACTCCAACCCCCTTTGCCGTCAGCAGCGGCATCCTCAACTTCTTTTTACTAAGTTTAGGGATACAAAATTACCATGGTGACCTCTTTGTTTTTGTATAAGGTTTGATAGATGTCATTGCCACAGAAAGTAGATGACAACAGCCAAAGCAGTTGTCAGGTATTCAGGTGAAGGTGTCTCTTTTAGAAACAATTATGTGTGGTACAGATACATACTTCGTGTCTCCTGACAAGAGCTGCTGACAGGAGCAACCTGTCCTTCGACTGACAACCTGGAACAGGGTGCTCCTTCCCAGTCTTAGAGCTACAATGACAACATGCTTTTTAAATAAGAGCATTAAAGAACACACATTACTTCAGGAGTTTCACACAGGTGGGTACAGCCATACAGAGGCAACCCAAATGTGTTTTACTTTCAAGAGACCACACCAGTGCTTTTCAAATTGGCATGCAAAATCAGCTTCTCTTGTGACCTTGTTCATTCCTATTAGCTGGATATTAGACAAGAATCCATGCCACCTTGACAAGGGCTTTTGTTTCTATTATGCCGTTATTGAATCCTATATGAGCCATGGATGAAAAGGGAGCGTGGCTGAGTAAGCAGAGGGGAATCACCCTAATGAATTATCTTCTGCATCGAGATGTGCCATGGATCTTACCCATTCTGTGTTAGCTGATGTGACTGCTTCATTTCAACTACTCTTCACAGCTGCCATCACTCAGAAAAACTGGTGTTTACAGCTCTCACAGGAGGAATATTTACCTGACAAACTGTGCTGCAGGTATGAAACTTAATCGTAACAAAACATAGCTGTAGGGATGTAATATACAGCACTGGGATCCTACCACAATTACAACTTTTCTTTACATGAGAATTTATTCCTCTGCATTCTGGGTTTATTTTTTTTTTCTTTTGGTCAAATCAGCTCACTTATTAACAGTTACAGTCTTTTAGATTTAGTCATACAGTCTAATTGGATTCATCCTCCAAAAGATTTTCTGGTCACCTTAATGCTACATAATACTGATTCTTATTTTGATATACGTTTTGTATCTAGAACTATAAACAAGCTTGGCTGATTTGGTTTCTTTACAGTTTTATGTTTTTGTTTTCTTCCCTTTAAATCATGTTTGTTTACACCAATTTATTCTGCAAACACATTTTATTTCCTGTGATCTAAGTCTATCTTTCCCTGTGTGTTTGCAGCCTGTTTTTCAATACGCTGTCCCTGTTTGCACATTTCCCTCTTTGTTGACAATTAACTCTGTTGTCAACAAAGTGAAATAGTTCTTTTGGGGTAAATTATTTACAAATCTCAGTTAAACCCAAAATAATCACTCATGGCTTGTCAGCACTCTATTTGGTTTGCAAGAAGACAATTATTTGAAAAATAGTCTCAAAAAGAAAAAAAAAAAAAAGAAGACAAATGGATTTTAAAGAGAAGCCTGCAAAAATTTGAGGAATAATTTGTGTATTTAAGGAACAGTTGGAAATAATAAGAAAAAAATAGCAAATGCCCCGAATTACAGATTCATTTGGCCATTTAATGATCATTTAGGCCTCACCAGAGTGTTGGGAAACATTGCTGAGCAAGAACGTTGTCTTAATGCAGTGCTGAACACCCCAGCCAAAAGAAGATAAAGAATTCATGAGTTAAATCCACAGCTGATATGAGTTGGTACTGCTTCACTGACTTTGATGAGACCTCACTCTTCACATTGACTGAACTTTTGGGGTACTTGTGAAGACTTAGTAATTTCCTGGGTAAGCAGGAATGCAATATTTGGGTCTCTTGTAAAGTCATCACGTCTGTATTGGGAAAAGTTTGACTGACAATACAAAGCAGGAATGGAGTCAAGAGATCTTTAAAATTGTGTCAAGGGTGATAAGCTTTGGTGTAGGCTTTTTTAGAAAATCCTAAAAATAGAATCACAGAGTCATAGAATCATAGAATGCATTGGACTTGAAGGGACCTTTAAAGGTCATCTAGTCCAACCCTCCTGCAATGTACAGGGACATCTTTAACTGGATCAAATTCTTCAGAGCCACATCCAACCTGACCTTGAATATTTCCAGGGATGGGACTTCTACCACCTCTTTGGGCAGTGTGTTTTCAGAGATATATTATAGTATATTGTATATCAGGAGCTTTATTCTCTCTGTGATATACAAGATGATAAAAAAAAAAGGAAAAAGAAAAAGGGAAAAAAAACCTACCCAAGTTATTGAACATTTTCCTGTGAATTCTATAGAATCTCTGTTCATGAGAGACATACCATAAGGACATTATGGACATTCATGTTGCCCAGGCATACAGTTCATGGAGCTCACCATAACTATAGTCATAAACAGTGCACTTTTCATCTCCTATCAATGGGAAGAGAATCCTTGAGTGAGTTTTAATTGTCCTCCTTTGTTCATTATGGACTATTTTATTTTAATTACTTTATTTAGTATAATAAGAGAAATAAATGCATTAAATGAACTTTTTTTTTTTCTTTTTTTCTCTCCCTGGGAGAAAAAAGTGAACTGCTTCTAGGTCAGTACTTAATTTTTATGTTCTGAACTTGATTTGCTCTCTACCTGCCTTACACCCACGTCTCAGAGTTGAGAAAAAACTGTATGGGTAACTGTGGTGTCTATTTGAACAGTAAGAGTTTCTTTAGTACCTTTTATTTTGGAAATTATACATAAGCATTTTACTGCCTATATCCTACCTTGAAATCCCTCTTCTTTCAGAAATTACCTATTGAAAATCACATGTGAAAACCTGTAATGTCTGACTATCTGCTATTAATTAGTACCTGGCAGTCTGCTGAACAGATAATGCTTCCACAAAGTAGTCAGAACTGCAGAATTACTCATTTAATTATGATATGAGATGTAAATAAGGCAGCCCAGTAGGAGGAATTCTAGTGCTTTTCCATTAGAAGTACTGAGGTTAATAGTTAGACCTAAATTTTGAAGCCTGTATCCATTTAGCTGAAGAAAAGCATTAAGAATAATGCAAACAAGTATAAAATTTTAATGGAAATATATGTGCCCTTAGCTGAACTTCCCTTTTAAATGAGAAAGGAAAAAAAGAAAACCAACAAAAAAACAATAACTGCCAGCACTAGATAAACTATTCCAGAAGGCGAAGATACAGTTCTGATTTGGAGAGAAAATGCAATTATGAGGAGATTCAGTAAAGATTTTGATACCTGCTGGGATGGTGTTGCTCTTAAAAGAATTTGCTGCTGGCTATCAAGTACAGAAATCACTGAAGATTTAGATTTCATCCTGTCCTGCAGGCTACTGTAGAGTCACAGAAAGGAAATGGAAATGCTCTGATTGATGGAAAGATGTGTTGCTACTCAGCAGAGGCTGCATAGAACTTGAAATTATAATAGTAATATTGTATGTGTGCAATGTTAGCAAAAACAACCACGGTATGAAAATACAGTGTGGAAAAATGAGGTAACATTCATAAGGATTTTAACAGCTGGCAACACAACCATTTTGGAAGCATATCCATTTCTGACCTTCCTCAACTCTACCCTCAACTTCTTGAAGACTGATCATAGAATCATGGTTTGGGTTGAAACGGACCTCCAAAGGTCATCTGCCTCTGCAGTAAGCAGGGACATCGTCCACAAGATCAGGTTGCCCAGAGCCCTGTTGATCCTCATCTGGAATATCTCCAGGGTTGGTGTCTCAACTACCTCCATGGGCAACCTGTTCCAGTATTCCACTACCTCATAGCTCAGAACTTGTTCCTAACATCCAATCTAAATTTGCTCTTCTCTAGTTTGAAGCCATTGCCCCTCACCCTATCACTACAGGCTTTTGTAGACAGTCTCTGTCCAGTCTTCTTGTAGACCCCTTCAGGTGCTGGAAGGTCATTATTAGGTCTCCCTGGAGCATTCTCTTCTCCAGTCTGAACAACCCCAGGTCTGTCAGCAGAGGTGTTCCAACCCTCTGATCATTTTCATGGCCCTTCTGATCTGCTTACCAAGCCATTTTTGCTGTGAAATTTATGCCATGCTGTACACAAGCTGCAGACTGTAAAACTACATTGCATCTGTGAAGGTGCCAAAAATCAAATACTCATTTCATTACAGACCTATACCATTAAAATGCTACAATTCACATATAAATTGCCTTAAAGAACTAGAGCATTAATTGTGAAGCCCTTCAATATTCACACATCTGTTTTAGTAATATATCCCTAAACTTTACAACACAATAATAAATTATTACCAGGATAATTTGCTCTTCTCCCATCTCTGACTCCTCCCTCTCCTCTTACTGTAAAGAGACAGAATGACAACATCAAAACTCACATACAGCACAGAATGGGAAACTGAGAAACCTTAAATTCAGGACATAAAAAGTAAAAAAAAAGCAACTGTGACTCGTATTATCAATTCACCTGCAAAGGAATTTTGCTGAGATCCAAAATATTTGGTAATTATGCTTTAATTAAATGCAAATTTGTGTTTCTAGAGTTTTCAATGTGTATATTGAATCATGGTAGAATTCAATCAGTGATTTAAAAGGAGAAATATTAGTTTGTAGCACAAAGATTGTGTTTGTTCTTATTTTAGCTTTACCTAGAAATGGATATTGGCATTTGCTTGAAGGCAAATTTGTCCATTTTAAGTTTATTGATTTCAGCCTGATGATCATAAGTTTCACTATGACCTAAAGCAGCCAGCAGAGGACAATATCAGAGTACAGCAGGAGATGAGACAAATCAGTATGTCCACTTATTTCCATGGAAAATGTTTATAATTTAAGGCAAAAAGAGTGCTAAGAAAATTGATTAAATGCTACTAGAAAAACAAAGGAAAAGAAAACAAAACAAGTGATTTTGTGATGAAACTTCCAGAAAAGGGAGACCCATTCTGAAAAGACATCACTTTCCTCTTTACATTTCTCAGGGCTTTTGCCCCCCATTGTTCTTTCCTTTAAAGCACATGGGGAAAAGAGCAAAGATTCCAGTTGCAGCAAAAACAAATAAACAGGGCTTACCAGAATTTGCCTAAAAAGGTAAGCTGTTTCCATCTTCTGAGAGTACCTCCTGTGAATATACTCTGAGAGTAACTCCTCACAGAGAAAATTGGAGAGAAAAGACAAAGTAGTTTTTGGGGTACATTAATTTGAGATATTAAACTTGTCTAAACATATTACTGTTCTGTCAAAGAAATTTTAAGTATAGAAAAATGTTACCCATGTGACTGAATTTCATACACTTAAGGTTTTTTTTTCCCGTGTTTTATATTAATACGAATTCTTTTCAACATGATCTGCACGCTAATTCCAAAAGCAATTTGTTAGTGAAGTATGACACGAATGCGTACATGTTAATAGAACATTTAATCAATTACTTGGAGAGTGTTTTATGGCACTTCTAAGCTTGAAAACAAAATGTCCTACAGGACCAAGCTGTTCTGAACTAACACTGTAAAAAGTGATGGAAATGGAAATCTGTCTGCTTTTGGCTAGCAATACGTCTCTCTGCTTTTTTTCTTTTGTTTAGCTCTACTTTTTCATAAACTAAGAAATCAAATTTCCGTTGAGAAGTGCTTCATCAGGCATGAGTTATTCTGAACTTCTTTTCAGCAATATAAGGTTATATAAAGCCAATATATTGTAGAGCAAGAAGTCATAACTTCTCAGCATAAGTACTGTGCAGCACAAAACAGAAAATCTGTCTTAGTACTTTTTGGTTTCCAGCTACTTTTTTTTTTCTCTGTTTCTCAACTACTGAAAATGCTCAGTGCAGCAGAGCAATTCCTGTGTAGGAACCCAGCATACAAAGTAAGACCATGTTCTGTCATTTTGTCACCTTATCTGTTCATTCCAGAAGAACTATTCTTGGTATAGTCAGGTGCATTTTATGCAATATTTCTTCAAATTAACCATTACAACTCTGCAAGCTTTTTATAGATTGCTAGGTGGATAGTCCCTACAGTTTCCATAAGCTGGCTGTGTGCAATTCCAAAGCAAATTTTATAGCCTAAGCAGTACTGACGCACTGCTACTGTTAAGGCTATACCTCTGCCATCAAAAATTGTCTATACCATGACTACTAGAAACTGAAACAGTAGTGAGATTAAATTATGGTTCTATCAACAGTACTGATAAAAATTTGGGGGGAAGGTGTATTTTTATAGCACAATATGGTAGGACATTAGTATGAACCTTACAGAACTTTGGAAAGCTTTGTTACCACAGCAGCCAACTCTCAGAAAGTTATTTAAAAAAAAAAAAGATAAAGATAAATAACAGATGTGAACCACATGCAATAGAAAATTATCTATAAGGGATTTCTTAGCTTAATTATAAAAAAAAAAATTGGCAATATTCCTGATATTGTAGACTTTTGACTAAAAATATATGACTTCATTTTTTACACTGTATTCATCAGGAAGATCCTGACAGGCTGGCTGAGTGGGCAAGAAGGAACTGTATAATGAGGCCTGGTGTAGGGTCTTGCACCTGGGAACACGGAACCCAGGAATGCAGCTCAGACTGGAAGCCACCTGGCTTGAGAGCAGCGCTGTGGAGAGGGATCTGGGGGTCTTGGTGGACAAAAGGTTCATCATGAGTGAACAGTGTGCTTCAGTGGCAAAGAAAGCAAACAGGATGCTGAGTTGCATTGATAAGGATATCACAAGCAGGGATAAAGATGTCATTCTCCCACTCATCTCAGTGCTGGCAGGCTGTATCTATACACAGTTTTGGTCCCTGCTATACAAGAAAGATGCAGACAGGCTGGAAAGGGTCCAGAGAAGGGCAACAAGAATGATCAGAAGACTGTCAGACCTGTCATATGAAGAAAGGCTGAGAGAACTGAGTTTGCTTATCCTTGACAAGAAAGGCTTAGGGGAGCCTTCATAACCATGTACAAGTACATAAAGGGTGGGATCATGAGGAGGGCAACTCCCTATTTACAAAGAGTCCCATGGTAAAGCAAGGAGTAAAGGTGACAAGTTGCTGCTGGGGAGATTCAGACTGGAAAACAAGGCTCCATCGCGTGTATCAGGCACCTGGAAAGACAAACAGCAGAACTTCTCCCCTTCCTCATTTTTCCTCACACCTTTTATTGCTGAGCAAGGTGTCATATGGTATGGAATGCTCCTTTTGTCAGTTAAGATCTACTGTCCCTCCTGTGTCCTCTCCTACTGGCTTGTGCATCCCCAACTTACTGGTTAGGTCAACATGAGAAGTATGCCTTGATGCTGTGTAGGCCCTGTTCAACAATAGCTAAAACATCCCTGTGTCCTGTTTGATTAAAAATTCAAAATATATCATCATGAAAATAAAATAAAACAAAATAAAATAAAAGAAAGCAAAATAAAACAATAAAATAAAATAAAAAAACCCAAAATGAAATAAAGCAAAATAAAATAAAAATGAAATAAAATAAAATAAAAATGAAATAAAATAGAATAAAATAAAATGAAAATGAAATGAAATAAAATAAAACAAAACAAAACAAAATAAAATAAAATAAAATAAAATAAAATAAAATAAAATAAAATAAAATAAAATAAAATAAAATAAAATAAAATAAACAAAATACAAATTAAAAAAAACCTCTATGCCAGCCGAACCCAGTAAGGAAGTGTTATCATATTTAAAATAAAGTGTAAAAGAAGACAATTGCCAAAGTAACAGCAGTTTGTGAACACAGTAGATGCCACTAGGTTAAGTGACACCAGGTTAAGTATTTAACAATTTGGTACATATTGGCTCATCTTATTAGCATGTAATTAAGTTACAAAGATGTTTAGAATCTCCTGTATTAAGCATACTATATTGCATCTTTTTTTCACCCAGAAACAAGAAAAGTCTCATACAGTCAATGTAAATTCACTTCTAAGTCCTAAGTTGAAGGATTTTTAAAATGCATGTACTATTTTCCCCTTATTCTGACACTAGATGGCAATAAAAGAGCAACTCTGAATGTTTCCATCTAAGTCAATACACTTACAGAACACTCCTAGGCAGGAGAAAGGCTATCACTGTCAGACAGCTTGCCTTCAAAGGTTATCCAGAAGCAGGATATGGAATATCATGGAGAACTGCAACATAATATTTTTTAAAAATAAAATAAATAAATCCAATAGATCAATATAATATTAAAAAATATAATTCAACAGCTAAATAAAAATAGCATTAATGAGAGTATAGTAATAGGAAGCTTTAAGTAATCTGAAATACCAAGAGAAACTGACTTCATATGGTTTGCTTAAATCTCCCAAAGCAGCAGATCAGTGATCTGCAAAAGTAAGATATAAAAGCAAGTATCCTACCAGTGTGCCAAAAAATGATTCATCTTCATGAAAAGTTCTAAAAAAGGAGAAGGAGAAAAGCAATCTGTGCTAGATTTTTGCATTCATTACTAACTGGAATTGTATTCACTATCCATAATTAATGGTGTGATGACTTGTATTGCACTACTTTTACAGTGATTTTGTCCATACACTCAGTAGGAACCTACTGCTAAAACAAGGAACATGTTTTCCTCCCTTCCTCTTTCTTGAGACCAGAAAATTATAACCCTTCCAGCAGAACATGTAAAACTCTGTATTCTGGGGGTTCAGCCTGACAGTACCCATTTTCAGGGGCCTATTTCTTGCTGCAGTGCTGCACTGGTTCAAGATTTGTAATAGTCAGACTGCTTTGTAAGCATCTACATGTGTAATGGATAGGGAGAAAGAAATATAATAATAAAATAGTAATAGTAATAATAATAATAAAACAATAACAACAACAACAACAATAATAATAATAATGAGGAATTTATATTTAAGATCTTCCTCTGGGGAGGTTTCCAAAACTACATATTGCAAATACGCCACAAGAAACCACTGGCAGTGGCACTCAACTTGAGACGTGTCTAAATTAGAGCTTTAATGGTTCTCATCTTGAGGCACATTGAATCAACATGAGTGAATTGGATTGAGAACTACAAACTAAAAAATGATTCAGGCTTTTACAGCAGTGTTCTAATCACTGATTTTAGTGATCTAAATGATTGGTGCTATGCTGGGATGCTTATTACAGAAAAAGGAAGCATATTTCTCAACTTCAATCCTATTCAAGGCATATAAAATCTTTTAGAAGACATTCCAAAGTTTTTGAAGCTCCATGATGCAGATAACATCTTTCTTTCTCAGAGGCTGAAGGTACAAAGAACTTCTTGATATCCTGCTATAGATAAAAATCAGGAAGCTCAAAATCAAATCCTGGTGGGGGAGTTTGGGTTTATTCCTGTTCTGTATGAAATCTTGTCTTAGAAACTTTTCTCAAAGTGCCATTTTTTATTACTTCACTTAAATTTTTACTCTTTTTCTTAACATAATATGAAACATTTTTGACAGTATTTCAGTCTGGGTTTTACAGAGGCAAATATGTATAAGATAAAGTTTTAAAGATTGTAAATACTGATTTTTTTAGGGTCTAAAACCAAGTTTATGTTATCTGTTCTGAGAAAAAAATCTCCTTGTTCTACAAAATGTTAGAAAAACAAGACTGCTATCAGTATGCTTTTAAACACCTTTTCCATCCTCAGCTTATGCATCATTCCTCCATGATACCAAAAATATTGATGCAAGAAAGTACTTGTATTTTACACTCAACCCTCCAGCACACAGGGTTTCCCTTAAGGGAACACCTTAAGTAGCCAGAGAACACCTTATTGCCTATCACCAAATTGATGTATGACCTTTGGATTCTACCAGATACACCCTCACTCCAGTCACTAAAACAACATATTGGTGAAAATACCTTCTTCCAGCAGGGGAATGGGACCATTCATTTATCTGAGCAGAACTTAAGTGACTCATCCATCACCGGATCAGTTCTATGCATTTTGTGTGGTGAAAACTAAGGAGACACATGTGTGATAGAACAAGAAAGGCTTTAGAAATAATAAAAGAAAGTTTATTCTGGCCCTAGAAACACTTCCTTCTTTAGTGTGTGTAGTTTTAAGAGGGCATTATCCCCCACATAACACAGTAATATCAAATTATTCTCACAACCAAAGTTCTTGAGGTCTTCTGTTGCTATGTAAAAGTCTTACACATAGTCTAATCCAAGATTATAGAGTAAATGTGCACCTCAGACTGAATTGATCATGAAATAACAAATAATCTCTAGGATTTGGAACAGCATTATTTAGGAAACTTACTTTATTGATTTTTTTATTCTGTCTTAGTAATGTCTTGTGTTGGACATGTGCCAATAGATTCATCAGGCAGTACTTGATTAATCTTAGTTTCCATTATGTAGGTCTCCATTTTGCTAAATAAATCAGATTTCTCTTAATTACACTTCAAAACCTTTTGCAAACCTTTGCTTCTCCTAAGATGAATAATTACTCCAGTTCCTAGGAGCAGTCACCCTTAAAGTGTGCTGCACGTCTGCCTTGGGTTACCCATATCAATTTTGGAAAAGCTATCTCATGAAAATGTAGGGGCTTAAATTGCAGCCATGCATCCTGAACACCAGTGTTTGTGTGGCAGTGAGTGCAAGAGAATTTTGTGGCATTTAGAGCTCATTGTAGATGATAATACCATTACATAGTATGTGTATCAAATACACATATTGGAACTCTGCACTCTTTTCCAAATACACCCTGCATTTAAAACTACTGTTTGGTTTGTTAGTTTCCCTTATACATCTAGAAGCATTATAGATAGATAGATAGATAGATAGATAGATAGATAGATAGATAGATAGATAGATAGATAGAGCAGAGATGTAGAGATATATAGATATGTATCACAGAATCACAGAATCAATCAATCAGGTTGGAAAAGACCTCAGAGATCATCAAGTCCAACCTACTACCCAACACCACCTGACAACTAAACTGTGGTTCCAAGGGCCACATCCAATCTTTTTTTGAACACCTCCAGGGATAGTGATTCTACCACCTCCCTGTGGTATATATTCATGTGTGTATATGCATACACACACACACACACACACTCTTCACCTTATCAATTGTGAAAATGGGAATTTTGTCCTTGAGGCCGAGTTGGACTCAATGATCTTAAGGTCTTATCCAACCAAAATGATTCTGTGATTCTGTGATCTGCACTTTTCTTGATTGCTTCTCCAGGACTGAGTTAAATAAGTATAAATGCTGAGCTTCCACTGCTGGAACTCCATTGGTAATTGTTGATTACTAAACTCAAGCTTCATAGCTTTCTTCTTCTCAGTCTTGCAGTTATTGATGGTACTTCTTCTAATCCAGAGTATCCTCCCTACAGGGTTTTACATTATGGTTGTACTGCAATCTTTGACTGGATTTGCTGGAGCATTGGCATAAAGAAATCTGTAATTAGGCAGGGGCACTCCTGCCCTATCTGTGCAGTACAAACTGGAGGATTTTCATGGCACGCTCCCTGTGGTGAGATACAATTGCTGTCACAAGAGATCACCCTCCATTAAATGCAGTTTACAAAAGTAAACACAGATGACCCAAATGACTGCCATGCTTGTGTGCTCAATAAATGACTGGCTTTACTGACTGGATTAACATAAGCCTTCAGGTACAGATGAAAAGGGAGAAAAAAAAAAAAAAGTCTTTGAATGTCCCTGAAAATCTCACATTGCAGAAATTTCACTTTTGAGCCCAGGATGCCCTCCAAAAGTCATGTTAGGAAGATTGTTAACATCTCTGGAGAGAGAATCTTTTTCCTTGTTTCAGTGGAAGAATATCCCTATTCTTCCTCTAGTAAAACTGTTGTAAACACAGGATTTCACCATAAAAAGGTGTTCTTGACCTCCAGAGAATTCTCAGCATTCCCTTCACCTTTTACTTCTATTCCTTATTGAACAGTCCTCACCTAAGCCTCTGAAAAATGTGTTAACTCTTAGCCTCTACATGTAAATGTCTATGACTGAGTGTCCTTATTTCACATTAATTTGTTTTATTTTATTGTTTGTTTGTCTGTTTGTGGGTTTTGGGTTTGTTGGTTGGTTTGGTTTCATTTCTTTGTTGCTCAGGTTTTTTTTTTTTTTCCAAAGCTATACTGTGGCAGAAAAATCTTTTGATTGATACGTTTTTGTTATCAGGATATTTTTATTACAAAAATAACACTTATACAAAGCAGAAAAGAAATACCAGCTGACACAAAATCTCCTTGAACATCATTTTTCCAGAAAAACTCTTAACTATTCTATTTGAAATACACAAAGTAAGATTTAGCTGATAAAATTTGAGAACAATGAAAATATTTTGAATAAAGCTCTTTCCACAACACAAGTTCTCACATTTATCACAGATGTATTTTGACAGGTCTGTGGTCTGCCACTACATACTAAAGCTTTATTCTAAGGTTTCCTAGGGTAAGATATTTTGCAGGCTACAGAAGACTAAATGATGGATATGAAATACCTCTGTGCATGTTATGTCTAGAGCACTCAGAAAGCAATCCATCAGAAATATAGTGAAAAAATAAGGAAAGAATACAGTCAGTTGGCTCAGATATATCAAGCTTCAGCCTAATTTTAATGTGCATAAAAGTTTTGGGTTTTTTTTTTTGTTTGTTTTGTTTTGCTTTGTTTTGTTTTGTTGCTGTTACTGTTTTATTTTTGGTTACATTTGGTTAAGGTGGAGTCATCAGTATCAATTCTGAAGCGCTCCCAGTCTGATTGAACTGTCAAGGCCCAAATGGTCTTAAAGAACATATAAATATACAGAAATTCTATTTAGTGTTAAACAGTCAGGATTGAATACGCCAGAAAAAGACACTAAAATCTCCATCAGAAAATCACAGAATCACAGAATCAACCAGGTTGGAAGAGACCTCCAAGATCAACAAATCCAACCGATCACCCAACCCTATCTAATCAACTAAATTATGGCACTAAGGGTCCCATCCAGTCTTTTCTTCAAACTTTTTAAAATCTGCCTACAGGGAAAATTTCTTCTGAATTCTTATTAGATGATGCTTAGCTTATACCTTAAAGTTTGAAGATTTATAGACCTCACTTTTAATCCAAAATAAAGTAACCTGACTCTTTCTTAACTCTTGGTCTTGCTTATACCTTGGGGAAATAAGTTCAATGGGTTTACTATGCACTAGATAAAACTTTCCTTTTTTTCCCTTTTATTATTTTAGATTTGTTAAATAGAAACTAAAAAATGTTCTCATGAACTTTCATTTCCCCTAGTCTGATTAATGAAATATTGTTTTCCTATCAACTTCAGACACTAAATTTAAGGGGCTTCAATGCTGGAAAAAATGTCTGGTTGCAGCCACTGTAAAAAGTGGTGTGATATCATCTTTTCTCTTTAGGGTTCTAAACTCAAGCATAAAACTGGGAATCATAGAATCATTAAGGTTGGAAAAGAGTCCAACCATAACCCAACTACCATGACCATTAACCATTTTCTGAAGTACCACATCTACAGCTTCTTGAACACCTCCAGGGATGGCCACTCCACTACCTCTGTGAGCAGCCCTTCTACTCTGCTTCAGGACTTGAGAGACTAGAACGGACAAATGAGCATGTCTATAATCAAGACCATGACAAAGCTCAGCTTTAGGCTTCCTAGTTTTTGAGGCTAACTTAAAGGCCACAAGTCTGACATGGAAAGCATTACTCTTCTTAAAACTGTTCTAAGGAAAACTGGACATATTGTTCCTAATTTAATATCTACTAAGAGTTTGAAATGCTGTCTTATACTAATCCAGACACAGAATTTCTTCCAAATATTTCCAAATATTTACAGTTCTTTCAACTTTCAGTATAATGAAATCTAACAAAGTAGACACTAACTAAAGAAGAATTGGTTGTACTTCGACAGCTGGAAACTCCTTTGTTCTTGCATGAATAATGTATATGTTTATATCATGGTTTAGCTCACATTGTTAGACTTGTTCCACAAGTCTTTCTTACAAAGAACTACAAACAATTTATTAAGAAAGAGAAGTAATGTAATCCTTCTGTGTGTACAAAGACTAAAACCAGTAGATAACTCTCCCAGATAAGTTCAGCACTAAGCTCTACTTCTCATCACCTTCCCTAGACATTATCACTGTCTTTGATTATATGACAAGTACCTCACTTTTCAGCTCTCTGAGTTCTTTGCTTCCTGATATTTCAAAAAGACAAATGCTAGTGAAATCCTGCTGCAGAGAGCTTACTCTTCCTAATGTATATCTAGGACCAAAGCAACTATTGTTTTAGTAGCTGCCAAGGCAATACATATATAATATTTGTTTGTTTAATTGCTGATGATTTAGGTTATGCTTAGGTCACAGCCAAATACAATCAAAATATGTTGCTCCTCTGCTGTCTTTTCTCTAGTCATTGTCTTCTCCCTGAAACCTCCCTGAGCTGTTTGTACAACATATAGCAAAAAAGAAGTGTCTTAGTGATTATAAAAAGACAAACTAAGAACATAATTGTTACACAAATCAGTGCATGACTGAAAATTAAGTCTTAGTCTTGCCTTCTAAAGCTTCATTGTGCAATATATGATGAGATGTAGGGTAAAGCAACAGCTTAAATAAGTCTTTAATGTTTTAACTGTGAACACTAGTGACCCCACTGGAACGTGAAAAGAGGAAGAGTAGTGCCTTTCAGTAGTTCAAAGACACTTCCAAACCATAAATCTACTTTAAGGTTTGTTTAGGTTTTTTTCTGTTTACTTTTACATGTCTTCAGTGGCTTCAGTTTGCACACACACACACACCCATCTGCATATACATAACAAAGACCCAAGGTAGGGTGATTATTCAATACTCTTTTTCCCTGCCTTTTACCAGAAACTGTGGCAGATGATGCTAAAACTTGCAGTACTTCCTCTTCTGTCTCTGAGGAGTATTGAGCAGATTAATTAGTTCATGTCAGTACAGCACTTTGAAAGCACTCAGTGATATATAATTAGTCCTATATATTACTAGGATAGTCTTGAATATCTTCAGTGACTCTGCTTCACCAGTTTCCCTTGGCAAATTATGCCAATCTCTAATTGACCTTGGTCTTTGAAGCATTTTCTTGATGTCTAATTTAATTTCCACATTTCCTGGATTTTTGTTCACAACACAATGGTTGGTTGAAAAATTTCACCTGTTTGAAAGATATTTTTCAGATGAGAAATACCCACAGAACAACTGATTAACCTTAGCCAGCAGGAACTCAAATAGCAATTAAAATTTTCTTATTATAACAAGTATCAAAATCATCTTAAGCATAGCTTTTATAAAAGCAGACACAGGAGATACTCTGAATTATTTATTAAAAATCTAACACTCATAAAATTCAAGGTCTAACACACTTTTACCAAAATGCTTGCAATCTATGTAAGGGTAGCTTCACTTCCAAACCTTGACATGCTACCTAAGTAATTTTTTTCCTTCCTCTATGCAGTTATTAATCTTCTTACTCTGTAAGTACTTCATCACACTCACCACACTTGTTTGATAATTTGAGGTACTCTTTTTTTGGTGGAAATGTCTTTATGATTCTTACATATGTACATATATGTATATATATACTTCATATTCAAATGTCTTTGTGATCCTTACATATATATATATGTATATATATACTTCATATTCATATGAAAATGTGAATGTAAATACTTAAGCAGGCCAATAAATTTACAGTCATTTAGTATTGGACTAAAGAGATGTGACAATTTATTGGCTGAAAATTTGACTGGCAGTGAAACAGGCAATGTGAAAAAGGCAGAGAATTTGGAAAAGCAGACCCAGACTGGCATGCAAGACAGAGAGGAGGGAAAGACATGCCTTCACCTTTATATCTTATCCTTGGTGCAAAGTTGTGCAAAAGTGTCCTCCCTTCACATCTGTGAAGCAGCAGAAAGAATAATCCCTGCTTTCTGGTCTGTTGTCAGGACAAGGCATCTGACCTGGGAAGTTATCTTACTCCATGTGCAGGGTGAAGGTCCTCTAGGGCCAGCAGAAGCAGGCTGGGAAGCAGATTTTCTGATGGACCTTGCAGTCAGATCATGCAAATGTCACTTGAATATTTCCTCCTACTTGCTGACTGCTGGTCTGAATGAAAATCCTCTGCATGAGCTTTCTCTGACTGAGAAGCCTGATGCATTCTACAATCCTCTGCTTCCTCCAGCTTATCTCCTAATAGTTTTCCCTCTCCATCTTTCCTCTGTTTCTTCAGCTAACTGATTCTCATCTAAAACTCACTAAGAAATAAAGGCAAAATGAGTAAGCAGAGGCATTAACACTTTTTTTCCCTTTGAGATTACAGTACTTTTCTGGGTTTTGTGTTTGTTTGGGTCTTTTTTCCTCATTTCTTTTTGTTTTTAGATGGATGTTACTAATCTTGTCCTCAGAGATTTGTTATTTTTCCATGTTTGTAATCATGCACAGCACAAGAAGGGAGGGATTTCATCACTAGCCTCAGGTAAATTATAAATAGTACTGCTAAAGAACTGCAGTATGGGACAACCTTCAGCTTCATAGAAACATGAAGATAGAGAAATTTGATCTAACTACAATTATGAGATACAACTGAACACATTTATCCAGGGAAGTCATCACAATCTTCCTAGAATTTCTGTATGTTACAGAATCACAGAATGATCTGGGTTGGAAGGGACCTCCACAGGTCATCTAGTCCAACTCCCTCTGCAGCAAGCAGGGGCATCCTCAACTAGATCAGGTTGCCCAGAGACCTGTCAAGCCTCACCTTGAATATATCCAGGGATGGGGCCCTAACCACCTCCCTGAGCAACTTCTTCTGGTGTTCCACTACCTTTATGGTGCAGAATTTGTTCCTAACATCCAATCTAAATCTGCTCTTCTCTAGTTTGAAGCCATTGCCCCTTGTCCTATCACTTCATTCATTTGTGAACAGTCTCTCTCCATCCTTCTTGTAGGCTCCTTTTCAGGTACTGGAAGGCTGCTATTAGGTCTCCCTAAAGCCTTCTCTTCTCCAGGCTGAACAACCCCAGCTCCCTCAGTTTATCTTTGTAGCAGAGGTGCTCCAACCCCATGATCATTTTCATCTCCCTCCTCTGGACCCACTCCATCAGGTCCACATCCTTCCTGTATTGAAAGCTCCAGACCTGGACGCAGTACCCCAGCTGAGGTCTCCCCAGAGCAGTGGCAGAACCACATCAGTCTTCTGGCCCAACATCTTTTGATGCAGCCCAAGATGCAATTGGCCTTCTGGGCTACAAGCTCACACTGTCTGCTCATTTCCAGCTTCTCATCCATCAGCACCCCCAAGTCCTTTTCTGCAGGGATGCTTTCTATCACCTCACTCCCTAGTCTGTACTGTTAGTGAGGATTGTTCTGGCCATGAAGTAGCACAATCATCCTAACCCTTTGTCCAGTCCTTGAAATGATCTGCACCAAAAAGAAGTAGATTTTCAATTTCAGATCAGTGAAAGATTTTCACTGCAACTGCAAATAATGTATTCTGTCTGTCATAGAACAGCCAATCTGTGTTTCCCAATAATTGGGTTTCACACAAGTTATTGAAGTTGTAGACAGAGAAGCGACCTAGACCCTTCAAACAGATCAGATGCACAAATGTTCTACCTTATTTCTCAACCTGAGTGCTGCTGAGATAGAAAACTTGCAAAGCTGTAACAGATAAGCTCGTGTGTAATCGAATTTGATGGCGCTTTTCAAAAGATAATGAAACTAAAACTGTTAGCACAAATTCATGCTCTAAATGGGAAAAAATATAAGTAAAATAATAGAAATTCTTCTGATGTTTTCATTAATTGCTTGATGTATGATGTAATATTCATAAACATGTAGAGCTGATTTTCTTAAAATATAACCCCTAATCTAGGAGGTTTTGCTAGTTTTTACTGTTCATTTTAGACTTTTCTCCTTCCCTTTTTTCCCTGGTGCTGTTATTAAGATAAAGTTTTGAATTATGCTCACCAGATAATCACATTGATTGTAGGAGGGACGTCTCTCAGATTGACATCTTCCAGGTACTTCTTCCCTTCTATACCTCTCTCAGTATTGATCTTTCACTACAGCACTCTGATACTGCTTCTTTACTGTCCTCTTGCTTCAAGTATTTGAGGTAGCCTAGCAAGTCATCTCCAGTGTTCTATTGTCTCTCTTTCAGACAGGTACACAAGTGTCTGTTTTTAAATATAGATATAAACTCTTTGACATTGCATCTTTAATAGTTTCTTTAGCAGAAATGCTGTTTGCTTTGTTGCTTTAATCTGTGGCAGGAGAGATTTTCCTTGTAGACGTGATTTTTTGCAAGCTTTCTTCCATGTTCAGTCATGCTCTCTACCTTCAAAATATGTGTTCATTTTCCCAAATTGCTTTAGTAGAAAAACAATACTAAAGAAATATTTTTTTTATAAGCAGATAATACAAAAATCATAACATAAGAACCAAAACCCCCATGTTTGGATAATAGCTTACTTTGAAAACCTGCTCTTCTGACAATGTCCTATGAAGAAAAAAGACAAGAAAAGACAAGACAAGAAAAAAGACAAGAAAAGAAAAGAGAAAAGAAAAGAAAAGAAAATAAAAGAAAAGAAAAGAAAAGAAAAGAAAAGAAAAGAAAAGAAAAGAAAAGAAAAGAAAAGAAAAGAAAAGAAAGGAAAAGAAAAGAAAAGAAAAGAAAAGAAAAGAAAAGAAAAGAAAAGAAAAGAAAAGAAAAGAAAAGAAAAGAAAAGAAAAGAAAAGAAAAGAAAAGAAAAGAAAAGAAAAGAAAAGAAAAGAAAAAGGAAGAGAAAAGAAAAGAAAAGAGAAAAGAAAAGAAAAAAGAAAAGAAAAGAAAAGAAAAGAAAAGAAAAGAAAAGAAAAGAAAAGAAAAGAAAAGAAAAGAAAAGAAAAGAAAAGAAAAGAAAAGAAAAGAAAAGAAAAGAAAAGAAAAGAAAAGAAAAAGGAAGAGAAAAGAAAAGAAAAGAGAAAAGAAAAGAAAAAAAGAAAAGAAAAGAAAAGAAAAGAAAAGAAAAGAAAAGAAAAGAAAAGAAAAGAAAAGAAAAGAAAAGAAAAGAAAAGAAAAGAAAAGAAAAGAAAAGAAAAGAAAAGAAAAGAAAAGAAAAGAAAACAAAAAGGAAAAGAAAAGAAAAGAAAAGAAAAGAAAAGAAAAGAAAAGAAAAGAAAAGAAAAGAAAAGAAAAGAAAAGAAAAGAAAAGAAAAGAAAAGAAAAGAAAAGAAAAGAAAAGAGAAGAAAAGAAAAGAAAAAAGAAAAGAAAAGAAAAGAAAAGAAAAGAAAAGAAAAGAAAAGAAAAGAAAAGAAAAGAAAAGAAAAGAAAAGAAAAGAAAAGAAAAGAAAAGAAAAGAAAAGAAAAGAAAAAAGAAAAGAAAAGAAAAGAAAAGAAAAGAAAAGAAAAGAAAAGAAAAGAAAAGAAAAGAAAAGAAAAGAAAAGAAAAGAAAAGAAAAGAAAAGAAAAGAAAAGAAAAGAAAAGAAAAGAAAAGAAAAGAAAAGAAAAGAAAAGAAAAGAAAAAAGAAAAGAAAAGAAAAGAAAAGAAAAGAAAAGAAAAGAAAAGAAAAGAAAAGAAAAGAAAAGAAAAGAAAAGAAAAGAAAAGAAAAGAAAAGAAAAGAAAAGAAAAGAAAAGAAAAGAAAAGAAAAGAAAAGAAAAGAAAAGGAAAGGAAAGAAAAGATCATGAACAACCAAAAAAAAAAAAAAAGCTGTGGTGAACCATTACCAAAGACATTTCAGAGAGCTGTGGAAATAAGAGTCTCTGCTGGATTCCCAGCAGTGCAGGAGTGCCCACTAGAGTACAGTATCTACTACTTTCCTTGATTTTTCAAAGGATGTGCCACTGTGGCACTAAGCTTCACCTGATTGTGCCTATAAAGAGGCAGTGTGCAGCCTCTAGCTCAAAAGTTGGAAGAGACCCAGGTGTGCATATTGCTTCTAAGCAATCTAACGTTTGGAGGTGGGGGTCTCTCGTAATCAATTAACATGTCCAGTCTGTCTCTGTTCCTACTTCCAGGACAGCTGGGCTGTGCCCAGGGGAATGACATGCAACTACATGCCTACCAGAAGTTATCCATTCTCAGCAGCTGTGACAGGGACGTGGTGCCTTTTCCCATGCTTGCATGAATGCCTCATGTCAGTAAGGCATTCATTTGTGCCAGGATTGACAGTTTTGTGAGCGAGTGCAAAGATCAAACTGTTTCATAATGCTGTGTCAGTCAGTTTGCAAACTTTAGCACCAATCTGAACTGGGTATGTGTCCTTGATGAGTGTCCCCACTAGAAGAAGAGCCAACCAGAAGAACACAGAACCTTACATGCCCCTTCATGATTCACTTCAGCATTCTCTGGGGAGGAAATGAAACAGAGACAGATTGTCTTAAAAGTCTCTCTGATTTCAGCAGTTATCAATAGAACAATTTAAGATGTTTAAGGATGATATAACTCCTGAAACATTAGATTATCAGGAAAGATTTGTTTCATTAGTCTTTAGACCTTTACCATTTCATATAAGAAATGGTAATTAGCACAAAGATAGTCTTTAGTCCCAGGAGAAGGACTTGGCCTTCACATAACCAATAGCTATGCCAAGCAAAGGTTATGGTTATTTATTGCACTGCTTTCTGTCTTCAGTAAGGTTTTACTCAATAAAAATTAACAAGTTCACTTTCCTGTTATGTATTTTGCATCTTGCAATCAATTAATTGAAAAAATGTGGTAAATTGTCTGCTCAAGACTAAAAAGGTTGTCTTACCTTAAGGTATATATTCTGCATTGCACTGTGCTAATCTTGTTTAAAGCAATCAATATGTTGCTTACCCTGCAATACTGCTTGGCCAAAGAATCCTTTGGGAGCTTAGAGTAGGAGAAAGGGCTAATTGTTTACACCTCTGTAATCCAGAAGATTTCAGCAAGCATTGGGAAGTTTATTTACTCACTAACCCTAAGCAGACCAACTTGTAGCAGTTTTTTGGGGCATGGTTTAACAGAAACCATACATTTTTAGGTGAAATATACTCAAGGTGAAAAGTAATTTCAATACCATATCTAACCAGAATATCACAAAACACCTCAGCTAGGTCCCTGTTTTTGGATAGCACTGCTTGAGTGCTAGTTCATGAGTTTCTTTTTTGAGCATACCATGCAGTTTTCTGCAGAAGATAGACATGGAAGGAGAGGAGATGAAAGATTTTGTGTTAAATAATGTCCTCTAACATGGGCAAACAGTCATTTTTATGTTTTGTTGCTTCCTGTGTGAGACCATTGTAAACATATATCTGAATCTAAAGGGTTTAGTCTTTCACCAAATTTGTCTGTAGTTGCTGTCAAGCCACTGGAGAGTGTTCACACAAAACAACTACTACTGAACATTCACACCAAAAAAGTCTAAGATTGTAGCTTTTAAAGATAAAAAACGACAATGAAATTCCCTAGAATGTTAAAAATAGGTCAGTCTCTTCTGACTTAATTCAGTGATATCAGGACAGCAAAATAAATATTCATTTCAAATTAGCCACTAATTATAAATATTACCTGAGTATCACAGATACCTGGATCACTAATCTGTAAACTAATTAAGTAGCATCATCTACATACAAATTAGGATATGTGCTGTAAGAACCAGTGAAATAAAGTGTTAGCCAGTTTCTGAGGCACTCAGTTAATAAATTCAGAATAAATAAAAAGGGTTTACTTGACATTTATTTTCAGCTCACGTGCATGTACAGACACATAAGGCGTTGATAAAACTGAATATCCACAAAACAATGGAAATAACACTAAAAATATTGTTTAAACAAATGGGGTATGGGTCACATCCTTTGATTCAGTACTGTGGCATCCAAATAATTCAGATAGCGAGAAATTCAGAGCTACAACACGACCTGACTACAGAAAGAATCGTTTCACCAAGAAAATAATGCATTATTCTCACAAATGTTCACAATTTAATTGTGCCTTTTAAGAGAGTGAAGCATCCTCAGTTATTAAATTTTGGTTGCTATGAGGCAGCAAAATAGAGCCTCAGGGATGGGATTAACAAGGTTCTATGCACTCTTTTACTTAAAAATAAATAAATAAAATGTGGACTAACTAAGCCACAAGGATTAATTGACTTTCAACAAATTCTCATTATTTAATACAAGTCAATCAATAGTAAATAAATCCAACACCACAGCTACCCAGTGACACATCTCTTAACTGTTTCTCCAGTGGATGACTCAAATGACTAGAAGGAATATAATCAGTCATGCCTTTGACTCAATCAAACTTCAGTGATGGACACATCTATTACAAGACTTGATGCAAATGCAGCACTCCTTGTGTAACATAGAAGCAATTAATTTTCTTCAGTGACTATCATGAGGATCAACCAAAACTTGGCCAGTCTAACATACTCATGACTGTGATACTTTCCTTTGTGTTTTCATGAATTTCAAAATCCACATGCAATTTTCTGGTGGCTTCTGAAAGCCCATTTGTACAGAATAGGAATTTTTCTTTGGATATGAACCAATCATTGTCTTCCCATCAGCTAAAGCTAATGATTTCAGGTGTTAAAGAAGACAAACATTCTCTGTCTCCTTATTATCTTTTTAAAGGTCCTTGTTCCCGGTTCCAGGAAATTATGACTCAAACACACTTCTATCTCCAAGTTAGCCTGTGTGTCATTCTGTCTATTCTCCATTAAGAGCTGTTACTGAGCCTCATTCTTTATTCTTATTGAGGAATGTCATCGAATCATAGAATGATCTGGGTTGGAAGGGACCTCCAAAGGTCATCTAGTCCAAGTCCCTCTGCAGCAAGCAGGGGCATCCTCAACTAGATCAGGTTGCCCAGAGCCCTGTTGAGCCTCACTTTGAATATCTCCAGGGATGGGATCTCAAATACCTTCCTGGGCATCCTGTTCAAGTGTTCCACTACCCTCATGGTAAAGAACTTGTTCCTAACATCCAATCTAAATCTACTCTTCTCTAGTTTGAAGTAATTTCCCCTTGTCCTATCACTACAGTCTCCATCCTTCTTGTAAAGGCCCCTTCAACTACCGGAAGGCTGCTATTAGGTCTCCCCAGAGCCTTCTCTTCTCCAGGCTGAACAACCCCAGCTCCCTCGGCCTGTCTTCATAGCAGAGGTGCTCCAAGCCCCTGTTCATATATGATATGTGAGTCAATGGTTAGACTCATTAAACTTGGTTGGGACAGAAAAGCCTACATATAAACTAATACTCCACAAAATGATGACAATGAGAGTCAAGCACCCATTTGGTATGGTAGATATTCACACTTTGTTTGAAGGATTAAACTAACTTTAATAACAGTTTGAACTGGCTTTGGGGTCTGTCTTGAACCTTTACTTCAGTCTCAAGCAGTTGAAGTTAACTGAAGTCATTTGAAGTTACATTTGGAGTAACTTGCAGTTATACTAGGGGAAAAAAACCCAAATGTTAAGGTGCTTTTTACACTAATTCTTTAGATGCAGCACCTTATTTCTTAAACTGTATCTTTTAATAGAAAAAAAAAAACCCAAACTTTCTCTTTTTCTTACCATATGTCAGGTGCATACATGGCTGCTGAAGTTTTTAATGTCTTATGTGCCAGCTGGAAATGAGAGTCTACAAGAAGTCTTCTTTGCTCTGTTAGAAGGTATGTTTTGGAAGTTGAGAATCTATATTGTTAGCTAGAGGAAGTTAGCCAGATGGTGGTGAGAGCAGATGTTATCTGTGGCTTCTTAGCATGCATCAAGGATGTTAGGGAGAAACCTGAGATGCTGTAGTCTACTGGGAACAAATTCCTTGAGGGAGATTCACTGGAGCATTTCTTCAGTGCCTTGACAGCTTGCAAAACTTTTATGTTGATTACAAAAACTGTCTCACGTAGCTTTTATGCCATGCAGTGGCCACAATGTTCTATTTTCCACAGGGTTATGATGGTCTCTCTCTAAAGTTGTTTATGACTATCTCAGACCTTCTATCAGCTCCTTTTCACAAATTTGCTTTTTACGGTGTATCAGTTCCACACACTGAGCCAGATGATATCCTTGATCCTATCTTACTGTCATGCTTGTCTTGATCTGTAAAGCTCATCTTGTAATGGAAATTTGGAAGCTATCACACTTGAGAATTTAATGAAGTCCTATTGGTCAAAAATAGCTTTAGAAACTGACTCAGTATGAAGAAGAGAGTTTTCAGTTTCTTAAAACAGTAAATCATTTGGATATGACAGAAGATTTTGTTCATATAACTAAAGCTAGTTTTAATTTTTATATTGAACCAGTCAGGTTAAGAAGTATTTTTTCCTATTGTTCAATGAGCAAAAATATTAAACATTTGGTTTATTTTGATGTCATCCCCAGTCTTTGCAAACACTGAAAACTATATATTTTTACACCTACTCTAAGAATAAAAGGACCATAAGTCTCTAAACATGAAGTCAATTCTTTATTTGCATCTAACAAAGAACTGTTTTCAATGATGTCATGGATAAGCAATATGAAGAATGATGATGGGTATGAAGATGAGGGAAGAGGCTGAGAAAACCAAACCAAAACAGTGCGCTTCTTGTAAGTTACCTCCACTTTTTCTAGTTAGACTGATGGACCACATGACATGTAAGCACATACAGAGTTGAACTCTTTACAGTTTCTCTAGAAAGCATTTTCTATAAGAGAAGGACTTCTATTATTCTTCCGCTCCCTGTCAGCCTCTTTGAATATGGTTTGAAATATATTTATAGCAATTACCAAATCATTTTTTCTCGTATAAGAACACAGGCATAAGCTCATACTGTGTAAAATTACACTGTCAGTATTTTGACTCAGATTTGAATACTTATTTGCCAACATCTGTTCAACCAAAACATTGATTCTGAGAACCATTATCTGAGATGTAATTATAGCATAATCCACCTCAGTTAAACAAAGTTAATTCATGCTTGAGTTGTCACAGCCCTTTTGGATATGTAATGACCCTGCAAAATCACAAGTTACCCACCTAACCATACTTATATCAAAACAAAATAAAATGCGATGGTAATAATTTAAAACAAACCCCCCAGCTGATTTATTTCTCATATTCCTGGCTCTGGTAGTGTCTTTTCACTGCTCTGCACCTTAGCTACCTTGCTCTAAAATGAATAGTAAACTCCTTTGGAAAGTGCTCTGCAATCTCCTAAAATTGTTCTGTAAGAGTATGATATTATGCAGCTTTATTATTTTTTACCTAACCTGTTAAAAAAATCCTTTTTTTTTTTTGACAGAATTGAGTGTTCTGTGAGGACTGATGAAGGCAGTTAAGGAAACATTCAACATTTAGTTCAGAGAGCATAGAAGACTAAAAATACCTGCATAGTAAAGCCTTATAAAATCGATCTGATGCAACCTTATTTAACTGACTTGGTACAGTGCTGGATTGTTGGTGTTTCATTCTCTTTTTTCCTTCTTTTCTTTCTTTTCTTTTTCTTTTTTTTTTTTTAATTCAGGCAATTAAAATGGTTAATACTTCATGTGAAGGAAAATCAAACAGCACAAATAAAAGCTACAGTAATTATTGGAATGATTGCAAGGTGGCTGCAAGGAGAAAATGGTATAGGAGGTATTACAGTTGAATACAGATGCAACATCCCTTAAAGATATTGCTAAAAGTTTTGCTAGCTCTCACCTTGTTTCACTGGGGATGCATGGGGGATATATTTGCTCATACTCTAATTTCTGATTTTTCTGCTTGAATTGGATAGCTTGGAAACCCAGTCTGTCAACAATTCTCCATTCCCTTTCTTGCTACACAGTGCCAAGGAGCACACCCATAAATAAAGATTCCCTTTGAGCACAAGACATCAAATAATTTAGCAGTTATTTCAGAAAGCAAAGACATTGCTGATGTTAAGGTACAAAAACGGGGAGTCAGGATGTGGATACAGGTTCTATTTCTGAGTAATGTGGAATGCAGTCCCTTAGGGTCTCAGTTTCCAGCTAAGCATCACAAGGATAAAAATAACAGCAAATTTTATTGAGGCTTGGGGAGACCAAATCCTTGAATGCTGATAACAGCTAAGGGGTAGAGTGATAAAGGAACTAGGGGAATAAGAAGGGAGGACCAATTTACTTGCTTCAGTGAACACCCTTGCAAAGGTTCTACTTCCATATTCTTAACCTGTCCTTCAGGCCTTGGTAAAACCTCCAGAATGCAGTTCTGCAACTGAGCTTTAAAAAAAGACATCTTCTTGCATAAAGCAGAAATCAAGTTTCCACTGAACTCCAGTATATTATCAGTGCCTAACTTCTTGCTTCTTGAAAAACACCATCTCAAATGCTTTGCTTTCTAAAGAGTGAATAGATTGACCTCATGAATCATCCTTGGTCACTTGAGAAACAAATCGCTGGTGAATTTCCTACCATGTGTAAAGTCAGTACAGCTACTACATGCTACAGATGAAACGTGTTTAAATTGTTCTCTTTTTTCAGGTAAAGAGTTTTAAGAAGTATAGACCTTAGTTCTTAACCATTTCTCCACCTTGAGCATTCAGCTTTATTTGACATGACTTTTTCCTTATTTTATCCTTGAATTTCCTGACTGACATATTGGCAAAAAGGGAAGCTCCATCCACAAGAGAAAGAATTTGGTGTCACAACTGAATAATTTTGGAGTTCTGTCCCCATTAGTCCCTAGAGAAGTTGTGTAAAAGAACCACTGTTTCAGCATTGTTTCAGCAGTTTGCAACAAGATATTACCCAGAGTATTCCTCTAATTCCACCTGCCTTAGCCCTCCAAAAAAAAATAAAGGAGAATACAATCCAGAGATGAAGTTAAAAGACTTGTGGATTTCAGAAATTATTTTTCCAGTGACAAAGTCCTTGAGCAATGACCTTGATTTAATCTCTTTGTTCCAGATTCTCAAAGGTGCTTAGGTATATAATTTCCATTAATTTCTGTCAGACTAGAGAGGACCTATGTTCCCCAGTCCTCTGTGTGACAAATAAAGATTCTGCTTCTGTACGTCACAGAAGCCTTCTGTGTGTCTTGTCAAAATGTGTTCATTAATGTACTTAGTTACTCTGATGATGATGATTTTGCCTAAGACAGTGATTTAATTCACTAATTGCTGCATAATACCACTGAGAACAAGATCTAGAAATTAGTCAAAAGGTAGAAATATGTATAGATAATTAAAATAAAATAAAATAAAATAAAATAAAATAAAATAAAATAAAATAAAATAAAATAAAATAAAATAAAATGAAACAAAACAAAATAAAACAAAATAAAATAACATAAACCAAAACAAAACAAAATAAAATATTATTTAAAAAAATAATTTGTCTTTCAAAATAGATTTTCATGTCAGAAACTAAAATGCAACTGCTAGCTGATGGAAAAGGGTAGAGAGGTTTCCTCCAAGTGAATTATTCCAGAACTGCTCTCTCTGGAGGCTATTGCCTTTTCCTGTGAAGTATCTGATAATAATCAGTTTTACAGCCAGGATATCAGTCCCAATAGAATCCACTTAAAATGAATGTTCTCTTTTTCTCCCAGATGTCAAGTAGGACTTGAAGGGATAATTGATGCACTGGTTTTTTTTTTTTTTTTTTTTTTTTTTTTAAAAGGAGGGTATTTAAGATAGGATTTCTCAAGGAATACTGGAGAATTATGTGCTGAGATCTTCTTGGACTTCAACAGAAATCACATTTTTTGCTCCCTTAAAATACCTTGAAGAAGTTCAGTCGTAGAAACTCTTCAAATCCTTGCTGATGCAGAATACAGAGAGAAAAGTTCTAAAGTTAAGGATGTGGTAAAACCATCTAGCTTGTGGTGAGACAGGAAGGTAAGTTGATTTAACAATCTTTGGACCAAGGTCATTTACAATCAGCAGTAGTTTGTGTTAAATGAAGAAGCTGGCCTGACAGAGAACAGAAGGAGGGAGTCTTGTTAATATAAAACATCCCTGTTTTGCCTAAAATTGATGAAGCAAGGCTCAAAAAAACCCCAACAAACAACAAAACAAAACAAAGGCACTGCAACTGAAAAGTAATCAGGTAGGTTTGTTATGTCTGAAGAGTGATAGATGTGCTAGAATGTGCCCAGAAAGGATGATCAGAAGGCTGGAGCACTGCTCCTATGAAGTCAGACTGAGAGAGCAGGGGCTATTCAGTCTGGAGAAGAGAAGGCTCTGAGGAGACCTTATTGTGGCCTTCCAGTATCTTAAGGGGGCCTACAAGAAAGCTGGGGAGGGACTTCTTAGGATGTCAGGTAGTGATAGGACTGGGGGCAATGGAGCAATAACAGAAATGGGTAGATTCAGACTGGATGTGAGGAAGAAGTTTTTCACCATGAGGGTGGTGAGACACTGGAATAGGTTGCCCAGGGAGGTGGTAGAAGCCCCATCCCTGGAGGTTTTTAAGGCCAGGTTGGATGTGGCTCCGGGCAACCTGATCTGGTGTGAGGTGTCCCTGCCCATGGCAGAGGGATTGGAACTAGGTGATCCTTGAGGTCCCTTCCAATCATAACAATTCTATGATTTTATGCTTCTATGAAAGATACTTCCAAACAGATGTGTAATGCTCTGACTTTTGTGCAGTACCTTGAATACCAACATGGCATACAGTCCCTCAGGTTTCAAACCCAGACCAATCTAGGAAGGATTTGAATATGTATCTTCTGTCTATTGAGGCATAGAGAATTGCTGCAATTGAGCTCTTCTAATCTATTCAAAAAACACATTTCTATTAAAAAAAAAATCATGTCAAAGAAAGAGCTTAAGAGTAATCCTGTATCTCTATGATTAGATCACTCCTTGTGTGAGAAAGACTTGGTAATCCATGTTTCATTTAACGCTGACTTTTTTTGTATTAAATGCACAACCAGGTTTTAAAATCCTTTTTATGATTTAAGACCTATTGAAACATGCAACAGAAATTGCAGTGCTGGTATAAAGCTAGTAGGAGGAAGCGTTTCCTACTGTTCAAATTCATGAGCTAGGTCTATGGGAGGCTTTGTGTTAATGCTTCCTACTGTTACACATAATATACTGAAAAACAGTAACTATTAGCTTAGCAAAGCTATTGTGCAGTAGTGCCAAAGACTAAATGGAAACAGGTCTAGATCTTCCCTCCTAATGGCATTACACCACGTTCTGCATTGCTTTGTTCCTTTGCATGACCTCCTGCAATTCAGTGGAACTACCCAGATATTTATATAGGGAAAGGCCTGAGTGTAGTAATGCTGCTCTATAAGAAGTGCAGCTACTCCAGCTGAATACCAAAGCATTTGCAAGGAATGAGAGACACAACATTAAGGGGTACTTAGATATTGAAGGGACAGAAAAATAGAAGAAAAGAGTTTTATTTTTATTGATTTTTTTTTTTTAAGTGACCCTTTGTTCTGAATCAATTTTTAAAGTCCATGGATACCCTTAGAGTACCTTCAAGTCCTGCTATACTGTGAGAGATTAAATATGTATGGAACTGATTGATAGAAAGCTCTTAATTAAAGTAACTTTTTGCCAGACCGACACAAACAATGGTCTGGATGCCCTGCCAATTGTAAAGTCTTAATCAAATATGACAGCAGATGTGCCACACATAGTAATGAAAGAGCACAGAAAAGATGTGTGGACAAGTAAGGCTAAGGCATTGTCTCAAGCATGACTTACAGGACTGAGTGGGAGGGATTAAATGCTAAAACAATGTAGAAAATGCAAATATCATGCTTTAAGGAAAAATGCCACTAAAATGTCAGGAAGACTAGTTCAGATATATCAGTGTCAAAGTCGCACAGAATCACAGAATGTTAGGGGTTGAAAGTGACCTTGAAAGGTCATCCAGTCCAACCAGCTGCCAGAGCAAGATCACCTAGAGTAGGTCACATGGGAACTTGTCCAGGCAGGTTTTGAATGTCTCCAGAGAAGGAGACTCTACAACCTCTCTGGGCAGCCTGTTCCAGTGTTTTGTCATCCTCACTGTAAAGAAGTTTTTGCTGATGTTCATATGGAACCTTCTCTGCTCAAACTTGCACCCATTGCTTCTTGTCCTATCATTACACATCACTAAGCTGAGCCTGGCTCCATCCTCCTGACACTCACCCTTCACGTATTTATAAGCTACTGTTAATGATGCCTAGGCACTTCTCATGTACAAAGTCCTTTACAAAGCAAGTTACAGAGACTTCCAGTTATACATCTTATAGAATTATTTGGGGTTTTTTCACCTTTTCTTTTTTCTTTTTTCTCCTTTCTTTCTTTGCTGCCTGTGTTATTTTAACATCTTAGGAAATGTGTTGCCACCGAGACCCAAGATGCAGAATGATTCTCTGAACAGCTGAATGCCCTCAACTCCTCTTGACAGCAAACATTTCATTGGAAGGGGACAAAAGGTATTGCAGTTTAAGAAGTTACAGACCTAGCATTTTGTTTATATGAAGTAGAAATGAAACATAGGAAGATAACATAGACTGAATGAAAAGAATAAGTAAAAATTATTAATTCAACTGGAGCAGAATGAGAAAAAAAATGCACATTGGTGCATACGCGGGATAGAATTTGTGTCCAAATACTTAGATAGAAAAGTTTCACATAACTCTAAGGGATTCACTGAATGTTCATAGAAGGTTAAGGAAGGTTGGTCATCTAATTTCCAAAGCCACATCTTACCAGCTCTTGGTGAAATTTTCATAACTTATTCCCTGAGACTCTTACTAAGGTCTTTGTTCATTTCTAAGGCCAATCCTCAGGTTATTTAATAGATTTTTGTTTCAGTCAAATGTAAAAAAAAAGAAAATATATTCTGCAATACATGATTCTGTGATTAATGTTAAAAACCCATCAAGGAAGGTGTTGATCTTCACAGAAGATTAGCATTTTACTTTGAGAATAGATTCACACACACACAATCAGTATTGAAAAGGCTGAGCTTTTGGGGTTATATTTTGAATTGGGCACCAGGCTTAGATGTGGGAGTACATAAAAAACATGGCTAAAATTCTCACTCCTGTCTGATTTTTTTCTGGAAAATGTGGTTTTTGACTGAAGTAAATTTTTAAGGTAATGCTTTATGCACACACTCATTTTTTTGCTCCCCTGTAGTCCTTCTTCATATCCTTTGTGTTAAATAGAAGTGATGCAAATCTCTGCCTTTACCTCAGCTCACACTGGATGTAGATTTTACCAGAAATTGCAATTGCCATGAGAAGCTGTTTCTCCTGTAGCAGAACACGGGATATATAAACTACAGCTGGCTTGAAACATTGCAGTAGTCATATGAAACAGGAGATTTTGGTGGTTTGGTTAAGGAATTTCCTATTATAATAGAATCTTCTGTGATTTTCCACATGACATTTATTTTCAAGATAGGTGAAGGGAAAGATAGTTTTCATTTTATTTGGTGGTCTTTCCTCAAATCTTTGTACAGGGTAAATGCTTTATTTGCATGGTTTTTTTAATTTTGTTTGTTTTCTCCAAGCAATTGACTTCAACTTTTATTCACCACCTTAAGTTACTCATTAGTCAAAAAGGATTTCCTCTTCTTCTTCAAGAATCACCTACAACACAGGAAACTTTCAGTCTGGAGTACTTTCAATACCCCAAACCAAACTCAATTTTGAAGCTATTGTTCTAGAGATTTGGAGCCTTTTTTTTTTTTTTTTTTTTTACAATTTTTTTCTTTTTTCTTTTAACATTTTTTTTAAATGTTTCCTTTTCCCACAGATAGTATCATGGTATGTGTCTGCACCTTCATCAGGATAGCCCACTCAGGAATCAAAAAATCACAGAATCACAGAATGTTAGAGGTTGTAAGGGACCTCCGGAGATCACTGAGTCCAAACCCCAGCCAAAGCAGGATTACTTAGGGTAGTCCGCACAGGAATGCATCCAGGTGGGTTTGGAAAGTCTCCAGAGAAGGAGACTCCATAACCTTTCTGGGCAGCCTGTTCCAGTCCTCTGTCACCCTCACTGTGAAGAAGCTTCTCCATGTGTTGAGGTGAAATCTATGTTCAAGTTTGTGTCCGTTGTTCCTTGTGTTATTACTGTGCACCACCAAAAAGAGCTTGGCCCCCTCCACTTGACACTCACCCCTCAGATATTTATAGACATTGATCAGATCCCCTCTTAGTCTTCTCTTCTTCAGACTAAACAGCCCCAGGTCTCTCAGTCTCTCCTCACAGGGGAGATGCTCAAGTCCTCTATCATCCTCATGGCTCTCTGTTGGACTCTCTCCAGCAGATCCCTGTTTCTTGAATCAGGGAGCCCCAAAGTGGGGACAGTATTGCAGCTGTGGTCTAACAAAGCAGAGCAGAGGGGCAGGTATGTATTCACTTTTACTGGTCACAATGGGTTTGCAGCCCTTGTTAGAGACTAGAATTTTGCACTTTTGAACAAATAAATACTATTTCAGCCACAATGAATAGAAAGATCCCAGTCTTAATATTTGAGTATGGCTAACCAAAACCTAGGGATGATTTATTTCATTCACAAAGGGAGGAAAGCAGATGATGTCTAGACATGTCAAGAGTATAAAGGTGATAGCAACACTGCCTGTAAGCAGACCTGTCACAAAGACATTAGTGTGAATTTATTTCCACCTGGTTGTATTATTCAATGTACTTAGCAATGTTAAAATATTGTATCAATTTAGTTCCCCTCAAGTGGGAGCATTTCTTTCTTTTTCTCGTCTGAACAACTGCTATTACAGGATATTGCTCTGGAAGAGACATTTTTGGCAAGCATGCTAAGACAGATCAATAGTATATCAAGCTCATTGTGGTGTAAACACTAAATAAAAGCATGGACATGTTTCTTGCAAATGCTTCTTACCAGTAATCTCAGAAGTCAGACAAAAAGTTGGCAGCTGAGATAAGAGACAACTACTAATTGTGCTAGATTATGAAATTCTTGCTAATTCATGTAATTTTAATTGGGAAAAATATAATTAATTAATTATTAGGAAGGATATCATCATCCAGGCAAAAATCTTTTGCTTTGTAAAGATGTGATAATATCAATGCTTGCAGAATAATCTGATCTGTCATAGAACCCACTAGGAAGTTAAAGTCTTAGCTCCTGCCAGGAAGCTCTGCAAACTCCGTAATATCAGACTTGTTGAATATGTCTCTAATGTCAAGTAAAGGGAACATGAGATACACCCTAATCACAGAGGCCAAGTGATATATTGATTCATGTCCACATGATCCAGGCCTTCTCCTTCCTGTTTCACAAAACTCTGGAGGATTATGCACAATGAAGGCACCCAAACCTGGTTCATGTTTTTCATGTTTAATTTGGATTGAACTGTCTCTAGAATGATGACTTCAAAGTGTATAAATAAGGTGTCAGAAGTGAGTGAGACACAAGATGATTGATGCAAGAGCCTTATATGAAAGCAAACAAATGCAGATTAAATACTAAATCACATAGCTTTCACTGTTTAAAATGTAAAGGAAAAGAAGAAATTATTTTTAAAAAGAAGTTTTCTTTGATGGTGACTTTCATAAACTAAGCACACTTAGCAAAGTCCTTGTGTTTTCCTGTCATAAGTAGTAAGCTCAGGAGCAGTTCATCACGTTTTGCTATGTTTCATGCGTTCCTTTCATACTCATCTCCCAGCAATGTGTCATTGTGACTAAGCAGATATCACATTCAAACCAGAGATGTACAAAATTTGCTGTATTTGTTATCTCAAACATAAAGGTATGAAAATGCAATTTCTAAGGTGCCACGCTGATTACGTTTCAGCAAGAAAAAGCAAGAAAGTAAAGTGGTCTTCTGAAATATATTTGACTAATTCAGAATTGCATTATTTCCTTCTAGGGGATTTTTCTTCCTCCTTTAACACTGTGATCTTCAAGTATCATTTTGTACTTCTTGGGCAGGATTTTTTTTCCCCCAAATGTTGGTTATTTCAATATGGAAAAGAAACAATGCTCTTATAAATTTATTTTGTCTTCCCCCTTCCTTAAGGACATATTTTCATTTGTAAAACTGAAAATTTTCCCAAAACCAGGAATTTGATGTTTGCTGGATGGTCTTTTAATTTCCATGTCTGTGATCCAGATTCGTTTCAGCCTTCTTCCTCTGTAATTTGTATCAATAGCATTAACTACAGTGCCAGTAATGCAGTAGAAAGCAGCAAGCATACTTGGAGTTTGTGTAGAATTCATCCTATAAAGATGATAAGAGCCTCCAAGGGAATAATTGCCTCACTACAGGGAGTGCAAATTGTTTGGCATCTGGTCTTTGTGCTGTCCTTTGCCTTTCTTGTAACTGGTTGACATCAGACCACATTAAGAACAAAACTGATCAGCTGCAGAGCCAAGAGTTTCAGAGTCATTTATTTTTCTCCTAAGGATATTAATAGCAAAATAACTGAATGGCTCACAGAGTGCTAATGGGACAGAGTGTTTGCACTTAAGTACTCAAAGTAGTCTAGTCTAGTCTAGCTTTTAGGAACATGTTTAGAATATTTCTTCACACAATTCCTGTTATTTAGTTGAATGTTTATTTCAGAAGTAACCGTATTGAAATGGTTTGTGCATCAGAATAACACACTGCAATCTTTTAAATGTATTTGGGAAATTCAAAGCAACTGCATACCAGAAAATATCATTATGGAATAAAATCACAGAAAGTAAAATTAAATAAAACAAAAGAGGAGATGGAAAGGGAAAGGGAAAGGGAAAGGGAAAGGGAAAGGGAAAGGGAAAGGGAAAGGGAAAGGGAAAGAGGGAAAGGAAAAGGGAAAGAGGGAAAGGGAAGAAGGGAAAGGGAAACAGGGAAAGGGAAAGAGGGAAAGGGAAAGATGGAAAGGAAAAGGGGAAAAGGAAAGGGAAAGGGAAAGGGAAAGGGAAAGGGAAAGGGAAAGGGAAAGGGAAAGGGAAAGGGAAAGGGAAAGGGAAAGGGAAAGGGAAAGGGAAAGGGAAAGGGAAAGGGAAAGGGAAAGGGAAAGGGAAAGAAAGGTGATAGGAAACTTCTGAAAGTGGTATTTTGTTGATTTTTGCAGAAAAGCATTGCAAGTTTTCAATGCTTTATGAATTACAGATTAAATGAAAGTGTGATAGCAATTTCTAACGGATATTGGATACTTCATTAGCTGTGAATAAGTGTGTGTCTTGTTGCAGCATTTTAAATCTCAAAATATAGAGCTAGTATGCATTAGTTTCTCATTGGATGTAAGAAAAAGACATTTATGCTTAGAAATAAAAAACAAGCAGAGACATCTTAAAATTCTGATTTTATGCAGCTCAACACTGAACAGCCATAATCACAGCTTGTAGGTAAATGTTGAAAAGCTTTTCAGTAAATAGGTACAAACCTTAAGCACTACTTGGGAGTGGACTGTTTTTCAAGGTTTCAGTTCACTGACTTCAGTAACAAAAGATTATAGTGAATTATAAATGCAAGTCTGATGTTTAAACTTCTAAAGGTCCTTGAGTTGAAAAAATAGAAAAACAAAACAAAACAAAAATATAGTGAAAAATAATCTCTGTCTTGAGTCTATATGTATTTACTCTACACATATCTCAAGGTCATTTGCATCTGAATATTGTTCCATCAGGGTTCTTACTTTGACCAGCAACACAAAGTATCTGACTAAAAATTTAGTTTTCTGAATTTAAAGAACCTTGTTGAACAAAAGCTGTCCTTTGTGTGCTCTGCGTGAAACTCTTCCAGGTTATTCAACTGGGAAACACTTTGAAAGTCACCTCCTAAAGAAAACATTGTTCTTATCATACTGGCAACAAACATTCCACTCCTAGCTGTTATAAAACTTACTTGTTAGTTTTGACAGATTCAAGGAATTAAGAGTAAAATTTTATAGATAAGAACATTGACATTTTTTCTCTTTATATGTTTTAACTGGTTTTTTTTTTTTTTTTCTTCTGTTTCTGTGTACCAAAATGGCACAAACTTCTCAGGACCTCTTCAATCCTCTTAAATTCCAGCTGATTGCTTTTAATAATATTTATTGATCTGAAAATAAATTATAAATCAGACACAGGATCACAGGATGTTAGGGGTTGGAAGGGACCTCCAGAGATCACTGAGTCCAATCCTCCTGCCAGACTGGAACCATAGAATCAAGCACAAGTCGCACAGGAATCCATCCAGATGGGTCTTGAAAGTCTCCAAAGAGGAGACTCTACAACCTCTCTGGGCACTCTGTTCCAGTGCTCTGTGACCCTCACAGTGAAGAAGTTCCTCCTCATGTTGAGGTGGAACCTCCTGTGTTGTAGTTTATATCCATTGCCCCTTGTTCTATCATGAGGTGCAACTGAGCAGAGCCTGTCCCCTCCCTCTTGACACCCAACCCTCAGGTATTTATAAACATTTATTAAATCCCCTCTCAGTCTTCTCCTCTCTAGACTAAACAGGTCTCCCAGCCTCTCCTCATAAGGCAGTGCTCTAGTCCCTTCATCATCCTTGTAGCCCTCTGTTGGACTCTCTCAAGTAGATTCCTGTCATTCTTGAACTGGGGAGCCCAAAACTGGATGCAATATTCCAGGTGAGGTCTCACTAGGGCAGAGCAGAGAGGGAGGAGAACCTCCCTTGATCTCCTGGACACACTCCTCTTAGTGCACCCCAGGATTTCATTTGCCCTCTTGGCCACAAGGGCACATTGCTGTCCCATGGATAACTTGTTATCCACCACGACTCCCAGGTCCTTCTCCACAGGGCTGCTCACTAGCAGATTGCCTCCTAACCTGTATTGGTGCAGTTTATTATTCCTTCCCAGGTGCAGGACACTTCACTTATCCTTGCTGAACCTCACTGGGTTTCTCTTTGCCCAATCTGTCTGGGTCTCACTGAATGGCTGCACAGCCTTCAGCCGTATCAGCCAAGACTCCCAGTTTGGTATCTTCAGCAAACTTGCTGAGCAGACACTCTGTCCCCTCATCAATGACACCTGAAAGCTAAAATGTGTAAAAAAAAAAAGATTGCATTCACAAAATGTAAGTAACCTAATACAGCTCATTGTGATAAGATTAAGGACACTAGATAACATTACTTAAAAGATCTCCTTTTTCTTTAAGTATTTCTTGCATGTTGCATTGCTATAATGTCATATAATAAAATATAGGGGGGAGGAAGTTAAACTGGAGCTTTAAGGTCTCTTTCAACCTAAACCGTTCTTTGATTCTATGAATTTCCTTTATTATTATTATTATTATTTAAGTTATTATACAATTACAACAAGCAAACAACCAAATAAACACCTTTCTCTTTTTGACTAGTCTTTCTTCCATTAATACTTAAATTTTTCATTCTCTTATGATCTGGTAATTTTATCCTGAAAATCCTCATGACAAGAGACAGATCTTAGAGGTCTTTTCCAACCAAACCAATTCTATGATTCTCTGATTGTCATTAGAGAAAAATGTATTATTCCTTACAGTCTAATTTTATCTATTTCTACAGTTTGCAATATATATGTTAAAAATAAACTAAACTAAAAACCACAAACTGAAAACAGTTGTAAAAAGACTTTTTTCTTCATATGAAAGTTAAAATACCTTAAAATGCCATGTTACAAACATATTTGTCATGACTGTAGTTGAAATTCAGTGGATATTCAAGGTTTCACAGGAAAAGTGCTCTGCATGTTCGCAGTCTCTCACCTTGCAGTCCCAAGTTATCAGGTGTTACTCGCAGTAAAAGGAAATTGCTGTGGATTGTTGTTCTATGCATAAGTATTTGCCATTTAGTAGCAGCAGTGCTGTGAAATAGACTGTGACCCCAGATCTTCATGGCAGTCAGTTTCACTCGATTTGTAGTATTACGGGAAAAATTCGCTTTTATTTGTCCAGAGGGAATAAAAAAAAAGGTTTGACACCTAATCAATGTACTTCATAACACATTTTCACTCCAGAAATGTCCTTAAGTGTTAAAACACAGAGGATGACCCTCAAACAATAACACTTAAAGGAGTGACTTCAACATCAGCCTGAAGTTCTGAACTTAGAAACCATTTTCCTACTTTAGATATGATCTTCTGTAAGTATCAGAATACAGCATGAAATCTATGCAAGTGTAAAATGAAAGAAGCTATTTTCAGTTTGAAAATACTGCAATAGTTATGAACTATATGGACAATAGATCCTATAAGCAGACTGTTTTTGAATTCCAATTTTAAATATGCTATTCACAGGATCACAGGATGTTAGGGGTCAGAAGGGACCTCTGGAGATCTTAGATCTTTGAGTCCAAACCCCCTGCCAGAGTAGGAGCATAGAATCTCACACAGGTCACACAGGAACACATCCAGAGGGGTCTGGAAAGTCTCCAGAAAAGGAGACTCCACAACCTCTCTGGGCAGCCTGTTCCAGTGCTCTGTGACCCTCATAGTGAAGAAGTTCTTCCGCACGTTGAGGTGGAACTTCCTGTACCATAGTTTACATCCATTGCCCCTTGCCCTATCACAGGGCACAAGTGAGCACAGGCTGTCCCTTCCTTCCTCACATTCAGCCCTCAGATATTTATAGACATTTATTAGATCCCCTCTCAGTCTTCTCCTCTCCAAACTAAACAGCCCCCAGGTCTCTGAGCCTCTCCTCATAAGGCAGTGTTCCAGTTCCTTAATCATCCTTATAGCCCTCTGTTGGACTCTCTCAAATAGATTCCTATCGCCCTTGAACCGGGGTGCCCAGAACTGGATGAAATATTCCAGGTGTGGCTTAACCAGGGCAGAGTAGAGAGAGAGGAGAACCTCTCTTGATCTGCCGGCCACACTCTTTGTAATGCACTGAACATCAAAAATCAAGATTAAAAACACATTTCTAATTTTAAAAAAGTTTTTCAATTTAACTTTAAGCTTAACTTTAAGATTTAATTTTGGGAGTATGAGAACACATTAGTATGGTTCAATAAGAATATCCAGTAGTGGAGGTTAATGTGCAAACAAATAAGAGTTGAGATGGTACAAGTAGGAGCAGCCTAAAATACAGTTAGTTTAACTGGACAGAAGTATAAAATGTGGTGCCCATCTGCAAGCTTCTTCCTAGGGCTAAATTCAGAAGTCATACTTTCAAAATGTTTCAGATGGTTCTCTACAGAAAAAGGTCATCTAATATTTGGTGGGAAGGCTTGGCACTATTTTTAGAATGAGAAAGATTAAAATTCACGTCACATCTGAGGACTCTATCATCATATGAGACAGCAAGAGAAACAAGGATGCAGGCAGGAGCACATTTTTAGAGTAGGATTTAGCAGAAGAATGAGGATTAATAGCTGTAAGAGATGAGTGCACTCAAAAAAAATATCTTAACAGGAAGACTTTGCATTAAGGTAACTACTGAATTGCCCTATCATAATTATCTTTAGATCCATTACAGAATATCTGAAGATAATAAATCTGAAAGCTTACTACACATAAATCATCCAGTGACCAAGCTTTTCCCTCATGTCTGTGTGATCAAGTCATTCTTCATTTGTTCAAATATGGGATATTAATCTGGATTTCTCCTGAAGTCTATTGTACATCAATAGCAAAGGATATATTAAGGAAATGAGGCTGGTGGAAGCCCCATCCCTGGATGTTTTTAAGGCCAGGCTGGGCAACCTAATCTGGTGGAAAGTGTCCTTGCCCATGGCAGGGGGAGTTGAAATTACATGATCCTTGAGGTCCCTTCCAACCCTGACAACTCTGTGTGATTCTGTAAATAAAAGTAACCTTGCATGCTAAAGTCAAATGGAAATACATTTCATAGACTTGAGAAGCAGTAGATAATTGAATTGAAATAATATCTTTGAACTGAAAATAAAACTCAGCTAAACTCTAAAGAGGAATGATAGGTACCTTTAAATAATCAGAACAAGAAACTTGTAAATTAATACCAATTGGAAACTAAGAGAAGACAGTGCTTCTTCTAGGGAATGCTTGCACATTCCTCAGTGATAGTGCCTTGGGAAATTCCCTCAAAAAAGAAAAAAAAATAATGACAAGCACGCTGACAACTTCAAGCAGAAATTGCAATTTGTGATTCCCATTTAGCAAATGGAGAGCAAAATAAATATACAGACAGGAATAGGATGTTGTTATAACACAATTAACTTCATCAAAGGTTAACAATAAGATTTATTTCTTTGGAGTTGCTGACTGTTCAAAATGCTACAATAAACTCAAGTTTTAAAGGATGAAGTGTTTTCTACTAATTTTGAAAACTGTTAGTGTTCATCTACTTCTGAACTCTGCATGTCCCACACAGATTTACAGTTTTCTGTGTGCAGTATAGTCAACCTCTCAAAAGTTCAGCTGAAAATCAATAAAGAAAGAAATATTGATAGGAGGTTGTAGAGAGGTGGGGTCTGGCTTCTTCTCCCAGTTAACAAGTGATAGGATGAGAAAAAATGGCCTTAAAGTGCACCAGGAGAGGTTTAGGTTGGATATTAGGAAAAAAATTCTTCACTTGAAAAACTCATCAGGCACTGGAACAGGCTGCCATGAGAAGTGGTGGAGCCACCATCTCTGGAGATACTTGAAAGATATTTGGATGAGGTGCTTAAGGATGTGGTCTAGCAGGTTTATACAAGGAGATGTTAAGTTATGGTTGAATTCATTGATCTTAAGGTCTTTTCCAGATGGGTGATTCCATAACTCTATAATTCTATGATAATGGAAGAGACTCCACTAATTTTCATCTAGATGTTACTGACAACATGATGGCACTTACTAATCTGGTGGGACCACCTATAGTTTCTCTTTCCCTGCTCAATATTTCATATCCTACCCAAATTAATACCAAACATTTCACAACATTTTCCCTACTTCTAACGTTCCAAGGCAAAATGAGCAAAAAGAGCTTTTGCAAAGAAAAATCTGCTCTCATATTCTGTATCCTCTTTCTTGGTTTTAAATTAATGTATTAAGCTATTTCTTGCTAACAAATTATCATCTTAAGCTACCTGATTTAAAATCCTTAACAATTTTGAATGTAATAGACTTTTACTCTTTTGTTCTTTCTTTACTGATTCCATATATAGCTACATCAAGATGTCCTTTTTTCACATATTCTGTTGGTTATTTGTAGCATTTTTAAATATTTAGTAGCATATAAAGTAAAAGCACAGGGTTTTATTTATTATTTTCTACACAAAATGCCTGCCTTGGGTGCAGGTATCCAGATGATGACGGTGAGGGACTGTGGGTCACTTCTGTGAGACCTCAGCTGGAGTACTGCATCCAGGTCTGGAGCTTTCAATACAGGAAAGATGTGGACCTGATGGAGTGGGTCCAGAGGAGGGAGATGAAAATAATCATGGGGTTGGAGCACCTCTGATATGAAGACAAGCTGAGGGAGCTGGGGTTGTTCAGCCTGGAGAAGAGAAGGCTCTGGGGAGACCTAATAGAGATCTTCCAGTACCTGAAGGGGTACTACAAGAAGGATGGACAGAGGCTGTTTATAAACAGTTGAAGAGGAGTAAGATAATTGCTGGATGGGTATCTCAATCAGCCAAGGTCTACCCATCACAATATCATTGTATGAGAATGGATAATGAAGCTTCAGATCAGTCAAATATGCATTTCCTATAAAATAAGGCATCTATATAGATGCCTCCAATAATATGGCTAGCCCACATGATTTTTCTTCCCATGAACTAATCTAACACATCATTACAAATTGATATTCAGAATGTTTTCAGCATAATAGCTGAACTCCTCCTTCTGCATGTGTGAAACTCACAGTATAGGTAAAAATATTCAAGGAGAAAAAAAAATAAACAATGCTTTTCATCTATAAACAATCTTGGGGTTTTTGGGGGGGTTGGTGGGTTGTTTGATTGGGGAGTTTTTATACCTAGTATGAAAATCTGTGTAGTAAAAACTTGTTAACATCTTTTACCAAATTATCCCCAAAGCAAATTTGCTTGGTGAAAAAAAGATGGACACACAAGGTTATGAGATTTTCTTCCTTCAGGTATTTTATTGCCAGACATGAAAATAATAATGAATTGCCAGTCACTTTTCTTATTAAATGCTTGACTTCAAAAATCATTAGGGAACATTATTTTCATTATAATCACAGTTTATCATTCATCTTCTTATATTATGTGGAGGAAATGCACTTCCAAATGCTGCAAGAAAGCCTCCCAATGAGTTATGCAATAAAGGAATACCTAAGAATGTACTATTTCTATTTTTCACTACTGATACGAAGTGATAAGAGAAAAATGGAAAAGTCACTGGTCTGTAATATCCTTTATTGGAGACAGATGATTTGTGACAGCTTTCTCTTTGTCCCCTATACCTGTGTTTTCTGTTGTCATCTACTGTATTGAACTTCAAATACTTCTGCAAATCCCCTCTTTAGTCTTCCTGTTTATGCCTTCAGGCTACAAAGTGATTGGCTATGTGCCTGGACAGTGATGCCAAACTTCCGAGTATCTTCTAGGACAGTTAATTGCAACATGCTTGTTTCCACTGCTGGAGGAATGCTTAAATGTTGCCAAAAGGCAGTGTTTTTCACTTTTTCAGAGAAACACCACAGCTCTTACATTTGTGCAAACCTATGCCATAAATAAGAATGAAAAGAAAAAACATTAGGTATCTGGAAGCCAACAGTTGTTGATTTTGATGAACACCTGTGCAGGAAACAAAGATCTCCACTCCTTCATCTACCTGAAAAAGAATGTGATTGAGACAAACCACTCCACACTCACTAATGAATTTGCATCAAGTAAAACATTACTTATTAATGTGCAAAAAGATTCTTTAAAACAGAGATTGCCCCTACATGATTGTGATCATTTAAAGTCAAAGGCATGTACAGCCTTTGGAAAGGTTGGGCATAAACCAAGCTGTTTTAATGTTGTCAGTAGGCCAAATATCACTTAAACCACTCTAAAAACAGCACAAGATTTCAGTGCGAGTTTCTCTTTTTCTTACCAAAATTTAGATTCTGCTGAAAAAGTCCCTTTTTTTTTTTTTTTTTTGTAATGGCCACTCTTGTGTATTATTTTTTTATTCTTACCATTTTCTTTTGAATGGAGATGTACCTTTGAGAAGAGGGCTGTTCTGTCTTTCAAACTATTATGCTAATAATACACAATTGTAGAAAGTTTCCAACAAGATTCAATGCCAAAATGCTTATTGAGGATGTGATATAGTTCAAGGACAATTTTAAATTAGTTACATGATCCTTGGATGCAATTTCCATTAAAAAGTGAAAATCTTTTAAAAAATGAAGACATAATCGAGAGAATTATGTTTATTTGGAAATGGTACTCACTATCAGTGTGAGGATCCTCCTTGTCATGTAAACTGAGTTGATGAAGGGAAGGATAACAGCAGAAATCTGCTATTTTATGCTGACTAGGGCTCGAAAGAGATGCAAAAAGCACTGAGGAATGAATTTTGTTAGAGAACCTTCTCTGGCAGAAAATTAATGTAGGATCTCACAACTTCCCAATCAGTTGCAGCTGTAGGTGGGAATATGTCAAATGAAAAAAAGCATACTTCTGCCCTTACTTTTTCTGTTTTATCTTCATATAATCCTATTTTCCTTCAATTTTTCTTCTTTCTCTTGAATCTCTTCTTCCCTCATCCTGTGTCTACACTAATGCATTTCTGAATTCTCAATCAGCAAATAGTTTTTCTCCCTACTGATTCAGTCATTCTACTTCTCTTTCAGAAAATATGATGCTCTTTAGACCTACTGTTTCTTATTCACCGCAATATCATTTGTCCCCCAGATTCCCTATCTTCTGTGTCCTCATTCTTTCCTTACTGTCTGGAAACTCAAGAAAGAAATTAAATCAAGGAGAACCGTATGTCTCATTTTTCAGGCCTGTGCTCATTATCCCATCACATGAAGCAGTACCAGTTCAGGTCAGTTCTGGCTATGGCTGATTCAAACTAAAGAGTAGATTTAGATTGGATGTTAGGAACAAGTTCTTTATCAAGAGGGTAGTGGAACACTGAAACAGACTGTCCAGGGAGGTGGTTAGGGCCCCATTCGTGGAGATATTCAAGGTGAGGCTTGACAGGGCTCTGGGCAACCTGATCTAATTAAGGATGCCCCTGCTAACTGCAGAGGGGGTTGGACTAAAGGATCTTTGGAGGTCCCTTCCAATCCAGACCTAGATTCCATGATTCTATTTCTTTAGGGGTTCAGAGCTTTTTGGAATATAGAAACTGCATGTCCTCTGTTGACCACATACAACTCAGATTTAGAGTTTAGCAGCAAATCTTTAACAGGTCTAGAAGAGGTCTCTCCTGAACATATGTCATTTTTGTCACTGGATTTAAAACATGATGGAAATGTGAAGTGACATTTTTTTTTTTTTTTAATAAACAGAACTGGAATTAAGTTGAAAAGTTATTTTCTGAAAGCCTGATCCAAATACATATCCAAAAAATAAATTCTTTCCATTTCAAAGACCTCATTCATATTATAGGCCTACTACAGTCTCTGCTTAAGAGGCATTCAAACCTCTCTTTCTACACAAACAAACAAACAAACAAACATCATATTCTATTTTTTTCTCTCTCTTTTTTCTCTGTTTTTTGAAATTCTGGGTCCTTTTATGTAAAAAATTGTCATCAAGATGATGTAGCATACACAATTCACTCCAAATGATGAAATTATCACCAGCTGAAAACAACTTAAGAACAGGAAGCATGAGGCAGCCCACACTCTCTATGTTAGTATCTGCACCAACTATAATTACAATCTGTAGTCTATAAATTTTATATGGAGCACCATCAGGAGCTGTATGACCTTCTAGACACCTCTTTTCAAATCCAGTTATTTCCATACTCTATCCTTCACACACCCACAAATATGACTAAGTGATCTATTCTGAGTAGTCTTATATTCACCAGGGCCAATATGTGTATTAAGAAAAAACATTCATAATATCAAATGCCCATCTACAAATTTTAGTGAATATTTTGGGCAGAAAGGAGTCATTTGCCTGCAGCTAATGTTTTTGCATTTTCTGGGATTGTTAGCTAAATTTGTAGACCCCAGAATTATCCTGGTACACATCAGGGCTAACGCTCTAGGAAAACTGAGAAGTGTGATACTGATTAGGTAAATGAAAAAAAAGTATCTCTACTCTGCATGAGTCATTACCAAAAAATTTGATAATATACTCAAAGCATTATCCCGTGAGAGGCATTTTTCAATGGGAGTTTAGAAGGATGAAAATAGAGGGGAAAAAACAGCTCAAAATTTTACAAAAGTAGTGATAAGTCTCTACTGAAGTAATAAAAATGGAAATAAATCTGACATCTTGCAGTCTCACTGAAGTGGGTAACCTTGTCATTGAAGGAAGATGCAAATGGAGAACTGCATTTATACTGAAGAAGCTGTGGGTTCCAAGTATTACAGTGAAAACTGACTTGCCATTTCAACAATAAACTAATTGGGGTCAAGAATTTTCTATGTCCCTCATGGCTGTAGTTCAGTTGCTGCTTGGTTACCTGCAGCTAACTGGCTGCAAAATAGGATTAAACAAACAAACAAAAAATCTCATGAAGATAATTGAGAATTGTGACCAATTTTGGAAAGGAAGGGGAAGGAGAAAGGGGAAGGAGGAAGGGGAAGGAGAAAGGGGGAGGAGAAAGGGGAAGGAGAAAGGGGGAGGAGAAAGGGGAAGGAGAAAGGGGAAGGAGAAAGGGGAAGGAGAAAGGGGAAGGAGAAAGGGGAAGGAGAAAAGGAAAGGGAAAGGGAAAGGGAAAGGGAAAGGGAAAGGGAAAGGGAAAGGGAAAGGGAAAGGGAAAGGGAAAGGGAAAGGGAAAGGGAAAGGGAAAGGGAAAGGGAAAGGGAAAGGGAAAGGGAAAGGGAAGAGAATTTCTTCTTAGAGAAGGAGAATAAAAAAAACCCAAACTATTAATTAGGAAAAATAATTCTTCAAACTTAAGTAGGAGAAAATTTAAAGAGTCAATGAATCAACTTAGGGATAACGTAATTGTAGTCAATATAAGCTTCTAAAATCATACAACACGACAAAACAATGTCACTAGCAGGAAGTTATGTCTTTATTAATTATGTGAGCTTATCTTTGAAACCCATTAGAAATACTAATTACTTCAAGTGTACTATTTTCTGCTATCAACTCTCCTCGTGTCAGACTCAACTCTATAGCAAGCACATTAACATTATTGCCACATGTAGATTTTGTCTTCCAGCTTCAGATGAGCATTACCTAACCAGCTCTGTGGGGAAAATGTTTGAAACTCATGGCTCTGTGAGCCCTGTCACTGACAATGTTGTTGCATTGTAAAGTGCTAAAAGAAAACTATATTGCTGTTTCAGAAATAGTTATTTAAGTTGTATTTCTACAGGGATGTTTTATTTTGTCAGGATGACAGCTTAAAAGAAAGGTAGGGGAGCAGCATCTAGGCATTCCTACAACTCATTATCCTGGAAATACATGGATTACTGCAGCAAGAAAGAAACAACTGTATTCAAGAGTAGTCAACAAATCTCTGCGTGAAACAGTTGCTGTGAGAGGCTTGGAATGGGGAAAGTTGAAAGCGACTTTTGTGCTGCTCAAAGACTCACTCAGGCTTGTGGGGGGTGAGGCTTCATCTCTCCAGTTTATTAAAGTGGTTCATTTTTAATTAAGCAATAAGATATGGTAGGGCATAAGCTGTACTGCATTAATTCATAGATAGTGTGCTGCTGCTAGCTATGAAGCTGAAGGATAAGTCACCATCAGTGTAACTGGGTGTGAATTACCACCACTGAGTGTTCATTTTGGAGGGCCTTATGGCTACTATATAAAAAAAAATATTATTTGGAAACTATTTATAATAGTGTTAATTAAAGGTTTGAACGAATACAGTTTTGCTTTAAACCATACCAAATGTTTTCTATTTTGTAAAGTCCTCACATTTATTTAGCAAGGGAGGAATTCTCCTCTCCCCGCACAAAGCCCATTTACAACAAAGTGCCAAGAGGCGAAGGGAATAATAGCTGCTGTTTTCTATTCTGCTATTCTATCAGCTTCAGTTTCTTTACGAAGGGTTTGTATGAAGAATTATAACAATATGAAACAGAAATATTAATGGTTAAAATGAGTTTAGGTAAATGTTGGGAGCTGAAAATTTCTAGTTCTGAGCAGATTAGATTCTTCTTTTCCTGTTTTATTGCTGTAAGTACTGAGTAAATCTCTTGCAGCACATCAGGATAAGTCCCTCTGTTTCACAGAGCTGCTCTGTATTCAAGTAAGAGAACATTCTGTCCTAATCATACTAACTAGACTGTCATGAATTTCACAGAGCATTTACCTGCTCCTCTCTTTGTCTGTTGAAGATTATATGTGTGTCACACAGTGGAACCACAAAGAAGCTCCCACAATGTGTGCCACACACAAGCTCCCACCATTCCCACTCTGAACTGTATTTCATATAGCTCTGGTCTAGGAGTACCAGGGGCCCATCACCATGGGAGAAAAACAAAGACTGACATTTAGAAGTAGTCATAATGACCTTAGTATTCCTTCTCTAAAGACCTTATATTTTATTTTAAAATACAGGTACGCTTTACTTACACCAGAAATTTAATGATACAGATGATCAGATAAAAGCATACTAATGAAACAAACAAAAATGTTAAAAACCTCTTTAAATGCCTTTCATCCATTCTTATAAGTTTTATGCTAATTATAGTGTTTTCTTTTTTTTTTTTTTGTTTTGCTTTGTTTTGTTTTTCATTACTGTTCTTCCTTCCCTTGTGTCATTTTTAACATAGTTAGTACCCAATTAAAGAATTTCTGGCTTATTCTTCGTTTTGAAGAGGGCATGTTAGCACTGAGACAGAGCCTAATAATGGAAGCTGGCAACAAATTTTCTGTGTATTATCATCAAAAGTCAATTTCTGTGATAATATGAGACCAAATGTATGGAATGTTCTGCTTTTGGAGCACACTGCATGATGAGATTTCTTTATGCCGGTGAAAACCAATTAACAACACAATAGGACATGATACAATGTAGCCACCCCATCTTGTAACAAAGCAATTATTGCATCTTTTCCAAACATTATTTCAGGATTTTTCTTTTCCATATGGTATATGAAAGAAAATAATTGGCAGTGCTGAGTTGCTGCATCTGCCAAAAGCGGTCTTTGCTAAGCAGTAATTCAAGGAACGAATAAGTTTTCCTGTGTGATTAGCTGATTGAATGAGCACATGAAATCAATAAAATTTATTATTCATTAATAATTTGTGCCTGTGAATAAATTATTTTTATTAGTTTTGTATAAAGTACTATTTTTGAGCTAGTTCAGAAAGATGGTTACACTTTTTTTTTAATAGCGCCGAAGTGCTGAAAACAGTCTAGGAGTGCAACAATGTCTACTGGTAGCACCAAGGTTTCATATGGCCTGAAATTTATGTGTTGTGAGGGGTTAAGTAATCTGTTTTATTTTCATGGAAGACAATATCAGCTACAAGCAGGAACATTATTAAGGTAAGAGCACTGACACACTCTCTCATGATCACCTGTGCTGGAAGTGCCACTCATCACTAGAGCTCTTGTTCATAGCCTGTTGAATTTGTTGACTCAGTATTAAGTAAACATTGGACTTTAACTAAGCCACAAATACACTGGACTTCTAAATGATTAAATGTCCTTTCAGGGAAGAATCACAGAATGGCAGAAACATTCAGATTGGAAAAGTCCCTCAGGATCACCGAGTCCAACGAATGACTCCATGCTACAAGGTTCACCACTAAACCATATCCCCAAGCACCACATCCAAATGACATTTAAATGCATCCAGGGTCGGCAACTCAACCACCTCCCTGGGCAGCTCATTCCAAGAAGGCAGCATTGATGATTTTATTTTATCCTCTAAGAAACATTCAAAAGAATGAACAAAATTCCTACATAATTCAGAAACAGTCTAAAGCTAAACTGATTTTACATAGTCCTTAAAATCTAGTCATCATTAATTTCTCCCCATCTTATGTGAATCTTCAAAAAAGCCAAAAAGCACTTTTTTTTCTTTTGCTGTTTAAATAGCTTTAATCCTCAATAGCAACAAGGAATGACACATTAATACTGGGTTTATTTTCTCTTTTATTAAGAGAAACAGTTACATTTTACTAGCAAACAAACCATTTTATCCTCTAATATTTTACTAATATGCATACAGCACAGTGAAAGGCATCAGCACATCTCATATGCTGTTGATATACATTCAATAATGTTGATAACTGCTTCTAGTCATAAGCAGAACACACCACTTTTACCTTTCTAGGTCAACCTTAAAATTGTTATTTGAATCCCTGATTTTCACATTTTCTCTGTGTTTTAAGAGCATACAGATGCTCTTTAACCCTTCTCAAAGGAATGAAAGAAAGAAAAAAAAAAAAAGAAAGAAAAAAAAAAGCTCCATACCAGATTGGAAAGAATTGGAAGTTTGAATGGAAGTATTATTCATAACTACATACATACTACTATGTATCAAAAAGCATATAAAATACACAAATCCATTGCCCACATTGGTCACACTACCCAAAAAAACTTTATTAGGCCAAAGTGTTCCACAACATACCTCCAAACCAGGCCAAAACCCCAGGCCTCAAATGTCCTTCCAACTATGCCTCTCTGCTCTCCCCCTTACCAAACCAGGGTGGAGTAACTAAAAATTCATCTTGCCAGCTCCAGGCTGCTCAAGGCTGAAAGCCTCAACTCCCCTGTAAATATCACAGTGCGCTGAGAAGAGGGCAGAGAGAGGAATGGGACAGAACAGATTTGAAATGTCTCTTTATAAATGGTTGCAGGGCTTATGGGAATGAAAAGACATAAATCACACTTTCCAGTCCATCCCTGAACCTTTCTGGTCCTCCTGGAGTTCATCAACTTTGTGGTTCTTAAAGGCATCCATTCTTAAACCACAATACATTTTTAGAACCAGAATGTTTAAAGTATGTATAGCCAGACTCTACTCATGCAAGAAGCCATAAGACTGGCTACTGGTGGAGTTTGACCATGAAGTAACTAGACATGGAGCAACTGGAAGATTATTTTCACTGGTGGTGGCCAGTGTTAACTGAAAGATGGTGTGTAGCAGCATTGAGAGACACTAAGGCTGATATCTGACATGCTTAGGCTTACAAGAAATACATTTTTTACTGATTAGATTAACAGGAAATTTTGTGCCAGCTTAACAATTTCAAGTGAAGTAGTCTGTTTTAACATATAAAGAAAAATAGTTCTGTTTGAGCTAAAATCTAAATACGATTTGTAAAGAAGGAATATCAGTAGACACACAAATAGTAGCTAAATATGTTGAGAAAAATATGTTTTTCATCCTGGTTAGCAGAGGCATTTTAAAGTTTAGAATCAAGAAAGTCTAGAAAAGAATTAAAGAAAAAAAATAAAAGAAATAATTTGCAATATATATGCCTGAAAATACAGGTTCATAATCTCTACCTCAGCCTACTCTTCTAGTCCATATCTCATTCTATTATTTTTTTATCCAATTCATTTGCCTGTCTCATTAACATAAAGCTAAACCAATTTTCTTGAGAGTATTTTTGTGCTATTATCACACAAATCTAAGATAGTTCCATCACCTGTATCTCTGCACATCTAACACTGTGGCTTTTTAATGAGCTTGACTGGTGCTAAGGCAATTTGTTTATAGCCATAACAAGGTTTGACTTGACTTCTTTGTTTGAGAAGCATAACAATGTGGAGAAAAAACAATCTTTGATAACCAGCCTCATAATGACAGTAGCCCAAATGCATGTTTGAGAATCAGACCTTCTCTTTATTGTCCCTGGTCATTTTATGATTGACACAGGATAAAATTTTTATGAAAGTATATTAGATGAATTGTACCTTGGGATAGAAGAAGAGAACAGTAGGGGAGAAGAAGATAGAACTGGAAACAAAATGAATCCTTCAGATTTCTGAAATAGTCACTTGAATTTTAATAGAGGTGCAGAGATTCTAATGTAGCAGAGAATCTTCCCAGACTCTTCACGTTAAAATTAGCCCATGCATTCAGTATGTTACACTTTTGTGAGGCTGCAGAGTAGCCACATAATGTGCTAACATCTTTTAAAATTAAAAAAAAAAATCTGTGAAATTACTCACTTGCCATGCATATTGAATATTAATGGCACTTAATACTGCAGTTTATTAACCTTTTACATTAGTGGTCAGAAATGAAACACGCTGGGAACAAATGCATGACAGAAGGGAAAAATGTTTCTGACGGCTATTGGGCTCCATTTGACAGTTAATAAAAACCATCAAGTCCATATTATGTTAGATTAACCAAGATCTGGATTCCACTTGACAAGTCATTATTATTAAAGGCAAGCAGAGGGTATTTTCAAATACACCCTAGAGTGATGCATGTTAAAATATGTATGGCAAACTTGAATGTCAAGGACATTTTGTGCAGTGTATAATAGGAAACTTCAAGTAATGTGCAGTTTGGGAACTATTTTATATACCTCTGAAGACCTCAAAGCATCACAATGAATGTTTTATTGAAGGCTGTCATCCTCAGTGCTGGCACCAACAGTATTGCAGATATTTAGGAAGAGTCATGAGTCTGGCAGCTTCTGCTGAGGAAGAGCAGAATGTGACTAAATGGTCCATCTTTGTTTTCTTGCTTTCTGCTCATTTAATCACCTGTCTTCTTCTAACATGTTAATTTAGGTTGCTGACTTTCACCTTAATATTCTTACTTTCAAAAGAACCAAAAGCTTTCTAACTTTGGTCTCGGTCTTGTAAAAAACTCACTGTTTTCTGAAAGCCCAAAGGCCTCATCATCCACTTTATGATCTCTCTCTAGGTTTTGGTTTATTGATGTAAGTAATTTTTTATTTTACCATTCCTTTCCACTATGTTTAAAGTCAGGATAGGATTTAGGAAAGTATTTCTTGCTGAACCTAAAGTTAGAGAGAAAAGACTGTGTTGCAGTAGTCTAGGAACTGTACTTAGAAAGGATCTATAAGAAAGGTGGGGACAATCTTTTTTAGCAGTGCTTGTTGTGATAGAACAAGGGACAATGGTTTAAAAATAAATGAGAGGAAATTTAAATTAGAGAGAAGGGAGACATTTTTTATAGAAAGGGTGGTGAAATACTGACACAGATGCCCAGAGCACTGGTAGAAACTCCACCCCTGGAAACATGCAAAGTCAGGTTGGACAGATCTCTGAGCAGCCTGTTCAGGATGAAGATGTCCCTGCTCCCTGCAGCAGGGTTTGACTGGATTGCCTTTAAAGATCCCTTTCAACCCCAAATATTCTATGATTCTGTGCTATACAGAAAAATAACCCCAAACCCTGATAGGGCTTTGTAGTCATATTCATATCTGATAGGACAAGAGGAAATGGAATCAAGTAATGTCAGTGGCGGTTTAGGTTAGATATTAGGAAAAATTTCTATACCAGAGAGGTTATCAAAGACTGGAATAGGTTGCCCAGGGGTGTGGTTGAATCACCATTCCTGGATGTATTTAAAAGACACCCATACATGGTGCTCAAAGATACAGTGTAGTAGTGGCCCTGGTAGTGCTAGATGATGGTTGCATTTGATGATCTTGAAAGTCTCTTCCAACCATAGTGATTCTGTAATTCTGTATGTGTATGCTATTCGTTGGAATTGTTCTGTTTAATCAAAGAAAATTACTTCAAATGTAATTGCTGATATTATACTGAAAGCATGTTTGCCACAGATAATCCCCTACAATGTGTCAAACACATCTGACTCTCTCTCCTCTCTGTATAAAAGTAATTCCTCAGTAACTGGTAAAATAGTAATGAAAAAAAATCCACAACAATTATTCTACAACAGAGTAATATTTGGTGCTAATTTTTTATTTTTCAATTTCTTTTTTATTACCAAATATTTTAACCTTTATCAGTCTCCGAGTCACTGTGGTGTTCAATGTTCATCAGAAGATGCTTGGTTTTGAATGAACCTTTGTACTTTTGACATTCAATGTCATCACTCTATGTCTGCACTAGTAGTACTGAAGTTTACAAAGTGATGAGCAAAAAAAAAAAAAGGGCACAGGCAAAAATTATTGTGAAGAGAAGGATTGTGAGGAGACCTTATTGTTGCCTTCCAATATATAAAGGGGGCCTACAAGAAAAGCTGGGGAGGGACTTTTTAGGATAACGTAGTGATAGGACTAGGGGCAATGAATCCAAGCTACAGGACGGGAGATTTAGATTAGATGCCAGGAAGAAGTTCTTCCCCATGAGTATGGTGAGACACTGGAACAGGTTACCCAGGGAGGTGGTAGAAGCCTCATCCCCTGGAGGTTTCTAGGCCAGGCTGGATGTGGCTCTGGGCAACCTGATCTAGTGTGAGGTGTCCCTGCCCATGGCAGGGGGTTTGGAACCGGATGATCCTTGAGGTGCCTTCCACCCCTGACAAATCTGTCATTCTGTAATATCCATCTGGTGGCTTCTAGGATATTTGCCTGCTAAAAGGAATGAAGGTAGAACAGAGAAAGTGCTTCCTCTGTGTGAAAAATGTAAGATAATAATGATTTTTCAATACGTCCACAGCTAATTCTTGCTTTTATCCCACCTTTTATCACGTCTAGAGATGGACCATTAAAATATCATTAATATTATCCTTTTCTGTGTATGGTATATGGTAGTGTCATCATCTCTACATTTAGATTATTTCCTGCAATTTGCTACAAATTCTGCAAAACTGAAATACAGAGCATATTGATCTCTGTTATCTTCACAAAAACAAAGACGACCTTATCTTTATAATGGGAGGGGAATTTAAAGAAAATATCCAATTTTTATACTCATTATTGTGATAACAAAGTAATTACCTTAGTCTCCTTATTCTATTCAGTTTAGGATTTACAGAAGTTCTACCTATGGCACAACTTATTATGCTAATAGGGAAAAAGTACCACAATGAATGACAGCTCTTCTTGACTCAATTTATTCATTGAAACTTACTTGAGTATATAAAAGCCATTGACACTCAGTTATTACTCAGTAGGAAATGATGTAACTTTAGTGAAATAAATGAGCTTGTGCCAATTCAGCAGCACCAGGAAGTGCAAACTGGTGTCATACTTCATACAGATTTGTCACACAATTGGTGGAAGTCCTGGAAAATAAGGAGTTTAGATTGTCTTATTAAGCAAGCCTCGTAGTTCTAAATGTTTTATTGTATGAATAAGGCAAGTGGAGCGGCTTTGCTCTGACAGCTCTTAATCATAACCAGTCCTAAGAACTTTTGCTGAGACCTTATTTTGCTGCTTCCCAGGTCTAGGAAAGAACTGAAGGGTGTACTAGGAGTAGTGTACAGACAGTCTTGCCTAACTTAATTTCCAATTTACTAAGCAAAATTGTCTGAAACCATGTGTAAAATTGTAATTTATTAATATTTCTAGGTTAAAAATGTTAAAAATCAGATTAACATAGGAAACATTACTTTAAAAGTGTTTGAAGAAGATTTTTAATTAACTCCAGAACAATCCTTATAAATCCAGAAAAATAATTTCTTGGGTTGAGACTGCAGGAACAAACACACAAACTATTTAATCTAAAACCTTATATCCCATAATGGCTCACAATAAGTACCTTAGAGAAAATAATACAGACGTCAGAGAAGCTCTAGAGTGATCACTCTTCTATCTATCCTCAACCAATCACATAGGAACTCTGTCAGCAACAGGTTTTGTCTGGAAATTATATTCAATGTCAGGCAATCATAGAATTGTTAGAGTTGGAAGGAACCTCAAGGATCATGAAGTTCCGACCGCCCCTGCCATGGGCAGGGACACCTCACACTAGATCACATTAAATCACGTTGCTCAGAACCCCATCCAGCCTGGCCTTAGAAACCTCCAGGGATGGGGCTTCTACCACCTCCCTGGGCAACCTTCCTCTCACCATCCTCATGGTGAAGAACTTCCTCCTGACATCCAATCTGAATCTACCCATTTCTATTTTTTTTCCATTCCTCCTAGTTCTATCACTACCTGACACCCTAAAAAGTGCCTCCCCAGCTTTCTTGTAGCCCCCATATGTTACTGGAAGACCACAATAAGGTCTCCTCAGAGCCTTCTCTTCTCCAGACTGAATAGCCCCAACTCTCTCAGTCCGTCTCCATAGCAAAGGAACTCCAGCCCTCTGATCATCCTCGTGACCCTTCTCTGGACATGTTCCAGCACCTCCATATCCTTCTTGTAATAGGGGCTCCCGAATGGGATGCAATACTCCAGGATGCATTCTCCACAACTTTTTTTAATTCCCTTTTTTCTATTTGTACTTCACAATGTCCTTCAGCAGGTAGATCTATCGTTTAATTATAAACTGTATGTAAAAAAAACCCTCCTGTTTGTTCTAAACCCACTGATAAAATTATCTCCTTTATCCTAGCTTCTCTGTTATGAGAAACAGAAAGCAATCAATCCTTATCCATCTTTTCCTGGCAGGCATGGTGTTATGTACCTTTCAAAAATCCTCCTAGGTCATTGTTTTCCAGACTAAAGAAAACTTCTCTGGTGGAAGAGAAGTATATTATACTTCTAATCATCTTGTCTTGCCCTTGTTTGTACTCTGCTTGACTTACTGCCTCACCATTAATAGGAGGTAACCAACATTATGCATGGCTTTCAAGTGTGAGCACCGTATAAATTGGTAAGTGATATAGTAGCAACTCATTTTTCAACTCCTTCATAACAATTCCTAACATTCTTCAAGATTGTTGGTTGCCTCTCAGCAGAACTTTTTTTTTTTTCATGGAGCTGTAGGAAATAACTCTATATTTTCTGTGCCAAAATAGTTGAGTTAGACCTAGCCTATTAGGCTGTGTATAGACATTTTAATGTGTATTTCTTTTCATTTGCTGGAACTGATTTTCAGGTGCCATTTTACTGACTACTCTCAGAAAACAGATTTTAATAACAATTTTATTTTTGTAGGCTTTTTTTTCTTTTACAGAAATATATTGAAATCGTGTTATTACAAACAATTTTTTAGCATTAGAAAATACTTAGATTTCACATTCAAGACTTATTCTGGGCCACATAAGAGTTTCTTAAATGGCTTAGATTTCATTATAGACATTTTTGATATTCTGGTGTTAATATATTTTACACATAAACACTGACTATATGCCCTGACCTTTATTCTGGTCTTTGTTTCTTTTATGTGGATAGTTATTAATTTATAATGATCTTCGTTGTTAATTGATGATGCTACTAATTTCTTCAAGACTTTTCAGCAAGGGACTTTTAAAAGGTTCCTCAGTTAGGGATTAGATCTGTTCTGGCAGGTGTTCTACCTGGTCCACTAATGACCTGACCACTACCAGGTCAACTACCTGCTGACTAATTTTTCACAGAGTCACAGAATGGTCTGCATTGGAAGGGACCTCCAGAGGTCATCTAGTCCAAGCCCCCTTGCAGTAAGCAGGGGCTCAACTAGATCAGGTTGCCAAGAGCCCCATCGAGCTGCACCTTGAATATGTCCAGTGACAGAGACTGATTTTTGTCATAACCCTGGTCAAAGACCATGCAATTCCTCAAAGAATTAATCACTTAATTAAAAAAAAAAATAAAACACCCCAAAATTCAAAGATTAATAGAATGGTGTAAGTTGGAAGGGACCTTAAGGATCATCAAGTTCCAGCTCCCTGCCATGGTCAGTGACAACTTCCATGAGACCAAGTCACTCAAGGTCTCATCCAACCTAACCTTGAGAATCTCCAGGTAGGGGGTGATCACTACATCCCTGGGCAACCTGCCCCCTCCCTGGGAAACCTAGAGGTCATGAAGTGCACCAAGGGCTGAAAAATCTGTGTTTTGATGCCTGCCCAATGCTAACCTAAGATACCAACTTTTGTATTCCTTCTCTTTGAACTCTGAGTCCCTGATATCCTTCTTTTTCTCACCTAACATATCACACATTGAAATTTATAATGTCACAGAGTTGTCATACTCATAAGGAGTTCAGTATCCAAGAGTTCTGAATATGGAAGATTATGTGAACTGGACAGGAGATTCACGTCTTCAAGTTTAATGAATAATATAAATCAAATGTAGCAGTGTCTCACTGCTGTCATTATCAATTACAAGTAGAGTGTGAAAAGGTAGCCATCCTACTCAAATTAGACACAAAAATGGTGTCTTGATATTATACCAATGTTCTGAAAAATATAATCACCTGACTGCATAGTGTACAAAGTGCCCTGTAATTCAAGGCATTCCGTGGTTACTTTTGTGCAGAATACTTTGTTCTATTACATGTGCAAGCTAGTTTTGGTATATACATTTTCACACAAATTTTGTAGATATCTGATTTATGAGTAGGACAAATTAGTAGATATTCTGGAGATTTTAATGCAGTTTATCACTTTCAAAGTTCATAATTCTTTAATTTATGTGCTTACCAAATTTCTACCTTTAAGTGGTTGCTGCTAATACTTCAAAATAACTCTTAGAATCACAGAATCATAGAATTGTTAGGGTTGGAAGGGAACCTCAAGGATCATCCAGTTCCAACCCTCCTGCCATGGGCAGGAATACCTCACACTAGATCAGGTTGCCTGGAGCCACATCCAGCCTGGCCTGAGAAACCTCCAGGGTTGGGGCTTCCATCACCTCCCTGGACAACCTGTTCCAGCATCTCACCACCCTCATGGGGAAGAACTTCTTCCTGACATCCAATCTGAATCTATCCATTTCTATTATTTCTCCATTCCCCCTAGTCCTATAGCTACCTGGCACCCTAAAAAGTCCCTCTCCAGCTTTCTCATAGGACCCTTTCAGATACTTGAAGGCCACAATAAGGTCTCCTCAGAGCCTTCTCTTCTCCAGACTGAATAGTCCCAACTCTCTCAGTCCGTCTCCATAGGAGCAGTGCTCCAGCCTTCTGTTCATCCTTTTTCAGGCACATTCTAGCACATCTATCACTCTTCAGACATAACAAACCTACCTGATTACTTTTCAGTTGCAGTGTCTTTGTTTTGTTTTGTTGTTTGGGGTTTTTTGTGGCTCCCCTACGTCTTAACAAGTCACAAATTCACTTATTTACAACCCTTTATTTTAACACAACACAGCATTTTCTTTATATGCTATTACTCAATCAACTCTGTTGTTTTTAGAATGTATTTAATATATGTATTACTCTCAATTTCCAATCTATTTTTTTATTATTGCTTGTATAAAGGACACCTTTTTTATCATCAAATACATAACCTTCATAACCTTGACATTGAAAATCTCTATATAGTTATAGATTTGCATATATGTAGATTAATGGACACCCAGATTATATACCTGGAATTAAATGTGGCTTAATATCTCTTAATACTACTAGAAATTTACTTAAAAAAGCATAAGTAGTGTCCAATATATTTCTATTTATGCCTATGTATTTTAGGAAAAAAGCTACTGTAGTTTCCTGTAATCTGTCCTTTGATTTTTGTTTCTTTTTTTAGAAATAGACACTTTGCTTCAGTGGGGGATGTGCTGTTGAATTTTATTTTTCTTGGAAGTCACCAAAGAACTCTCATTCTTCACTTGTTGTTTGTTGACATAAGAAAAGAAACATATTCTTAGGGAATTTTGAAATCCTAATTCTGTCTTTCATATCTCTGTCATGGTATGCAAAAATATCAAAAAGGCAGAGACCATGGGGAGCTAGGTACAGACACAGGCAAATATTTTACTTCACTGCTTTGTGTCTGGACCACCCACAAAGCATCAAAACTGGCCATGATCTCCTGAGGCTTTTAACTGTCAAGCAGAAATGTCAGCTTTCTCTAAATCCAAAATAAAGGAAACACTTGTCTTTCTTGTGTGAAACCATAGATTTACCACTCTGCAATGCCTGCATGTGGCAGCACCCTTTTATTTTTCACGTCTAATTTTTGAATAGATTTGGATTTATCATGATGAGAGACTTTTGCGTATTTAGCACAGGTTAGACATGTGCTAGATAAAAATTAATATGTCAGACTAACAAGTGTAACACTAAGATTGTATTAAAACAACTCCCTTGTCTGTCCTTCAAAAACCATTCTAGCTGTTCTTAGATTTTTCCATAGTCTCAGATTTGGCTGAGCTGCTGCAGTTGTGTGCACTGCTATTGAACACCTTATTTCTACAACTTATTCATTCAGTACTGACCTTTGTAATAAAACCCTAAAGATGAGAAATGCAGCACATACTGAAATTACAGAGCTGTTATTTGTAACACCTCAGTTATCTTATGCAGAGGTTTATAAGAAGCATAATAACCCCCAGATGATCCAGCATGATTAAACAACACCAAAAATAAAAGAGAAACATTAGAAAAAAATAAAAGAAAGAATTTTTTTGGACTATAAAATAATATTTTACTTCCATTTAATTTAAATGCAGATGTAAAAGCCTTGAACTTAATAGTCATTATAAATAGGGTCAGAATCAGCATAAATAAAAAGGAATAGAAATATAAAGAAATGTCAATATAAAGACAACAAAAAAGCTTGAAGTCTGAGTTCTCATAGCCTTTTTATCATTCCATGGTTAAAAGAATGGCAATTGCAGCATAGAAATAAACTGATTAATTTAGCATAGTCGGTATTCTCAAGATGTTGAATAATAACCTACTCTAAGCTTCATTAATTTTTTTTTAATGAAGAGGAAAGACTTGAAGTTCCTTCTCCAATTTAAAGGACTTCATTAAAAAACTTTACATGTTATGTAATTTCATTTCTTTTAAAAAAAGGTCCCTACAGGAAATAATTTTAATAAAAGCATTTATATGCCAACATTCCATCTTCTGATATAGAGAGTCTTCTTAATCAGTAACCTGTCCTGAAAAATCTGGGAGAGTAGCCTGAGACCAGAACAGAATGTAAAAATATGAAAATGTTTCTGGGTCAGTATGAGACTAGACACCAGATGAAACACATGAAGATCTTTGCATTTGAACTCAGTAATACTGATGACATTTAATCTGTGCCCTCCACATAGGCTGAGCATTCCTCATACGCACTCTTCAAAGTGGAACTGGATTGAAATAGAAATCATACCAAAGCTCTCCATACTGTACACTAAAACAACACTGGAGAAGAATGATAATGCATTTAAAGATTCTAGCTATATATTAATGCTTATATAAAGCATTATAATTTTATAGACACAGTAAGATTTATGCATTTATTTATTTATTTGTGCTAGATCTGTAGAAACAGAAGGACAAACAATGAGAAAAAAGAACTAAGGTCATTCTAATACAGCTCTAATACAGCTGAAATTTGCTGAATATATGAAGGATTATGATCCAGACACATAGTATGTATTAATCTTGAAAGTCATTTCCAATCTCTTGTACACATAAGAAAATGCTAATTTAAATATTGATGCATAAAATTCATTTATCATATCATAGGAATACAAGACAAAGCAACCAACAGCACAGAGGTGAACAATAACTGACTTTCATGCATTGCTTGCATGCATTCCAGGTAAGAGAAAAAGCTTTGTTGATTTTTGGTACATATCTAGTCAGAGATTTTATACATGCAGTTTGGATTTCTTGGTAAGTGATTTGAAATCACTGTCCTCAAAACTGTCTACATAAAATAAGGAAAATCTTTGTAATTGCTTCATATAAAGATGCAGAGGTCAGTGTGGGATGAAGAGATGAACGGATGCTGAATTCAGTGTTAACCATCATTTGCAATGAATTTACAGAATCAGTCTTCTGTTTGATTAGTCAGAAGAGAATAAGACAGGGATAAGAGAGTTGTAGTGATATTGTTTATTTTTTACATCCAGTTAAATATCTTCTAGATACAGTCTACCTACTTTTAAGGCTCAAAACAGGTTCAGCAGTCTAATTTGATCGTAGCTCAGGCAGTGTAAAGCAAAAGCCTAGGACTTCCAAGAGAACATTCAAAGCTTCCAGCTTCCTGCCCATGCTTTTAGCCTTTTTTTTTTTTTTTTCCTCTCCTGGCAACAGGATTGCTGCAGAATGTCATTATTCACTTGTCAGTGCAAGTCATTGTTCTGGTTTTGACTTGACATAAGATGTCAAGAAGGAAGATGTGTGACAGATAAGCCTTTCTCTGTTTTACATGCTTGGTTACTCTGTTCCACCATAGGCAATCTTACCTTCTTATAGTGCCAGAAATTGTCACCACCTGAAAATTTCTTGCTGTGTAACTAATGATTATGTTTAGTCACTGGAGGTTGGATGCTCGGTTCCTTTTGCCAGTGCAGTGAGCACTTACTGGAGGAAGATATGCTGTGAGGTGGACAAGCTGGTAATTACTCAGAGCTAAGCAATCTGACAGACCTTGGCTTTGTTCAGTTCCTGCTGAGCAGAAAAGACACTAGGACTTGTTTTAATATCAGACATTATAATAAGCTACTTGCAAAGTAAGACATAATACCTTATGGTTACCTGTGTTAATGTTATTAATGTAGCATTTCTAGAAATAGAAATTAGAAGAATGCATTAATTTAACAACCAAACTCTGAGACAAGATATTAGTTACACAGATATAAGAGGACGTAAAACTTGAATTTCCATGGGAGCAAAGGAAACCATCCCATCTCAGAAAATTTTCTAGGCCTGATGCTAAAAGGCAGCACTTTGAACACTAAAAAAATAGTTGTTTGTCACTGTTAACAATGCAATAAGATATAAGAGGAGATTGCCTTTTTTATTTATATTTATTTTCTATAATATTTGCATGGAGAAGGAAGAGAGGAGGGAAAGACAAATGAAATTGTGTCAGCAACAAAAATATCTCAACCACCTCTGAGCAAAAGACGTTTACAGCTGAGATTTGTTGCAGTACATTCCCTTGTTCAGCAGACTATACAAGGCTGTAAATATGAAGACAATACAGGAACTGAGGAAAAGATGCTAGCAGTTTGACTTGGTGAAAAAAAAAAAATGAACAATTTGTTTGATTTTTGTTTAAAAAAACCCAGAATGTTAAAGCAAGATTTCTGATTCCTGAAATCTGTGACCTGTGATAGCACCTTCCAAGTGATTTCACAGACTAAAAGAAAAAAACAAACAAACAAACAAACAAACAAACAATAGAATTGGTTGAACTTCACAGCATCAGAATCTAATCCAACAGACAACTGCATGGTATCAGGGATGGAAAGGCACAGCACAGCAGCCAGTTCCAAGACTTTCTGCCAAGAGCTCTTTCTTGGTACACTTTTCAGCAGCTTTCTTCCTCGGACAAAATAATCTTAATAATAGCAGTATTAAAATATAAATTCAATAAACACTGCAAAAATATTAATATTAGTGCTTCATCATACCTGGTACTGTTACACAAACCTATCCTACTCTGCAGAAATATTCCAGCACTAACACCTGATGGCAGCTGGACCATTCGCCCTGGCTGTGCCATGCCCTGGAGCTTTATTTGACTCTGCCATGGTAGCTTCTTTCAGTTTCCAGGTGATGCAGCGTTCCAGGAGTGTGGGAAGACATCTGTAGCTGGAGGACTGCATTAGATTTCAGAGAGGGACACAAATCTGTACACATGTACCCTCAGGTCTGTACTGTGGTCAGACCTCTGACACGGGAAACATGAGGGTCTGTGGGGAAAAGAATTTTGGCTGAAATCATTTCTTGGGATCACTGGCCTGAGGTCATCATCATTTCTGGACTCCTGTGTCTGCAAAGTGGAAAGACCTAAATCTGTGTCGGTGTCATGGCCTATAATGTGAGCATATACCACAGGTTTTAACGAGGTGCATGCTGTCATTACTCATGGAAGACTTTCTAAGTGTGTCTTTCCTTATTTTTAGATCCTTTCAATTCTCAAATTATCTTTGTGAGTATTTTTAGTCTAAATGGTCTAAATGACAAATGGGTGCCCAGGAACACAAAGGTAGGAATCCCTTAAGGTTTTCTCATTTCAAGGAGAAAAGAATTCTTTACTCATTGTCTGTGTGTGACCTGATCACAACCTGAAAGGTGAGATAGGTAACACAGCACTTTATGTTCAAAATTGAGTGTAGAACTATAATTACTCGCATTTGGACAAATTCAGCAGTGCAGCAAAGCCATCACTATTTGTAAGTAACTACAGTCATTACTGAGTTTCCCACCAAGGAAATACTGGGAGAGTTAGAGATCAGTCAGTAAATCTTTTAGACAAACTTTGATAAGCAATCAGTAAGAAATTATCAATATTTCCCACAGACACATGTGGATTAGCAATAACTTTTAGCCATTTAAAAATACTTACATAAACTAAAAATGAAGAAGTTGAGTTTTTAAAGCAAGCTAAGATTCAGAGAAGTAAATACTTAATCAGATAAGCAAATATCTCTCTCTCTCTCTCTTTCTCTCTCCCTCTCTCTCTCCCTCTCTCTCTCTCCCTCTCTCCCTCTATCTGTAAGATTTAAAATGCTCCCCCTCCTTGACAAAAATTCTGGGTTTCCAATCTAAGGCAGCAGCAATTTAAGCCAGTTGTAAATAATTTTCTCTGATTGTGACTCAGATGTTTTGCTTTTCTTTATGAGTTTTTTCCTTGCTTTTTCATTTTTATTTTTCCCCTTTTTCTTATTTTCTCTTTTCCTTTTTCTTTCTTCTCCTGACTATCTTAATTCTTGTTATTTTTCTTACTTGTAAGTTATAAATTATAACAAAATGTAACCAGTTTAAATACAATTGTATAGATACGTGTGTGCATGGATAAACAAATGTATATAATTAAACCAATTTAAATTCACTTTGCTTTCTTCAAGGGGGAGAACATTTCTGAAGAGGAGTTAAAGGAGCTGGAGCAATCCTTTTGGAAATAAACAGTCGGATTGTGAAAATTATGTTGTCACATTTCCTTTAACAGTTATGCCCTCTCTATGACAGCAAGGGTCTCCAGTTGTATTTATTATTTTCCTTTAAGCTTTCCACTAGACTTTTTTTTGCTAGAAAAGAAATATCAAAGCTACTCTTGAAATCCGGATGGTTACGACATTACCCAGCATTTTACTCCATGCTTGTTTAATTCTTCAAAGTTGCAGCTTTCCCTAATGTGTGACAAAAGAGAAAGAAATGCTGGTCTTTTGTAAGCTTTATCTTAGAAGGATTTAAATCCTTACTGTATTTTTTGTAGCACTCACTCTGCTATTGTCCCTTTGGGCTTCTGAATGTGGACACTGAAATTTTGTAACATACAAAGAACCATTTATCAGGTTTAGCATGGAGTAGCTTCCAACATTATTATAAAAGAAATAGGGTCAATACCATAAACTCTAAGGCCTTATTTGATTTTTCAATAGCTTTATATTTAATTTTATTGTTGAAAATTTCATGCCCATACTTTCTGATTATTGCAAAGGAAAAATGCCTGCCCTCTTGAGATTGTATTTTTTTATTATCTATTGTGCTAATTTTCCTTTTTCTAGCATGGTCATCGGAGAACTTAAATCAAGGAACAGAGTGCCACATTTTCAAATCTTTTTTCCCCATCGATCTGAATCCCTTTTTCCCCTGCAGTTAAGGAGAACTGCAGATTATCTATTAGCACTTAAAACCTCCAAAAAGCTCCCAATACATTTATTCTCATTAACGTTTACCTCTATATTCTCATTATTAGAGATGGCTCGCTAGGGAATCTTTCCCTCCAACTGGCAAGTTCAGTGAGAAAAAAAAGTCAGTTTTATCATTTTTATTCTGAACTCTACCCATTTTATTTATGAATAGTTCCCACAGAAGTCATTTACAAATGGTATTGCCTATAGGACATCTATCCCACTGATGTTTTTCAGGACTTGCAAATGACTTAAAGGGATCCTATTTTTACTGCCTTTCCTAGCAATTTTCATATCAAACATTCTCAAAGTACAGGCAAAAATCTGTTTAAACTGTTTGTCTCCTGCCAGCTCTACTTCAACTCTAAGAGTTGAGACATAGTTACCCTTTATTTATTAGTACTCAACAGTAATAAAACGTTAACAGTTTTACACCTCAATCTATTTGCTAAATTTAATTGCCATGCTTGTATTTATGGATTTCAAAGTGGTACTGAGGTCTTATTGTTCATGCAGTGTAACCTTATATCCACATCTTTCATTGATTTTATTCTACTTCTTAAACTTGACATTATAAGTTAATTTAACAAACAGAAGGAAAGCAAAATAGTCCCAAGACCTTCTGTACTAGACTCTAACTCCACAGATAGAAAATAGATGCCCTAGCTTAGATGCTGATGGGACCACAGCTGGTGCCATTCAGCAGATAAACAGGAATACAGCCACAGACACCCAGCCAACATACAATTAACAATGGAACATTAAGTTCTCTACCACTCTCTGAAATTAGGCTTCATTTAATTAATGAGTTCAAATGATACCAAGATGTGAGAATGAGAGGCAGCCCATGTTGAATATGTCACTAGAAAGGTCTTGTTTTCTTCCCATATTAGGTTCTTGAAATGTTTTGCCACCTGGGCATCTCCTAGGAGTCCAGATATCTTTAGAAAGACAGTAAATTTCCTACCATTATTTTTCAAAACCTATAGTAATGACACTGTAGTAATGGATAGTGATAATTTTTGAAAATATAGGAAATGCTTAGAAGCAACCTTTTTACTTAACTAAGGAGATATAGCATGATATCACAAGCTTTTGTTTCTATAAAGCATCTGGCATCACTATATCTAAAAAGGTTTCAGGATCACTTGGGGGATAATTAAAAGAAACAAAAAAAAACAAACAACAAACTAAATGAATAAGCAACCAACAACAAGAACAAAAATAACAAAAAAAAAAAAAAAAACAAGACACCAAATCTCTCTGCTTTCCATACCCTTTACATCTGCTTATAATAACATTTTCTTATAATCAACAAGTAGCTATAACTCTGTATTTATCTAGACAAAAGACAACAAACCAACCAAAAAAAAACTATTCTAACCAACCAACCAATATTCAACCAAAAAAAATCCCATAAACCCCCCCAATAACAACAAAGCAAGCAAACAAACAAAACAAAACAACCAAAAAAATCTTTACATAAACAATGTCCAATGCCTTCAGTTCCCACCCCCTCCCTCCCCCCCAATCCCTTAACATTTTTATATATGTTTGTTTTTGTTTTCTTTTTCTTTTAGTCTTCATAGGTGCTTGTTTTGATTTCCAGACAAGGATATTTTTCTTTTCTCTGAAATTAAGCCCTCACCTCATACAGGCAACTGCTAAGTCTATCTAGTCTCAGTTGCAGTAGATTACCTCCTGACAGCAGAATTTCATTGAGCTGGCTCTGAAAGCTCCTACAGAGATATAACAGAAAACATCAGTGACTAAAAGAGATCTCTTCCCAGGTTACCAGCTGGGGAAGGGAATAGGTCCTGGATTCAGAGCGCTCTACGGGAGCCATAAAGCAATCTGTAAAATCCACAACACTCTTTTGCTCTGAAGAATTTACTTACAAAATCCAGGTGAAATCCAACATCAAATTAAAACTCATATATATCTATATGCTTACAAATAAGCTCCTACAGGTGCACAAGGCATCTGAATTCCTATTACAGTTGCTGCAGATCTGTTTTCCAGTGTTCTGAGCTTTTTTTTTCCCCCAATAGAAATAAGCAATCTTTTGGTGAGACTACACTGCAAGTACCCCTCTGAGCTATTACACAGAGGATATAATTTCTTACAGCCCCTGGTAAACTACATGTAGACCATTTTGCTGGGACTGTAATAGTTTATGTTTTAAGTTATGGAGTTCATTGGTTCAGTTTCTGTTATGTCAGATGGGAGAGCAGCTGTCATATCTGTATTAAATAACATTTTTCCTGAATTTGGGACTAAAGCTACAATCTAGCAAGACTACTCATACAACCCTGTATTTAAAAAAAAAATAACCAATCAAACAGAAATCACAATTTACTGAAAAGGTAAAAAATTATTAGCAAACTTTCTCATTAATTGTTAGATTAGGTATCCTGAAGATTCTAATTTGGGTATAGGAAAAGAGATCTAAAGTAAAGTGTTTTTCAAATGGGAGAAGAGCAATACAGAGTGAATAGGATTACAGACCCAACCTCTGTGAAAACTCCAGTCATAATTCTTGGATAATTTTTACTTCAGTCTTCTTTCAATATCTGTCTTTCCTGTATTAACACAGGAATAAAAATGTGTAATCTAATTTCTAGTCAGGACTAAAATATTTTGAGAAAGTTTAAAATTCTAAAAAGTCTAAAAAAGTGTCTAGTCAGTGGGTTCACAGTTGGAGCAGTCTCAGTTAAATGCATGCAACCATTAACATTTTGAGAGATTATTCACTTCAGTCTTGACATTGTGAGATACATGCAGTCTTAATAAAAAAAGATTTTGTCTTATGAAAGAGGATTGATTAGTATAACAGTTGCACTGTGGCATTGAGAAACAACTGAATATGAGCAAGCAGTGTGCCCAGGTACCCAAGAAAGCCAGTGCCATCCTGGATTGGATTAGAAATGCTGTGTCCAGCAGGAGCAAGGAGGTGATTGTCCCCTTGTACTCAGCTCTGGTGAGGTCACACCTTGAGTGTTGTGTTCAGTTTTGGGCACCTTAATACAAGAGAGATGTGGAGGTGCTGGAACCAGTGCAGAGGAGGGCAAGGAAGCTGTGAAATGCCTGGAGAATAATTCTTATGAAGAGCATTTGAAGGAGCTGGGGCTGTTTAGTTTGAAAATGAGAAGGCTGAGGTGAGACCTCATTGTTGTCTACAACTACCTGAAAGGACATTTTGGAGAGGCTGGTGCTGGTCTTTTCTCACAGGTAGTTAGTGATAGAACAAGAGGGAATGGCCTCAGGCTGCACCAGGGCAGATTTAGGCTGGACATTAGGAAACAATTTTTCATGGAAAGAATGGTCAAGAATTGGAATGTACTGCCCAGGGAGTTGGTTGAGTCATCAACCCTGGACGTGTTGAAAAGTTGTCTGGATTCAGTGCTTGGGGATATGGTTTAGGGTTGAACCTTGTAGAATAGGGTTAATGGTTGGACTTCGTGATCCTGAGGGTCTTTTACAACCTGAATGTTTCTGTGATCCTGTGATTTTTCAAGGAGGATGCAGAGTGAGGTTACCTCAAGCATTTACTGAAAAAAAGTTATCTTAATGGAACTAAAATAGTCCATGATATAGTCAGAAAAATAATACCAAACATTTAGCAAGACTTATGAAATTAAAGCAGCTCATACTTAAGCTTAATTATTATAGCATAGATATTATTTGCACATATATTTACAATGCTTGCCTATAAAAGTTTTATCAATTGATGTGTTTAATATTATTTTATAATCAGCAATTAAACAAAACAATCACTTCTCGTTAACAGCCCACAGTATTTCACACTGTATTGTAATTACACAGTTAGAATACCGCTGCAGTCTTTTATGAGACTGTAATTTTGTTTCAGAATGGATAAACTATAAGAGCAAGGGATAAATAGGCCTACATGATGAAGGGCTAAAAATGATTTCCTCATAAAACTGTGCAGAGGAATTGGTGTCTCTGCTACACTCAGAGGCTGTATCTTTTAATAAAGTATATCTCTGGCAATGCTGGGTCCTTTGTTTCTGGTTCTATAATAAGATGACCTACATACGTCCTGTCATAGCTTTAGTGCAGGACACTCTGTTCTGTATTCCTGCTATCTGGGAAAAAAAAAAAAAAAAAGCCTAAGAGACTGCACACTTGTTTGACTTTTGTCCCCTAAGTGTCAATTAGTTTAATAACAGATATATTTCTCTTCAAACCTAAACAAGCTGCACTCCAGTTCAGCCAACTATCCATCATGGATTTGGTTTCCTTTAGGCTAGGTAGTAAACCAAGCCAATGCTCTTCACCACCTAGACAATTATTTTCAGAGATTTATAAAACATATGTTCAACTTCTGCAATCTGGAAAAGAAAACAACAAGCCAAACCAAAACCCAACAAAATTAAAACTAACAACAACAACAAAATAGGGGTAGGGAACTAAAATATATTCTAGTTTGTCAATGTAGTATCTGCACTCTGAGGAACTGTGGGATTCAGGACGTATATCTATATATCCTTGTTTGGTTGTTGCTTTTTAACTATAGCAGCATACTTAGGAAATAAAGAATTTTATTTTCAAATGTTTTTATCCTCTTATTATATCTTAGAGAACACTGTAAGCTCTGTTCTTGCTTACGTTATGCTCTATAGGTGCATTGAAGATACAGGGAAAAAATGCTTTGACTTCTGAGATGCTACTGGTTGTGATCATTCTGTATGTTCAAATGGTTGAAATGTGCAGACAAACATAAAAGTTTATCAGATGCAAGGCTGTTCTCTAGCAGGACTGAACAGATTTTCCAGGAGTATCTATGAACAAAACTTCCAATCACCTAAAAACATTTTGGCAACTTCATTCCCTCCCATTCATTGTCTAAGAAAAGTGTCAGGAGTAAATTCACCATAGATAAGAAAGATTTGGAGTTGCATTTGTAGTCTTGAGTTCACATTTTCTGCAGTTCATCTACAGAAAGTATTTTTGCAAGATGTTCCTTAACCTTTATGCTTCCTGTGTTTAAAGGAGAAAGTTATAGGTGATGTTGTTACTGCTTTTAGCTCACAGGGACCTCAAATTTTAGTGCCCAGGAAACCTGTATGAAATAGTTCTAACAAAGTCACAAATAACCTGTCTAAGGGAAGTTGATCCACAGGTATGATTAGATATACAATCTGAATGATGATTTACTTTAACTCTCCATTTCTACTTTGCATTCTTTGAGCCAAGAAATTAAAAACTGGGAAAAAAACAAAATAAAAAAAACACCCACCAAAACACAACCCCCCCCCAAAAGCAAACCAACAAACAACAAACCAAAACCCAAACAAACACCACCAGTGCCACCCCACCCCCCCAACCCCCACTCTCCAAAACCTAAACCAGAAAACTTCAAAGGCAGAGAATTTTCTATACAGTTTAGGAAGATCAAGTTAAAAACATTAATTAAGCTTTTGAATTGCGTTTGAGCTACATTTGAACTGTACCTATGGATGAATAGTAAAAACGGTGCAAAAGCTCAGTTTCATGTAAGCGTGAATAACCTTGGTTTTACTCTTGTACCTTTCTCCCCATTTTATTTCCCAGGATCACAAGATGTTAGAGGTTGGAAGGGACCTCTGGAGATCTTTGAGACCAACCTCCCCTGCCAGAGCAGGACCATAGAATCTAGTGCAGGTCACACAGGAATGCATCCAGATGGATCTGGAAAGTCTCCAGAGGAGATTCCGCAACCCAACTTCTCTGGGGAGGCTGTTCCAATGCTCTGAGAACCTTACAGTAAAGAAGTTCTTCCTCATGTTGAGGAAAAGTCAATCTACCAGTTTCATATAAGCATGAATGACCTTGGTTTTACCCTTGTACCTTTCACCCTGTCCTATTTCCTTCCAGCTGTGGACTGCAGTCCACTTTTATAACCTTTATTATAAAATAGAATATATTTTACATACATAAAATATTCAGTACATATCAAATAAATATGATGTTTATAAAGCCTTTAGTTCTCACTAGAAATTTAATTTCAGAAATACTGGAATTTCTGTGCTTGTACTGCTCAGTGCATGGTCTTGTGTCATGGGTTTCCAGAGAAACCTTTTTTTTTTCCCCCATACACATGTATAAGAATGTCAAAGCTTGATTCAGGCTTTTATGTTTTGCAGCTTTATGGGTGTCAGTGACATTTGGCAGGCTATATAGTATGAGTTTTGAGATTAAGAGTGTTCCCTATGTTTTATGAGCAATTGTTTCAAAGTGAGTAATATTGAAACAACAGTTTTCATAGCTTCCCTAGTGTTTCAGTTTTCCCCTGTGCAAGGATGATGAACTCAATGTACATTTCCTTGAACTTGCATATCTAAATCCAGTGACCTTCTTTAAATGCTTAATACTGCCAAACTCCTATTCCATTTTTGATTGCATATAAACCAAAAAGGGACTTTTAATCAAAAGCTCATCCTGATAGAAAAAAACAACAGATGTTTTCATTTCACTTATTTTCAGTGTCTATTTTCCAGTACTGCTTTGTTTTATTCTAAATATCATTCCAGCTGAAGTGCATGGGTTTCAGATGTTTTATATTATGTTCTTAACCATGATGTCTTCAATTCTTATATAAACACCGAAATGAATGAAAAAACCCTCCAACTTATATATAGTTATAGGCCAGGTATCTTCAGATTTTATCAGTGGGCTCAAATGAATTAGTTTTGGTCAAATTTGGGAAAAATCCTTCTCATCTTCTGTCCCTTGCCTTTCTGCAGAGCTACTGTCTTCCAGCTCACAGTAAGTCTATGTGAGGTGTAACGAGGAAGAGTTTCTTCTTGTGGTTCACCAGGCAGTTTAGCACAGCACAGGTTTCATCCCCATGCAGAATATGCTGTTCCAGATCTTTTTCAATCCATTTGTACATCACTCCTTTCACGTGTACATCTCTAATAGTATCAGATACATCCTTGTAAAGATACACCTGATCAAACTCCATGCCAGGAGTTATGAAGCAATCAGTAGCTGAAGAGAGCAGTGCCATTTCAGGAAGAGAAAAAATGCCCTCATCTGCTTAAGTGATGGACTCTTACCATAGAAGTCATTCACCTGGTACAGGGAGATGTACTGTGTACCACCAAAGAACTTACATTCCTTCTCTTTTCCAGTCAAGTAAGTCCTTGACCCCTTTCCTTCAGTTTGTGTTATATTGTTTTCTGTCTATCATGTAGGTGCCTTTGTGGAGGCACTTGTTTATTTTCTAAAGTGATTTCCTTCCATTTCACAAGATCATACTTTGCTCTAACTCACAGAAGAATGACTCTCCCCAGCATCCTGAATTCTTGCTGACCTGTTTAGAATTCTTTCATAAGTTGAAAGACCACTAAAATGATACATGAACTTAATGATGCGTTTGGTGTGGTAGAATTTATTCAAAGGTCTATTTCCTCTCTTATATACAAAAGAAATGTATTGATGCAGATTCTAACAGCAAGTGGTCAGAAAAAAAGAAAAATAAATAGAAATACTTCTGACTGAAAAAGAGGAAAGAAATTATTTTGTTTTTCATTTAGAAATGTTTATTAAAATTAATTTGGTTTAGATGCACTCTCAAGAAGTAATAGGTTTTAGTAACATAGTTTTATGCATGTGTGTATCCCTTTATTTTGAGCCATACATTAAGCAAGTACAAACTTGCAAATGAAGTATTAAAATACATATGTCTGTAAGAATTCAGTATCAAGAATCATTAGGGAAGTCTATAATTTTATATATCTAGATAATATACACATATGCATTGTCTGTATGCAGGAAGTGTTGGGTGTTTTGCCAAGCTGACGTTATTTCAAGGGAAGAAAAAACAAAATAATTAAAGCTTTAAAAAACTATGAGTTGTTAATTCAGAGAGGACATATGGACAAGTATTTTGTTACTGAAAACTCTGAAAATATTATCTTACTTAAGGTGCTATCAAAATGAAAGATAGCAATTTAAAACATACATATAAAAATTATTTTCAAGTATTGTATAAACTAGTTCATCTCTCTTTCACTTTTTGTGATTTTTAGAGTGGTGGTTTCCACCTAAAATAAGACTTCTTCCAACATGAAAGAAACAGAGAAGCAGGAGAGTCTGTCTGGCAGATATTGCAGAAGAAACTGAAACTGACTGTAGATAAAAGTGCAACGAAATGCATAGAGTAAATACACTGAAAGAAATTAGATTATCTTCTGTCTGCTGTCTTTATAGAAATATTGTCTATGTCTTGTAAGTTATAACAAGAGCAAGAACAACGTTTTCAAAGAGAAGTAATATTTGAGATCATAGTATTCTTTAAGACACTGATCTATTTGATTATATTATCTAACCCAGAAAAGCAATCTGCTACTGCTTCAAAATTACAGATGAATAATACCAACACTAGAAAATAAGAATGGACTCAGGAATAATAATGATAAAAAACAAACCCAAAACATAACCTATTTTTTCTAAGCAGTAAAACCCACAGGAGGTCAGAAAATCTGCTTTGCAGCACAGAAAATACACACATGCTGCATTTCTTCCTCCTAGCAAGAGAAGTGAACCACAATTAAAGAAATAATCAGCGTTTTATTCTTTCATAAAGAGGATCATAGAATACACCAGGTTTTAAAGGACCTGAAGGATCATCTAAATCAACCTTTATTGCAAAAGCACCCTGTCCAGCTGAATCTTTAATTTGAAGCCATTGCCCCTCATCCTATCACAGGCCTTTGTAAACAGTCTCTCTCCATTCTTCTTGTAGGCCCCTTCAGGTACTGGAAGGCTGCTATTAGGTATCTCCCAAGCTTCCTCTAATCCAGGCTGAACAACCCCAGCTCCTTCAGCCTGTAACCTTAAAAATCTTTAAAAATGCCAATCCTGGACACTCCACTCCTTTCCTGGAGAGAATATTCCAATAGCTGACTGTCCTTGATGTGAAAAATTACCCTTTCATTTCTACTCGGAATCTTCTAGGGGAGCAGCTTGCACTCATCACTCCTTGTCTTTTCCATGTGACTCCTTGCAAAAAAGGAGTCTCTATCTTCATGGTAGCCACCCTTTAAATAGTGGAACAATCAGCAGGAACTGTTTAAAAAACAAAACAAATTAACCAAAAAACAAACCCCAAAAAATCCCCAAGCAAACAAACCAACCAAACAAAATCTTTTAATAAAGTACTTTCAATTCTTTAGAATATTTAAAAGATGTTAGTGAAAATAATACTAAAAATAAAAATAAAATACATTTAGGCAAAAGGTTCATAGCAAGCGTAATACAAAGCTCTCTTTCAAGACTTTAATTTCCAGAAGCAGGGTCTATCTGCCTCTGCAATGGCAATTACTTGTACAGAAAAAAAAACCAGAATCAGTTCTTTTGCTGGAAGTGATGTCAGCCTCATTTGCTGTCCTGAAACAGAATGATCAGAAAAGAAGGTCATCCAGAACTGCAACAAGTTTGTTTTCTTCTCCACTTCCCTCCTGTTGACTCTTAGGTGATGAACCAAAGTGTAAGCAATGCTAGGAAAATGAGACGTTTGTAATTTTTAACAAACAAAGACCCAAAGTTTGAGAAGCTAAGGGGCTTTGCACTATTGGCACAGGAAGTTGAACAACACTTATGGATAATCTTGTGTGCTCCTAAAGCAGATAGGAAAAAAAAAAACAAAACAAACCACAAAAAAACCCCAAAACAAACAAAAAGACAAAACCAAAACCAAAAACAAGTGTGTAAATCTTTCAGGAGATACAGGAGATATTGAGAGTACAATATAGCAAACTTACTGTGAGGTGAGACAATTACACATTCTAAAACATTCTACAATGTGTGATAGAATGAGGAAACAAAAAGAATTTTTAAAATGTATTTCTCCTCCTCTGTTAACTGCTTTAGCTACAAACACTTAAATCTTATCATTTAAATGCTAATAAAATTCTGAGTTGCAATTAAATATTATTAAACATATTTAATATAACAATGTATACATACAAATAATTAGAATTAAAATAATTACATGTAATTAAATATAGTATTAAATATTATATTTAATTATAATATAAGGGGTGTTTAAGTTGGACTATAAGGGATAAATTCTATTCCTTGCTATTCCTTAGTAATTTAGGGAAGTCATTTAATTCTTCCAGGTCTCTAAAATTTATGTTACCCATTAATATTCTCCAACAAAGAGTTATATTAAAAGAGAACTGGACAAAATCACAGGTAGATAGTTAAGAGATAGCCAACACTCCTTCAGATAGACCTGAAGAATTTAACTGCATAAAATTTCCGGAGCATGATATACTACACTTTTGGTTTAGGACCACTTTTTTTAAGCACACTGAATAGTACAACCCCCATATGTGACTGGGGTGTGTCAGCACTCTGACAGTATTCACAGGATGTTAGAGGAGTTTCCATGAAACAATCAGCTTTCTCTAGCATAGTTTAGCAGCAGCACCTGAGTACTCTGGGAACTCTAAAGGAAAGATCAAGCAAAAGAGAACAAAGATCTGTGACCCAATAAATCCAGGAAAAAGACAGAAAGCTTAAAGCCAAAGTGCTTGGAATAAACCTGGAATTACTCTCAAGACATGGTATCTGTTTCCAAGGTATGATGATGATGATGGGGAGCTGTTGGCTACTCCATAATTTATCATCATATTCAAACTGCCTCTAAGAGCAGGTCTCACATACAACATATTCTATATAAAATGGAAGGCTGTGAAACTGCTTCATATACAGTCTAGTAAAGGGAATGGAATAAAAAAATGAAAGACTGAGAAGTTTATAAATAGCATGAAATGAGCATTCAGTGTCCATGTTGCCTCTAAGTACAGCATTCTCTCTGCTGAAAAAGCTCCCATTTAGCGTTCCACTTTGGAAGCAAAGTGTTAGAATTCCTCTTTTGCTGTTAATTTGTTTGTTTGTTTGTTTTGGTTTGTTAGTTTCGGTTTGTTAGTTTCCCTCAATCTAGAATGCAAGTAAACCAGCCTGGAAAATAGATAGGTAGATAGATAGATAGATAGATAGATAGATAGATAGATAGATAGATAGATAGATAGATAGATAGATAGATAGATAGATAGATAGATAGATAAATAGATAGATTAGATAGATAGATAGATAGATAGATAGATAGATAGATAGATAGATAGATAGATAGATAGATAGATAGATAGATAGATAGATAAAATAAATAAATATTTGCTCTACATGTATAGCAACAAAACCGTGACAAAGAGATCGATGTCTCTATTAAAGAAATAAGCCAGGGAAATCATATCTTAGTTTTGCTAAGGCTGTTCTCTTTCTAAATATTTCATGGTTTGAAGCAAAAGAAAAAGAAAAAAAGGAAAACAAACAAACAAACAAAACCAGCCCTGACATCTGGCAGTGGAGATTTAAAGCCACAAAGAGCCAAATAATCACTTAGCTATGAAGATCATAAAGAAAACAGTAAAGTATTATTGTCAGCACCCAGACTCCCAACAGACTATAGCCTCAGTGATCAGAACCTTTCCATACAATTTCCTGGAAGACATTTTGAGGCACTGCAGAAAAAGGCTTGTGGGATTTGTTTGGTTTGGTTTGGTTTGGTTTTCTTCCAGTAAAGAAGACCAATAAGGGATGTTCCTACTTGGGTAGTCACACAGAGAGCTGCAACATCTCTCATAATGAACTACTGGGAATATTCTGGATATTTTTTTTTTTTTTTTTTACTGATAGATACCTAAGTGGAGTGGTTTAGATAGTTCCTTACAGATAGATCTTGCCAGTGTTTTAGTTCACTTTTGCAGCAGCCACTCAAAGGAAATCATTGAAACCGGCATTCACTTGCAGAAACACAGAGGAAATGTCTCCAGTGAAAACTGTTTAACATTTGCCTTTTGCCACTTTAACTCCACTAAAGCAATGGACTTTAACAGATTTTGAATATGAAATTAGTCTGTCAAATGCATCTAAAAAGGACGGAAAAAAAAATTAAAAGACTCCTAACAGAAAGTAAATCTTGTTGCATTTTTTATAAATTAAAACAGTACTAGCAGTGTCAGAAGAAGAGAGACAAACAGAAATTAATGTGCAAGTAAGTATTCATTTGTTATTCTCTGTATTCCCTCTACCCTTAGACTGCAGGAAGCTCAGATACTGAAGGTCAGTGCAAGGAAGCAGAGCTTCGGGACACTGACTAGACTATGTAGTTGAGCCCACGAAGATTGGATACATTCATATACAGTCATAATTCTATTTTGAACTGATTCATGACTTAGACACAAATGCTGACAGACATAGAAGGCAAATATTCAAACATATTTCTTGCTCTGCTATGCCCCTATCAATCCAGCAACAAGGAATTATAGGGCATTTGAACTGATTGTCCTGTGTCTGTAGAAAGCATACAGAGTTCCTGTATGTTCATACAAGTGTCTCAAGCCTTTTTATTTGGCCAGGAGTTAATATGGTTTAGCAATAAAAGCCAGATTTCTACTCCAGGCTCAAGGACTCTGATCAAAATTACTTGCAGAAATGGTAAGACTTTATGGCTCAAGAATATTCTTTCCGAACAAAAGTTAATACAGCACAGAATGGACTTATTTTACTTTTGGGATATGCCTACAAATATTTATTCTAAGTGTTTGGGAAAAAATCAAAACAGTAAAACATAAATGTCAGGGCACTAGATGAGCATTTAAGAGACCTGTGTCTATTTCCTTTTTTTTCTTTTTTTTTTTTTTTTAAATCCCTCTTCTAACATCTTGTCCTTTTTTTTGTTACAGACTTCCAAAAGATAAGATGTGTTTTGCTGTGTGTGTGATCACCCTTCATATTGTTTTATTTACTCATATATAAACATGTTTTGAAGTATTGGCAAATAATATCAATGGAAACAAACAAACAAACACACAAACAAAAAAAAAAAACACCTCCCCCCCCCAAAAAAAAAAATAAAGCTTAATAAAAGCTGAATGGCTGAATGATATAAATATGAACTATATATACATCACACAAACCCAGAAGTTTAGAACAGACTTCAAGCTTGAACCACTAAAGAATGACAGCCATCTATGTTAGTCTTCAGGTGAAAAAGCTAACTTCTAAACCATTCTTCCAGGAAAAGTATGCAAGAGAATTTTCTCAGAGAGCAAATCCAGGTTCCAAATTCTTAATAAGACGTAGCCAAAGGCAGTGATTTTTAGAAGGATATTGAACTGTGAATCTGCAGTAAAATGGAATCATCTGTAAACCATTTTATTATCAAAGACAAATGTGGTTAAACAAATATTGCAATTGTCATGTCCCAAAAGACTTTTTCCTTGTTTTCATAAACACTAATGTCTAAAGATTGATACTGTGTAGTAAACGCTCATATAGTCAAACCATTTGTGTTTTCCACGTGTGGGTAATACAAAAGGTCTCCATCAGATGTTCTCAATCTCTACTAACATTGCGATGATTCTAAAAGCACATAAAATCATTAAATAAATGTTGGAATTAAATGTTTCTTCTTCATTGACAAGAACAAAATTTTTAACTTAATTAAACCTTTTTTTTTCTCTTTTTACTTTTTTTTTTTTTTAACAGAGAGGTTTTATGTAAGATCAAACTCATATGTAAGCTAAACCGCAGATGTCTTCAATGTGTATTTTATTGAGAAATAAGGATTTGTAAAGATTTCTGGTGAGAAAATGTCTAGATTCTGAAACACTGAAGAGCATCTTTGTGAGAAAATGCAACAACCTCAAAAAAAAAAAAAAAAGAAAAAACATAAAAACAACAACTAAAAAAATGAACAAAACCCCATGACCAAACAACAACAAGAAAAAAAGAAAACAAACATGTTTCTCTCTGTCTTGGATTATAATAATATCTGAAAATACACTGGAAAATTGATACCTCATCTCTTTTCTTCATTACTATCATACCCATCAAGGTTAAGAAATTATTTTACTATGCAAATATTGATGCCTTATGAAAGTAGTATTAGGTCAACACAGGATTAAATGAAGTTGATGAAAACTAACAAAACTTGGAAGTAATACAGGCAGTGGAAATGGTATAGCCATTTTCTTAATTAAGTTTAAATTCTACATCTTAGTTGTGCTGGTTGTCATCAAAATCCACTTCTGTGCAGTGGATTTGGCATATTTTAGATGGGAATCACTCCTTAATGCCTAAGATTACAGCACAATCATAAGCATCTTAATTTAGGTATAGTTCCTCCTATCTCTGCATAAAGCCCTATCTGTTTGTCTGTTTTACCATCTTTCTCATTTTATCATATAAATTATAATCACAAGACTTAGTATTAATGAACCATTTGACAGTGTCTGAAATAAATCAGAGGATAAATGAACCTGGAACATTAAATAACTTGCCAAAACTTTAGTCAAAGCATGTAGCTCAAAGGTAGGGGACGTGGAAACTGCAGTGGATTGCAGAACTTGGTATCACTTTTTGGTTGTGCCCTGGCAACAACCAGGGAAAGACTAAAGAGTCTACTGCTATGGCATTTGATCTGCATGCCCTGGGAAGAAAACAAAGAAGGGTGACCCAAATCTAGCAGAAAATTGGCACAAGACAGGTGACCTCTGTCTCAGCAAACATGCAGGGATAAAACAGCAATGAGGAACGGTCTGTAGTTAAGTGGAAGATCAGCTCTGTTTGGCAGTCCCCCCTTTTGGTGATGGCAGAATAGCCATTAAAATGCAAGAGGATTACAAAATCCACTCATAAAACCAAAATTGTGTCAGTATTTTGTGGACATAATGAAACTGGAAGTAAAGGGAAAAGGACTAATCTTGGACCTGCAACACCTGTTATTGTGTCTACTCATCAACTTTCAAACTTTGAAAGTAACAGAAAGAGACAAGCCCCATTAATCTGACAGATTCTTCTGCATCAGATGTGTCTTTGAGCAACTGTAAACTCAACCATTCCATCAGGTCCTAGTGACATCATTTGCAAAGAAAATAAAAAGCTCCACAATGTCAAAGAGAAAAAGCAAATTGCTCTAAAGAACAAGTCAGAGTGTAAGCCCTTAAACCAGGTGCTTCAGTACACTTTTTGTTTCTGATACCATCCCAGCTTGATTTTAATTTGAAGACTTTAGTCTTATTATCCAAAATATTTAGGTAAACATGTAAATATAAGGAGTCATGGGATCTCACCATTGAGTAATGCTGTGTGTCCTCCAGGACTGTCACTGCAAAAGTAAAAGAGAGCACAATACCTCTGTGACCTTGTCTGCCAAAATATGTATTTCTACTTTCCTCCAGAAACTCCCAACATCAAGGACAGAACAGAAACTGAGGAAGTACTCCTCCTTCTTCCTTTGGATGCATGTGACTCTCAAAGAGAGAACAGAAGGATCCTAAGGCATTCTCCTTCTTACAGATCTCAGCTGTTTTGCTGTGACAGCAGCTGAAGACAGCTTGCTTGGACAGCGTGGTGAAAGATGAGTCAGACCTTTCTACGCATCACGAAGTTTCCTCATGCCTAATATTTCTGAAAACTGAATGATGCAGATAGCGAATACTTTGTACTGGTGGAGTTACCATATTGCAACACAGAACTATGTAGACAGAATCTTAAAGAAAAAAAAAATACTTCTACCAAAGTGCAATGTGGATGGGATTGCTGTCAGCTATGTATCTGCAATGTCAGAGCTTCCTTAGTCTGAGACATTAAGTCTGAATTCAGACTTGATCACTTAGTGCAGCAATACCTTGAATCAGAAATGCCTGACTCCTTATTGATTGCAATGTGTAAGACAATAATGGTCTTTCCTTAGACAGCTTCTGACAATAAATAAGGTAGGCTCTTAATTAAGATGTTTATAAGAAATTAAATATTTAAATTTACCGCATTATTTATAATTTAAAGTACAAATTCATGTAAAGTTTATATATAGTATGTTTGCTGTCTGCCTGATATTTATTCAAATCCCCTTCCCACTGCAGCTGGGAATGCTGTCTCTAACCACAAAAGACAAGTGCAGAACACTGGGGATGCAGAACAATTGGCTTTGTTCAAAGTAACAGGGAGAGCTTTCATCCAAAACGTTCTACGTATCCCACAGATGCTGGTGTAGCTCCTAGTGCTGGTAGTGATAAATGATGTACAAAATGAGTGAATACTGAGACACAGGCACACATACAAAAGGCAATCTAAGAGGAATTCCTTGGCAGCAAGAGATAACTGATTTTATGAAGAAAGCAGGAGGTATGTAATTTGTTTTTCCTTTCGCACATCTGTCTTCCTACTCTCTAAGTTTTGGGACTTGTTTTTCACGCTCTCAGAGTGCCCTGTTTCAAGACAGATTCTTGAATACAACAACAACAAAACCTTTATTTAGTCATGTCTATAGGTGTCATAATGGTACAGATAGTGATCAGCAACATGTAAAAGTGCTTTTGTAAAAGTGTCCTGCACTTCTGAGAAAACAGTGTTCACATTCAAAAGGTAGATTTTATAATCAGAAGGGATCTGTGGTTCACTCCATCATAATAGCTAGCATGTTTTTTAGTTTCCTTTCACTTTATCTGTTTGTATTTTCCTCAGTTTCAATTTGTGTGAGCCTCTCCAGAAGGCTGTGTGGGTTTTTCAAACTAACTTGTCTCATATACTAAACTGTGTAAAGAACATTTGCAACTAATTGAAAGCACATATACACTTCACAGATGAATGCTTGTCATTATCTTTCAATTATGAATCTTGTCTGCCCCTATTCTTCATTACCTGGCTTTGAAACCTTCCTCAAATTCTGGCTGAGAAGCTCAGTTGCTTGAATTTTGGCTCTGGATTATGTCAGATCTTGTTTGTGGGGAAACAAATATTATAGGCTACGCTGATCTCAGTAAGACAAATATTTAGTTGGAATAGGCATAATTCTCTATGAACCACCAGAATGTGAATGTTGGAATCAAAAAGTTTGCAATATCATGCAGCAGGCTCTGATCTATCCTCCAAAACAGGAGAGTTTTAAAAGGAAATAATAGACCTTTATTAACCCTACTCTTGGCTCCTACACCAAACAGTATTATATGATTGCGTATTTGTATATATGCTGAGCATTATGTGACTCGCTGATATTTACATTATTTACCAGAAGTCTTTATGATTTCAAGCATCTTTTTCCAGCCTGAGTGATTCTATGATTCTGATTTTATGATCCAGTTGAATGACCAAAAGTAGTGAAGGGGGAGTCCAGATACACCTGGTTATTAAAGCTGTTGAAAATACAGCTAGGTTTTCCTGTGAACAGAGAAATGCTAACTTATTTGTTCCTTCTGTGTATAAGGTTTTGAAAACATAACTACTCCTTTTAAAAACTTAACACCAAGGAGCCATAGAATATCTGAGGGGAGGCAAGGAGGAAAAAGTCAAGAAAAAAAGTTGGAGTGTGTAGGATTGATTGTCAATCCAGTTTTATGTATGTGAAACACAACGATCTTCATGTCAAGAAAGGGAATTAAGTTGCAGTAAGATAATGGTGCAGGTATGGCTTGGCTGCTGTAGAACATTTATTACCTGATTCCCACGACTGTTGTAGTAGACTCATTGGGATCTTTAAATTAATTACTCCTGTTTTGAATAAAATTTAGAGAGGAGGGAAAAAAGGCCATAAAACAATAAAAATATGTTAAAAGACCACAGATGGAATAATTATGAGGTTGGTGACCATCTTTAAATGGCACAATGCATTTTAAGTTTACTGTATTCAATAGATTTTATCATGCTTTCAATGTTCCAGAGTGTATCTGGGTGACTAAAGATTATCCATATTATTTCATATATGTATGTGTACATGAAATAACATTAAAATAGGCTTAATGAAGTTGGCCTGCTGACTGTAAGCAGAAGTTAATATACTGGACTAACAACTGTAACTAAAAGACATGGTCAAATAAATAGAGTGCATAAGTTATTACACAACTTCTGAAATTATAGAACAATTCCAAAGTATAGATTTTTTTTTTCCATATTGGGGGATAGCTTCTATAGCAAAATATTACATCAGACTATTAACTCTTTAATATTTAATACTGGATTTAGATATATCTGCATGAGCCATATCCCATTATGTGATACAAATTACCTTGAGTTTCTCTGATTGTTTCTGCTAATACTAGTGGACAGTAAGTTATCCATGGGACAGCAATGTGCCTTGTGGCCAAGAAGGCCAGTGGTATGCTGGGGTGCATCAAAAAAAGTGTGTCTAGCAGATCTAAGGAGATTCTCTTGCCCCTCTGCTCTGCCCTGATGAGACCATACCCACAATACTGTGTCCAGTTTTGGGTTCCCCAGTTCAAGAAAGACAGGAATCTGCTGAAGAAAGTCCAACAAAGAGCTATGAGGATGATGAAGAGGCTCAAATATCTCTTCTATGAAGAAAGACTGTGAGACCTGGGGCTGTTTAGTCTGGAGAAAAGAAGGCTGAGAGGGGATCTGATTAATGTCTATAAATATCTGAACGATGGGTGTGAAGAGGAAGGTGACAGTCCCTTTTCAGTGGCACCCAGTAATAGGACAAGAAATAATGGATATAAGATAGAACACAGGGACTTCTACCTCTACATGAGGAGAAACTTCTTCATAGTGAGGGTGATGGAGCACTGGAACATGTTGCCCAGAGAGGTTCTGGAATCTCCTTCTCTGGAGACTTTCAAACTTCCCTACATGATCCTTCTTTTTGCATGGGGGTTGCATTCAATGAGCTCTGAAGATCACTTCCAATCCCTAACATTCTATAATTCTATGATACTATGATACTATACTGATGTAAATTCATAGTTTGCTTGACTTAGGCCTTTTATAAAGGTAGAAAAAGAAGTAAAGCAAACAGAGCAAAAACGATCAGCACTAGAATAAGCAAAAGAGAAATATTGGTTTCATTGAAAATTTTGTCACAAATTTTGAATAAAGGCATAGTTTATTATATAAATCAAACTAAAATAACTGTTTTGTGGGTTTAATTTAATGTCATTTTACTTGTTTCCTATTTGTTCTCTTCATACAATACAAAATCCTGCCATGCCAGTATGCAAGCTGAGCATGGATGTGTGTACCTATGCTGTGTAAGTGAAAGAAACAAAAGAGTTTCCATTGTTAATATTACTAAGTTTCTCATAGCATAATTACAGTTACATAAAAAATGGAGATTTTGTTTGCTAAGTTTGCTTTGACATTTGAGTTCAGTTATTGCCATGGCAGAAGACTGGTTGATTAGGTCATCTGCATCATCTAAATGGAATTCTGACTAATGTCATCATTCAATGGTTCATCGAGAACAGAAAAGTAATTGTATCCATCAAATCAGTCTTTATAATCAAGTAAATAATACTTGGAATGTACCATTAGTCTGTGCAGATAAAAAGTCTGATATTCAGATAATGATTATGGACTTTACATTTAAAAAAGATACTTAAGTGGGGGTAAAAAAAAAAAAAAGAAAACATAAAGAAGGAGGAGGAAAAAGCACCTCTCAAAGTGAATCCATATTTACAGCCAAACTTATTCATATCAGACTGATTTAAGATCTTAAATATTCTGTGATGCAGCCAATACAAGAATTATTTTCAGTGATAATTTCATTTCATTTATAGGCATTAGTTTAATCCGATGGAGGCAGTGTACCGGGTTCCTTGGGCATATGTTTGAAAATGAAAAAAGAAAAAAATTCCAACAGGACAAACACAAAACCCACAAAGCAAACTGAAATCTCAAACTCCCCACACCTCCCAGATTTTATGAAAACTCGGTACAGTTTTCTCCTTTATCGAATCAGATTTATTTCATAACTCTTACAGTTATGAAAATTCCACCTACTAAATATCTCAGCAAGTCAATAATGCACCTCAGAGATGTCGACTGTTGTTTCTACAGTGGATTATATGTTTTCTGAGGTAGAAATGTTCAAAACACCCATATTTCAAGAGGAACTCACTATCCAAACGAGGTTTAAACAAACTTGTATAGAAATATTTAACTTCACCTGCCTGAAGCACTTGACATTCAACCAGCCCCAGATGGGCCAGGTTAGTCCAAACTTTCATTTAAAATGTACACCCAGCACTGGAGATGTGTTGAATCTGTTGTGTATTAAGTTAGCCTTCATCAGCAGAACACTGCAGGGATTTAAAGGTGTGTTAACAAAGCACCTTCATTCAGAACACCAACTTGACCTGAATCTCCTGAGCTATAAAATTCAGCATGATAAAAAAAAAAAATAAATAAAGCAGAGTGACAGCCTGGGTTATACTCTTGGAATTGTAATGTTCTCACTTTCAGCTAATCAAGAGTCATAAGAAAGAGGGAAATGTCTTTTATTGAATAGAATATGAAGTAATCCTGTATTTAACCTCTATACTATAAAGAATATATATATTTATGTATCTCTGTATATCTTGCCCTAAGCCAGTGGCAAAGAAGAGAGAGAGTTCAATCCTGCAATGTACTGAGTGCTCTGGCTGTGATCCAGCAAAGCACTCAACTATGAGTTTGAATTAAGTACATGGATCACACCACTAACTTCAATGCTTTGCTGGATCACTGCCACAGTGCTCAGCCCTGGCTGAATGCAAATCCAACCTGAGAGGAGTATTTTCCTCTCCGTGGTTCCAAAGAGAGCTCACAAAATACAAATTCCTTTCAGAAAAGAGAGTTCACATGATAAACAGATTGAATAGTTTCAGAAGGGTGGGATGATTTAAAGTCTTGACATGCTTGTGTTCAGACAAACAAACAAACAGATAATGCTCTTTGACTTTCCCAGGTTCATTCATTTATTCTTTTAACATAATGACTGAGTCTGGACAGGGATACAGATAAAGCAGAAGAAATCAAGTGAAAGAGTAGAGAGACAGTAAACAATGCTCCCTGTTTTCCTTTGCCAAATTCCTGTCTTGATTTTAGCAGTGGCTTCTGTTACTTCTGTAATTGAAAAGAACAAGAAGTCTCTAAGTTTAAGAGTGTATGAATACCCTCACAGAATACACATCAGTTAAAATTAGACAATAAAGTTTATACAGTTAGACATAAGTGACATTCTTATGGGTCTGCTGATGCTCCAGATGAAAACAACAGTTTAGCGAATTTAGGAAACAAAGAATATTGTTAAAAAGGCAAAAGCAAACTTGTTCTTTTCAACACTTTATATTAAAAATACTAACTTTATCATTTGGTTTGCAACTTTTGAACTTCCTTTGACTCCCATGAGTGTAGAGAGGGCCTAGACAGGGCAATGGAGCCTGATGAAGGAAGACAGATGAACCATACTTAGCTTTCCAAAACTGAAGAAAGTAAGAAATAAAGAACAATTAATTTCTACACTTCCTTCTCTCACCTATTCTTGATGGACAGAAAATTTTTGCATCTGTTTTTCTCCTGTTAAGTATTGTATGCTGACAATTAGGAAGTTCTTTACCATGAGGGTGGTGAGACACTGGAACAGGTTGCCCAGGGAGGTGGTGGAAGCTTCATCCCTGGAGGTTTTTAAGGCCAGGCTGGATGTGGCTGTGAGCAACCTAATCTAGTGTGAGGTGTTCTTGCCCATAGCAGGGGGGTTGCAACTGGATGATCCTTGAGGCCCTTCCAACCCTGACAATTCTATCATTCTACGAATTCATTGGGCAAACCTGCAAGCTTGTGTTCAAACAGCAGTTGTCACAACTACACGTAGATGATGAAAATGGGCTGTGTAACACCACCTTACCAAGAGTGATGGCATGACTTGAATGAGCATGTAATAGATGCTCCATACTGGATACCTTGACTGCCAAAATGAAAACCAAGCCATGTTAAGCTTCCTGTAAAAAAAAGAGAAAGACAAAATGTCCTCTAAAATAGCATACAAAAACCTAGGACTGCCTCAGCAAACTTGGCCACATGTGGCTTTCTCGAAGGCTGGAGTCTTATTTAAAAATACTACGCAACACACACAACAGGGCTCCATATTTCAAGGGAAATAATTAAAGACAGCATCGCACTTTCTAGCTAACAGTTCTCATTGAAGCAATGGGCAGCTCTGGCAAAAGTCTGCCACAGTGCACCCTGCAGTATGATCAAATCAAACTGATAAAGAATTCCATCAGAGGTTAGAGAATATGAGACATTTTTGAAATACAAAGTGCCCAAGCAGCTCAGCATGTGCATCTTTTTTTTTTCCCTCCCCCCAGGTTTATCTCATTCCCACAATTCAACTTCTCATCTTTTCATCATACCCATCAATCTTTTCCTTGTTGAGAAACAATTGTATCCTAGGAATCTCTTGAACTCATTTATACTCTTCCCTTTATTCTCATTTCCTTGAACCTTGTTCTATGGCTTTATTATCTTCTATATGAGACATGCTCTGATTTTCTATTTACTTCCAGATCTTTAACACAATAAAATCTTCTTCAGATCTCAAATGTCATCAACATATATCAGTTCCTTTCATAAACTGTAAAGCTGGGTTCTGATTCACCTCTTGAAATCTGAAGAAGGTTCTGCAGTCATTAAGGGTACATTTTATGTCTTCATCAAATATTCATAATGATATTTTAAAACAGGATATGTTTTTTCAGCTATATTCCCATAGATCTACCTTTCTAACTGCATAATCAGGTCAGCTGAAAGCATAAACAGTGAAACTCCTGATATCCACTTTTTATTATACACAGATATTTATCCTTCAACTTCTGAAGCAAATAGAAAAGAGGCTATTAGTTGTATGTAATATGGGAACTCATTACCTACTCTTTTGAAATGCATTTGCAGAATACATTGTGTTCTAGATATGCTAGCAATTCTTAAAAATACCTTAACTTCATTTGAATGAAAAATTCCACTTGGCTCCAATATATGGAAAGATTTTAATCTACGGCTCATTGATCACTGCCTAAATCAGATCGATAGATACCTAGACTTTTCGAAGTACAATATCTCTTCCACAGCACATGTAAAAAGACTGCAGTGATTGTAACAGCCCAAGTTGCCATCAGGAAATCCATCATCAGAACAAACATTGTTTTGGAAATTCATCAGAGACTAACAGTTACATGCATTTGGAAAGATAATTTTCTTCTGGGGTTAGACTTAAATCTGGATTAAGGTAGTTCTCTACTGATTTTTGACTGTTGCAATGCCCTGATGAGGCGTACAGCACCTGGAACAATTTATGGTGATCTCTAGGTCAATCCTTCCAAGCTTTTACATTATTTTCATAGTGATGTTAACTCAAGTTTTCAACACTTAAGAGAACTCCTTTGTGAAGTCACTGCGCAGACTATTTGCAATAGCAGTTCACAGAAACTGAGCTCTTGATTTTGAACCCAGAACATCACATTGTACAGCTAGCTCTAACTGAAGGTGCTTGGTAAGTCTATAAGTCTCTAGCTATGAACAAGTTAAGATCAAAATGAAAGTTAAAGCCTGAGTTTACACTTCATTAGAAAAATAAGCACTCTGATAATTTTTTGGAGGATGATACAACACACAACAAAGAAGCTAAGAACCTGACAACTTCTAAATCAGAAGTCTGAAGTGAAATGGGGTTAAGACATGACTATTCATTTGAGCATAACCCTGAGGGCCTGGGGCAGAAAGAGGGATCCTGAAGATTCTCACAGGGCCTGTGTTTTGTAGTCTATGAAGAAGCTGAAGGCATTATTTCTGACCTTGCAGAAAAGACAATTGCAGAGATAGGAGTCTCTGACAGAGAATATAATGCCAGTAACCAATACACATTTGCTTAGAGATGGACTCTTTTGTTGCTAACAAAATATGATGCAGTTGTTTGGCTTTCTATACTCTGTGATAGTACAGGGGTTTAATGAGGTTTTGCTGACACAAAACTGTAATAATGTAATACAAATCAGTCCTGTACTGAAAATTAGGGTCAATTTATCAAAGACACCTTCTTATATTATTCTCTACCTGCTTGCAATGGAATAAAATATTATTAGCTTTTCTAAACGCTTATTTGCATCAAGAAACCAAGTTCAATATGCTGCCTATGTTGATACATAGATTTTTTTTTTCTGCTAGTTTGAAACTATTTCTAAATCAATCACTTTGTATGGATTTGTTTTCCTCTTTGGTAGGTGTAACACAATGCTCTAAACTACAGTGAACATTGTTTTCTGCCATTTGTCTTCTTTCTGGTTTTTTGGTTAGTTGGTTTTGGTTTGGTTGGGTGCTTTGTTTGTTTTGTTGGTTGAGTTTTTTTGGTTTTGGTTTTGTTTTTTTGGTTATTGTTTTTTCACATAGCCCCCCTGTATTTCATTAACATGCACATGGGCTAAGACCTTTTTCTTCTCTGCTTTAGTTGTGAAGTTCCTCAAAAACACCAAAAGAGTTTTCTCCATTCCCTTCAGATTTGTTGGTGCATTTGCTGGATACAGATACTTGAGTCACCTTTTAGCAGGGTCCTTTGAATTTTGTTTCATGCACAACTGAATTTCCTTGGTTAGAGGTTTTGCACTATGCATGATTTGTCACAGCACAGGTTTTACACACTTACCCCCTCCTTGCACTTTCTGTTTACTGCTCAGTGCCATTGCCATCATAAATATTGCATCAAGCAATTTTATCTACAAAGACAAGTCGTTCTCATATATATTTTGATGCTTCATAATCTGAGGGTACAGTTGCATCTTGCTCCTATTTGGAAATAGACTGGGATTCAGACTGCCTTCTAGGAAGTAAATAGCTCTATTTCTTCATAAGTGTGACTGTAACAATAAGTAAAAGCTCAGATATTTATGGCTTGAGGGTACATAGGAGTTGATCTCTAGCTTGATCTAAAGCCTAGTGAATCAATTAAAAGACTTCCACTGCAGCAACTACCTTTGTATCAGGTCGCTTGTGCTGTATCTGTCCTCCATTAATGACAGATGCCTTGTCCTGTGATTCTCAGCAAAGGTAATAGCATTGTACTTAACATCTGATATAGGATGTATCTCTGTTAATTCAATACTAAAAAATAGCACTTCAGTACAAGGTGTAAATTTATTTATAAAAGTAACAGTAAAATTACAGACTTTTACAATTAATTTACCACTGTTTGTAATTTCTAGTCCATGTCAAAAGACATAATAATAAATATTTAACAAAAGAGGAAATTTCCATTTAGAGCATTTTAATAAATGTTTAAAAGAAAGTCAGCATAGATTACTTGGCTCTAGCTAACATTTTTTTTTTTATCTTGCATCTGTCTTTCTTTGATGGATGTTGCTCACGCTCTTTAGTTTACAGTAACAAGCAGGGTTTTAATTTTTCTATCTTCTCTCCAGTGCCAGGCTATGATGGATGATGTGACAAAAAGATTCATCAGTAAATTCTAAATCCCAAATACAAAATAAATTAGTGATATAGAAAAAAGCACATTTGCATTCTCCTTCGACAGCATTGCAAATGCATCTACTGTCCTCTCCTTTTTCTGTTTTACTTGTTTTATCTTGATAAAGGCAACTCAATATAAGGATATCTTGCATTCTTTAAAACACCTGAGTGTACTGCATTGATCTAATATACTTTGAGTCATTATTTAACTGCAAGTTTTGGATATTATATTGAAACAGCATCAGATGAATAATAGGCAACAAGCTCGGAATCAAGACTTGGATTTCAAACCAGCTATGTTCCATGCTCTAAACAGCATTTCTAAACCACTGTGACACTAATTTTCCAAGTACTAACCATGTGTAAAATATGGATCATGAATATCTAGCCATCTTTCTTTGACTCTTCTGAAGGGCAGCTTTCACCTTAATAATTAGTTTCCTCAAGTTTAGGGATGTCTGGGTTATCGACAAGTCTGATGTAGTAAAATGATTGTTTGGAATACTTCTGGGATTCTACATACTTCATGTAGAGAAAAACCAAGCTACCCTTATAGCTAAAATGAACAGCAAAAGCAGTGACAGAAGAGCTGAGTATAATTTTGGATCCATTTTAAAGGTATTTTCTCTTGCATAAAGTTTCTAATCCAGAAGGGAATTTCTTCATTAGTTACTCTTGCATGAGGCTTCTATTAGGCACAAATACACACACAAAATAAGGAAGAAATAGTTATTCAGGAACTTAAAGGTTGATATTTATTGAAGCAAGGCTGGAGTAAAATAGATTTATGCAACTAAAAAAGTAGCTAACAATCAATAGTGAGGAGAAAACTGGATGAATTTAAAACATTTCTTACATATAATACCATATTTTCTGTAATGATATCCTAGCATTGAAGTTATTCACTCTTGCTGATAAGCTACTTTGAGGTCAGTCGCAGTAGTGGCTCACATTGTTACCAAACAAAACCTTATTTTTGTGATGTGGAGGGCATCTTCTGCAGTCTCTTTTACAACTCTTTTCAAAAGTAAGTCTGACCAGGTTAAAAAAGAGATAATAAGGCATCCTTACTCTGTAATCAATATCCAGCCACCCAGATTAAAGCTCTTTGTCACTTAATCTAACCTTTAGAATTGTAAAGGTGACAGATTTTGTCCCATAAGTTTTTATCTTAGGGCTTTACATTGTTACTATTGTGGTATCTGAACATATATAACATCTGGTGGAGTTTTAATATTTCTTTTAGAGAGGTTCTTAGTCTTTTTTAAAGATTTGCAGAGACTGAGTTCAAAAACACACTGATTATGGGATCTCGGTATTGAATTATTATCATTGTAAGAAAAAAAAAAAAGAGACTGTTTTCTAGCATAAAGTTTCCTCTTCTCAAGACTAGATTTTTTAATACACAGGAAAATCCTGAAACTTCTTTGAACAAAACAAATTTAACTGCATAATCTTTATTTGATCGGGCAGGAATCAGATGTGCCACACGGGCATATTCTGAAACATCAGATTTTGTGCAACTGAAACATCTAAGAGGATGAAGCACCCAGGGAACAAAATTTCCGCTCACCCCTCCCGTCCCCCAGCAAACCAAACCAAACCAATATGCCAACACAGTTTATGAGATCAAACACAGGCTCTGAAGTTCCATTCCTTTTCTTTTTACCTGTTGTACAATTGAATATTTCAACAAATGTGGAAGCTCCTGCCGGCAAAGTGAAGTTGAAACAAATCTTTCTTGGGCCAGGAACAAAGAGATCATCATGCCTGTGTTCTCATCAGGCAATGGCAATGCCTTTGGGAGTCAGTATACTCTCAAAGGAATTATTGCAATATCTGTCTCAGCGGGAATATAACTTTTGTGTGGCTAGAAGTTGAGCAGTGAAAATATGTAAGACAAAGAATGGCAAAAAACACATTACTGGGGAACAAAAAGACAAAATGGGTAAAATCTACAAACACACAGAGAAAGCTTTCTAGAAGAAAGGAAAATAGTTGATTTCATGCATTTGGGAAATTATGCTCTTGAGGTAGAGAGGAGGTAGAATTGGCTTAATTATAGGACCAGGCATGAAAAGAGGAAGGGTACAAGTGCAGAAGACATTTGATTTTGCAGAACTCTTGAAATGCAGAGGATAAATAAGAGTATTCTCCCAGAACTACCCCAGAACACTTCACAGCCATGAGACCACTAAGGCAGGGAAGGGTACTTTGGTGTTTATTGGTTCTGTCTGATGCTCCTCACATAGTCAGTTGTGTAATCTGACAGCAATTTGCTTTCACGTATGAGCAAAGTGTAACGCTTGAACCTCTCTCAATTTCTTCAAATCATTAAAAGTAAAACTGCAATTATTTCATCTTCAGCTAGGGCTGTTGGAGATGCCTGGGGAAGGCAAAGTCTCTTTCCAAGACCTGGACGCTTTGGTGCCAAAGGATTATCACAATTACTGGAGTCAGTTCATATCCTATGTGCCTCATGCAGGAACAGGGAATATCCCTACACAGCACCAGAAAACTTGTGACTTATGGGATTCCAAATCTATAAAAGCTCTCACAGTAGTCCCACTGTATTCCAGCAAGGGTGCTCAATTACATCTATGACATATTTTGTTTTCCTTCCTGTGCCATGTTTATGTTGTCCATAGCTGAGAATTTAGACTAATTAAAAAACCAAACCAAAACAAAATCAAAAACTTTCAGATAAAATGCATTCAGATACAATTTATCTTCTCTTTCTAAATATAATTACATCTTACACATTCTTTACTTTTGCACCATATGTATCATATGGATATAAAAAGGAACATCAACATGTATCTCTCCTTTTTCACTTTCCTTGAATCTTTTTTTTTCTTTGCAGGATACATCACAAGAATGATTCTGCAGCTTTAAGGAGTGTTTCTCAGTCCATAAAGCAAATTAACACATTTTTTTCCCTTCCACTCTATATGTTCATCACTGAAACCTTCTGATAGCTTTCAATATGAATGAGGAAACCAGGACATCATATCTGAAAATGCAGTTAGATGCTCCAGTTTCAATGGAAAATAATCATAATTTCAAGTCATACTTGAAAGAAAAACACAACCTTTTTTACTTCCCCCCCCCAAGTAATTCCAAAGGCTTAGCATGAGCTGTTGCTATAAATAGCAGCAGTTACTGGAAATACTGTGGAGCATATTAAAAATGTGTTTGAATTTTAATTACTGTAGCAGTGCTGTCTAAAAGGCAGTATGAATATGCAAAAACCATGCAGGAAGACGGAAACCAGAGGAAAATCTGTGGGATGCAAAACAAGTTGAAGTCACCAGCTCCCTCATTCATAGAATCATAGAATTGTCAGATTTGGAAGGGATCTCAAGGATCATCCAGTTGCAACCCCCCTGCCTTGGGCAGGGACACCTCACACTAGATCAGGTTGCTCAGAGCCACATTCAGCCTGGCGTTAAAAACTTCCAGGGATGAGGCTTCTATCACCTCCCTGGGCAACCTGTTCCAGTATCATTCAATTCTGCCCCTTGAAGTTAAGATCTTGCCATTGAGGTGCTACTAAAGAAATATTAGAAATTAATAAGAGACAAAACCGAGCAGCATGGTAAAAGGAAAAGTTACATACAAAGGAAAAGCTAATGTGAATTACAAATTTCATGTTTCCATTCTATAACTGATAGATAAGTAACAAGTGAAGACAAAGTACACAAAAGTCTCCAACTAAGCCTTATAGGTTACTCCTAAAAATCTAGGAAGATAAAAGATACCCATTTATTAAGACTAATATCAAATATCTGCTAGGAATACATCTAAGGCATCTAGTCATGGATTCAGCTTTTTTTGTCACCAAACCAGGTAGGAAACAATTTATCTGTCACATGCTGGGACACAGTTCATTGCTAACTGTTCTTTGCTTTTATAGTCTTAGCCAGAGAACTTGCTTTAGGAAGAAAATAATATCTATGAAATATTATTATTATAAAAGTTATACCTTTATCTACTAAAACCACAACTGCTTGAGGAGGCTGGAGCTGTCCCTTAAAGAAGAAGCTGTCATACTTCAGGATTTTCTAGGGTCATTGAAAAAGGCAGATTTAAAGCTAAAATAAAACTGTCCAAAGCAAGCAAAGAAACCCCCAACAACACACACATAAGGTAAAATCTTTATTAGGTTCTCCTTGTATCTGATAGACAAAAAAGTTTGCACTGTCCTTTTTTCAAGCATTTGAAATTTTCCTTATCATTGGCTGTGTAAAACATACATTGTGTGATATTTCCATGAGAGATTTTAGAGTCGTAACTCTATGGCACACAAAATAATCAGGTATCATATTCTAATACCAAGTGCATCAATTCTTGCCTACTGCTTTAACAGCTGGGAAATCTCACTATTCATATTGCTTTTTGGAGTGACCCAAATAAAGCTAATTCAGCAACATTTTCTCATTGGATCTGAGAAATAGGATCTCTGTGACTCACCACAGCATTCACATATACGTGTTGTCAGGAGAGAACTAAAGTTTTAAGAGGGTTCTTTATGGTACCCAAAACTTTTACTACATTAACCTGAAATTCTAAGGCTAAACCTCATTTAAAAGCAGTATGCCTTTGAACACAAAGACATTTTTTTTTCCATTCTGAAGAAGCTACCATATTTTTATTCCATTTGTCAAATGCATTGTGTGTTGATTATGTCAAGTCACAGGATTCCAGCTCTTCCTGGTGAGTTTTTAACTAAATATTTAAATACTCTGGAAATCAATCAGTTGCAAGCAAGGGAGAGCTTCAAATAAATTGTGAATTTAGTCAAGATGGTTTGTGGACTGGATGTCAGTGAAGGGCACAAGGGGGAAAGGACAGAGTGGAACAGGGAGCCTGCATGAATGACTTCAAGCCTCTGGGTGAGCTCAGGGCAGACCCTGTGCCTATGAAATCATTCTCTATTTTTGGCCTGCACAAAATGTTTGGCTGCAAGCCCACAGTGAAACTAAGCTGGTTTTGTGCCAGGCTACTCTTACGAGGACAGTGCTTGACTTCTACTCTTGCATAGACAGAACAAAGAATTACAGAATTTCTTTTGTCTGTGAAAGTCAGCTTAATAATCACTATTGTAATTTTACTAAAACTAATTCATAGCAAAGACTATTGTGTCCTGAGGGTGAGAGAAAAATTATTGCTACCCTCAGAAAGACGACCTGCTCCTGAACATCTGAGCTGAGATTTTTTGCCTTTGGTTTTTTGCAAGTCTTTACTTTTACCTGCAGATAATCCTGGCTATCCACCCTAGTGAATAAGAAAAATGATTCTGGTTGTGAAGGCATATAGCTTTAGGTTTCCCAGAGAAAACCCAAGCACTCTGAGAATATAATGAAGAAAGGAAAAAAAGAAAAAACAAAGAAAAAAAGAAAAACGTTTTAGAAATTTAGTATAAAATAATGAGAATAATTATATTCTTGTAAACATTTTACCATCCTGTGTCTCAGTAAAATATACAGTTCAATGTTCTAGTGTGAATGAGTAGGAGATTAACATAAGAGTTCATCTGAAATAATTATATTCTAATAAATTAAGTGCATTTCTTTCAATCCCTACAGGTGAGCATTAACACTTGAGTGTCATACAACTGTTGGACTCTATTTCTGTTTTACTGCTTGTAATAACTACTCAGGCCAGTGTTGGATACTGATGGATGGGTCACTTTGTTTTACATCCAGGTTACAAGTTTCTTCTCAGTGTCTTCAGAACCAAAAGTGCAAGGCTATAAAAATGGAGAGCAGAAAGTACTTTTCACAGGTCATTTGATTCAGCTTTGGAGACAAGCGTGTTGTGATATCGATCATGTCAGGGGCTCTTCCTCTGCTCTAACCAGACCTGTTTAACATTAGTTACAGAGCATTTACAAGGCGTCTGTTTAAAAGGGAATAGCTGGGAGGAATGCTAGATGAAAGAATTTAATAAAGTGCTATCTTGCTTGATATGCATTTTGAACAGTAAAATGTGTTATCAACCTTGAGTATGATTCACGTCCTGTCAGTGCATTCAAGAAGTGGTAGATTCGTTTGCAACAAAAGTAGAATGAATGTCATTTCGAATGCAAAACAAATACACAAAGCAAGTATCCTAACACATCATTTCTCCAAGGAAGCTGTCACTGTCAAAAGTCATGAAATGATTTATTGTGAAAGAGACCCTAGATAGTATTGCTCTTCACCTCAGGGCTCACTGACATTAATTATTTGCAAGAATCTGTAGATTCCAATGAAACAATAAAGATGAAGAATATCGACTCTGAAATAAATATTTCCATTAAGTAAGTGCCTCTAGGTAAAAATATGTTGTGTGAAATGCAACTCTCTTAGAGCACTGTATATGTTCATATATACACTGATCCTAAACTGAGGTTACATGAGTACTTCCAAAGAGGTAAGATGTATGTTAATAAATGAATATAACACATCCACTATGTTAAGATATTTTTCCTTAGACTGATCTGATCATTAGGTGGTATAGCATTTTAGATACCTGAAATTAAAACTATTGGTTATTACAAACAAGTTATGGTATGGCATGTACTAAGTAAAATGTAAATTCCTTAACTTAGTTCTACCCAGCTGAAGTCAGAATGCCCTTTTGAAATCCATTCATCTGTCAGTGCTGGCCAGCTCCTGAATAAACAATATTCATAGACTTTTGCTGATAATTCAGGTGGTTTATCATACTAACCACACATACTGGTAAAGGTCAGATGCAGCCATATAACGGCTTGTAAATAACTCTTGGTAGTGTGAACCTTTACATTGGGTGAATGGATAAATAGATCATATTGGGGTAAATTCAGTTTTGATTTTTGTCTTTGCAAGTGCATGCTCAACCTGACTTGTTCTGTCAAGTAAATACTAGATTAGACTTAATAATTGTAGTCTTGGTATATCTTTACTGCCATTATTTTTGTGAGGAGAAAAAAAAAGTGATGTAATTTCTGTCAGCTAGATCTCACATATCAGATCTGGCAGTTATAAGGATTAGCACCTCAAATAGTGATATAAACTGAGTGAATTTACACTAAAATCCCAGTAGAAGAGACTTGCATTTACCTTTCTAGAGATTGTACCTGGCTCAAAAAAACCTCCCCAAAGCAATGAAACAAAAAAGAACAACCCAGCCAAACAAAAAACCCACAAACAAACCAAAACAAACCAACTAACAACTCAAAACAGGAAAAAGAAGTAGCTATGATGATACAACTTTCATGTTATAGAAGTAATAATCTCTCCATAATGAGGTCTTCACAGAATCACAAAAGGTTAGGGGTTGAAAAGGACCCCTAGAGATCATCAAGTCCAACCCCCCCTGCCAAAGCAGGACCACATAAGGCAGGCTACACAGGAAACAATCCAGGCAGGTTTCGAAAGTCTCCAGAGAAGACTTCATCTTAAAGTGGTGTTTAAGAACCAGTAATGACAGATTATTTATTTTTACTTTCCTAAAAAACTAAATAATAAGGAAAAATTTAGCAGTCTCCCAAAAGCTTTTATAAATGCTTTTGGTTTGTTTGATGATGGATGTCCTTCAGTATCAAGGGCTGTGTCAAGAAAACATCATCATGTCTGCTTGCAGATGATGTAATGAAAAAAACACTGGCAGATCAGAGCTAATACTCAGCAGGGTGAAAACTTTGCACCATGCCCCTACGAACTAAGACACTAACACATGTTATTTTCATGAGATCACAGTTCTGGAAAATTTAAAATTGCAACCCTAGGATATAAAAAGAACAAAAAAAAAGATAAATAAAATTTAAAAAGAAGCTGCTATTGCTGGTAGAGTTAGGGTAGTTACTCCGTGATTAATGTATTAATTTTACAGTGTGACTGGAACTCAACTTTTGGGTCATTCAATCTTTCTGAGTCTACACTGAGTGCAATTCTTCCGTATCAAACCATGAACAAATGGCTTATCTTTGTTTGAAGGGTTCCTGTCGTATTCTTAAAGATCTATTTTCAAGAACTCGTTTTTCATGCCGTAAATGTATTCAGGAGCCCTCTATATGTGTAGCCAGTCAACCAATCTGCAGTTTGAGCTCTGCCCTAGTGAGACTTCACCTGGAATATTGTGTCCAGTTTTGAGCTCCCCAGTTCAAGAGGGACAGGGATCTACTTGAGAGTCCAATGGAGGACTACAAGGATGATTAAGGGACTGGAGCACTGCCTTATGATGAAAGTCTGAGAGACCTGGGGCTGTTTAGTCTGGAGAAGACTGAGAGGGGATTTAATAAAGGTTTATAAATATCTGAGGGCTGGGTGTCCGGAAGGAAGGGACAGCCTCTGCTCTCTTGCACCTCTTGACAGGACAAGGGGCAATGGATGTAAACTACAGCACAGGAAGTTCCATTTCAACATGAGGAAGAACTTCTTTACTGTAAGTAAAGAACTGTAAGTAAAGAACTTCTTTACTGTAAGGGTCACAGGATCCCTAGAGAGGCTGTGGAGTCTCCTTCTTTGGAGACTTTCAAGACCCATCTGGATGTGTTCCTGTGTGACCTGCACTAAATTATATGGTCTTGCTCTGGCACAGGAGTTGGACTTGATGATCTCTGGAGGTCCCTTCCAACCCCTACCATCCTGTGATCCTATGAGTGCAACGTATTTAAAGTCCATGTAACTCAACACTACAAGAGAAAGGTATCATCTGCTGGTTATCAACCCAACAGCAAGGTGTGAGAGATGTGTCAGAATAGGCTCTGAGGCTGAAATTGAGATTTTCTTTTTTTTCCCTGAAGAGGATTTTGTACAAATGCTGCTTTAATAGAAGGTAACAAAATGCCTGTGATATTCAGAAGATAATATTTCCTATTAACAGAGCAGAGACCTTGGTATTGCACATACAATCCTGCTCAACCTCATCAGGACTCATTTTTCTACTTGAATGAGAGATCATAGCACAGCATATTTTGTAAAGAAAGCTCACACAATCACAACGAAAACTGAATTCTTACAGTGGAAAGAATTTAACAATAAAAGCTGTAACAGTCCCCAGAAAGTGAGATTCAGTCCAATTTGACACAATAAATTGTTTTACTGTTGAACAGAGTCCCACTAACAAGTATAGATTACATGTGTAAGACTTGGTTTTGCCTGCAGCTAATGTACCTAGAAGATGTATTAACTCTGCAGCTCTCCCATTTGCAGGCAGTAGAAAAAATTGGCTCTCTTTAAGTATAGGAGGAAGTGGTGAAGAATGTGAACACTAAAACTTGAAAATGGGCAAATATTCAAAAATGCTTAATATCAGTAGCTGACTTAATGTTCCAAATAGTCTGAGGAGACTACACTCTTATTTAGAAGTAAAATATGTATTATTATTGACTGGAATACAGACTAAAAGGTGATTGCATTAGCCACAGATATTAAAATGTCAGATTTGGGAAAGGGAGGCGTGCTCTGCATCCTGCAGCATGCCTCCTTGGAACTGCTAGTGCTTCATGCTGTAACAGCCTGAAAATGAAGTGCAAACTCATCAGTGTAATTATTTCTTCTCTTCTTTTTTTTTTTTGTGAAGGAGGGACATCTTTAACTTAATCACTGATCATGTTTGTTGCCATATGAATCTGTAAAACAAGTGGAGCAAATCTATTGCTACACTGAGGCATCAGGAGACCCAGTTCCTGTGCTCAGATTTGTAGCTCTGCTGTATGAAGAAACAGAAAACCCACTTTCCCCTGCTGGTGGTTTGAATTGCTCTAATTTGTTCTGGTAATGGTGCCAGATGTCACAGTATAAAAGGAAGCTCGACCCGGCAAAAAAGATTGCCATTCTGACCTTCTATTGAATTCTAGAGCCCTTGCCCTTTTTTGTCTTCTGAACAAACCCAGTACTCACAAACATGCTGAATGGAGTGGAAAAAGCAGCTTGACTCTTGTGAAAGAAGTTACAAGCAGAGCTGAGATGGCCGCTTGCCACTTTCCCTGTCAGGGTGACATCTGCCACAGTTTGCTGAGCTGCTTTTTGAGGAGGTGAGGGGATGAACCTTCACCCCAGCAGGGCTGTCCCTCTCCCCGTGTTCTTGCACCTTTGCTGCTGTTGCTGTTTCTTTTTCTTTTGCAGAAAGTTTTTCATTTTCCTTGTGTCTTCGGAGTCTATCTTTTAGGATAGTTGAAAGTTATATCTTATGAGGCTTTTATTTCTTCAGCAAGATCCTGACACTATTCCTTTTCTCCTACAGTGAGCATTTAGTTTATTATATTTACCACTCAGTTTGTCTTCATGAAATGGCTTTACATCTGTACAGAAGCCCAGCAGAGTAAATCAAAGTGAATACAAACAGATGCCTGCTTGCACTGATAACAGCGCACTTTCATGATAAAGGCTCTCAACTTCCACATGATTCATGTGTCTTAGCTTTTAAGCTATATTTTTTTTGTTACCTGATCTTTGCCATGTTCAAGATAATCTGAGTAACATTCTGTTCTCCTGTTAGCAGGAAGAAGTAAAGAGGCTTGGCAGTACTGATTTTGGATGCAAATAGATGTGCACATGTGTATGTACATGGCTGTGTATTTGTGTGTGTCTATACATTGCCAAGGTCTTGGAAGTTATTCCCATAACTCTTATTTATATTAACCTAAACATGGCTTTGTCACAAAACTGAATACAGAGCAGAACATAGATAAAGCTCTCACATGTAAAGAGTCATTAAAAGAAAAATTAGAGGAAATATTCAAAACCTTTGTCTGCTTGGTGAGGATCTAAGTACCCTTGGCAACCCAGCAAGAGCAGAGATTTTGATCTGTCCTCCTAACTAGATCAGATGTAGTATTCAGCACCCTCTAGGGTAGAGACATGCTGCTTGGCAGAGGACATAATCTCCCACAGATACATAAGGCTGCCTGTGTCCAGCGAGTGCAGAAAAAAAGAAGGAATAACCACTAGAGAGAAAAGCGAGTGACAGTCAGAGATATGATGTGCAAATCACCCATATGAACATTTTAGAACCAGGCTATATCCCTTGCTCAGGCTAATTCATATTTGCTCAATTAGAGAAACCTAGCAATCAAGTACAGCGCTTTATGATTATATTCAGCAAGCAGAATTACATGGGATAGGTATTTTGTTCAAGAAGAGGAGTTTTTTGTTATGCTGAAATAAAATATTCTTCTTACGTATCATGTTCAAGAAATGAAAATATGGGCATTAGAGACGAAAGATCAAGCAGGCTGAAAAATATGAAAGGATTTAAGAATGTTAACATTAGAACCTGCCCTGGACATTAAAATATGGCTTAACAGAGAGTGTTGAGTTCTTCTGATCTGCCCCATGATATATGAACAAGACATAGGTAAAAATTTTCTGATATAGAAGAAGTATAAAGTTTATTTGATATCTTTATATCTGTCCTGTATCTTTATATGTATCTTCATATTTTTATATCCATTTTCATATCTTCAATGTCTATATCAATGATCTTTTTAGCATATTTTACCATCACTGTACACTTTATTAAGCTCTATCACTCCTTTTGGGGATTCTTTCATTTCACATAGAATCAGGAATTAAATACTCAAAGTTTGAGTTGTTCTTTGGTTGATGTTCTTGTATTAAAATGTAATGCAGATAAAAATTATGTCAGTTATGAGGTTTCTAGTTTGGATCAAACCCACATCTGACAGATTAGACAGTGAAGAAACCTGGGACAAAATTAGTTGTTCATTCATCTGCCTAACAATACTAGAGTTAAAAAAAAAAAAAAAAAAGAAGAAGAAAACAATAATCAAAGTCACCAGGAATCCATAATAAACCAGTTTGGCTATTTGCTTTTGTATTAGCAAGGCAAGTTTCTTTTTCTTTGCAGAGTATTGCTGTGCATTGCTAAGCTACGTCTTTCTTTGAGTCCGTGTTAAAGACATATAAGAGATTAATTCAATTATTCTCTCATCAAATTCTCTCTTATTTTTATAATTCAGAAAGCTTGCTAGGCCTGTATACAAAGGTGAGATATAGTTTACGGCATGAGAACAAAGCTCCATTAAGTTGCACATAAACACACACTTAAAAACAAAACAAAAAAAATAGGAAACTCAGCAAATATGACATTCCAGGGCTAATGGTCCTTCTCTAAGGATACATGCTGTCTGGAGATTTCTATCCAACTGTCTTCCTTTCTTCCCCCCTTCATTTTCTTCTATTTATCATCAGTCCACCTTTAGCTTTTATTCTTCACAGCAGTAACTGACACACACCAGCAACAGCAAGTTGAGGTCACTAAAGCAAGTGCTTGTGTCCTGCAAGAATTGATATTGATCTGGGAGCGTGACATACATATGACAGAGCAAGGTCACTCGACTTCTTGCCTCCATTTTTCATTTCTACACGAGTAGTTACCACTTCAAGGTTCTTCCTCCCAGCTTATCATGTTGTTTCTTATTACACTACCACATGAAAAATACAGAGTATCCCAACCTTCATGAGCAATACTCCCAAGTATTGCTCTGCTAAGAGTTCAGAAACACACTCTGCACTCCAAAACGCCACTGAGATACACTATTAAAAACAAGCAAACAAAAAAAAAAACCACATGATTTTATCTGGTAAGAAGTGCTACTATGGACAAAAAAAAAAAAAAAAACTACAAAGAAAGAAAGAAGACAACTCATTAGGAATAACCTATTAAATCTCAATGAGAATATGGGGTTGAGGAGTCATATATCTCAGGGATGACATAAATAATAATCCAATGTGAAGTAAGAATATCACTCAAATACCCATGATAGTAACTTTTGTTGATGTAAAGCACTTCAGGATATTCCATAAGTGCCACTAAGCTATGTATCTTCAAGCAAGAAAAACATCTGGGAGTTGGGCAAGGTCTTTTATTTAAAAGAGATAAACCTGTACATTGAAAACAAGATTCATGCTCTGGCATCATACTCCACTCTCAAATATTTAATTAAAAAAAACCTAAACATTTGTTTGTGTGAATGCATTAGATAAACTTCCTGACTTGATCTTTTGTTTGATTGACTTGACTTAGTTAATTCTGTGTAGAAGTGAACGGCAACATTTATTGACAGGTTCCTAAAGGTGTACTTTCTATCTGACCAAGGTCAGAAGGCTTGGGAATGTTTCTAAATAAATCCTAATCCAAAGTTAAAACAACAATATGTACACATAAAGAGCTCATTATATTCATGTTTCTGTAGGCTTATCATGAGCAGTTTAATTACTGATAGTTTTGTCTCCAGATGATAGCATATCCAAGAATGTCAGCACAGAGCTTTAGCATCCCATGTTTCTCTCTAAATAGGTAAACCTGCTCTGGTGCCTCTGTGGAAGAATTGCACCTCCACCCTCTCCAACACATTCCTTGCATTCCCCAACAAAGATGCCATCATTTTAAATCAGCAGCAACACCCACTGTAGCTGAATGACAGGACTTACAAAATCACTAGATATGATGTGAACATTTCTGCTTAAGAGAAAATTAGTGAAAAGATGTTTGACAAATCTGAAATGTTCTGAAGATAGATATTGGTGTTCATTGTCACTGGAAACTTACTGAAGGTCAGAATCTGCATTACATCTCCAAAGAGATGTATCATTTCTTGAGCTTCAGACTACAGACCCTTCAGATAAAAATTTGCAGTCTGAAGGTAGAACATATTGTGTCTGATTTACTTCTACTGTGTCTCTGAAATATCAGTTCATGACCATTTACAACACTGTGTAAAAAAAACTGGAGGAAGAATTAATGGGAAAAAGAAGTCTGATATATTTGAAGATGTAGAGAAGTTGCTCCATAGACAATAACTGAGAGCATTCTATCAATCTCAGAAGCACTGTTATAATAAATTACACATAAAATGATTAGAAAGTACCATGTGTACAGTAAGGATCAAGAAGGAAAATAGGAGAAACAAAAGAGAACAACAACCAACCAAAAAAATTAAACCAAGCAAACAATCAAACAAAACCAAACAAAACTCAAAATTGTAACTATGGCACCAAATAGGAAAAATAAATAAGAATAAAAAAAAAAAAAAAAACAACAAAAACTTCATTGAAGTTTAAGGAACTGCTAAGAGGGATAGAGCATTAGATGTGTATTTGGTGATACTGCCTTACAAGTAAATAAAAATATTGCAACAAGAAAAAATCTTCATAAAAATTGATCAGACAACAGAAATAATATTGATATTTTGTATTATATATCATTATCTAAAAATATCTAAAATAAAAAGGAAAAAGAAAAGAACAAGAACTCTCATCATAAATCATAGCTCACTAATAAGATGAGACAGTAACTATTACATGTAGTTTTTGTATCATCTAGAGCAGAGCTAAACAATGGTTTGGGATGTTAGTGCTAAAGTCCCCATTCACAGCAGCAATATAAATGATCACAGCACCTCATATGTTTTCCTTCTATAGGCATGAAATAAAATTGTTGAAGCCTGAAGTAAATTATTTATCTCAGAAGGTGATAATAACAGTAGTTACAGGAAAGGAGATAAGTCCTTTCATTGTTGTTATCATTTTGTGACTAAACACAGCGATGTGTCCTGCTTCCTTGTATCACTCCTCTCTGGCCCTAGGGAAGAAAAGCTGTCACAAATAGTGCCGGTGAATTCTGTCATAGACATGCCCTTCCTCTGCCTCTCTCTTCTGTGACATTGCTCTGCCATCCATCTGCAGCTGTCTCCTCTTGTAGGAGGAGAAAGCTGAGGGGCAGTAGACCATCCTAGAGGAGAAGGAGGAACCAGAAGCTATCCCTTCATTTTGAGGTTTCATGAGTTTGCAGAAGGATTCCTCTTTGTTACTTCAGAAACAGGGAGCTATATGAGAACACACAGGGCTGGAAGGATTAACTTGTATTTTTAATCTGCAGTCCCAATTTACTTCTGTGGTGGCAATATAAAGAGACTCAATTATCCTCACGAGAGCGTTCACCCATGCAGATTCACTAAGCAAAATAACTGGGTGTAAGGGTGGGGGGTTTTTTGTTTGTTTGTTTGTTTGTTTTTTCTGATGGATGCTGTGGTTAAGAGGACATGACAGTGAGCTGTGAGAGTCATTATCTATTAATTTTGCTGGTTTATTTTAGTAAGCAATTTATAGCTTTTCCAGAGTGTCTTTTACATTTTCTGCTCATTAATTGAGTGCCATTTATACTATTTCTTTTGCATTAAAAGATGTATTGCACTATTTAAAGTCTTAATTTAGCCCATATGTCAAAACTATATCTAAATGAGCCATTTACAACACTTTTGTATGAATTACATTATGTAAGTCTTTCCCCTTCTGTCTTTTTTATCCTTGTAGATTCACGAAGGAATCCTTTATTAGAAGAATAAAATACAAAATGTATTAAAATAAAGGCAAAGATATTAAGCAGAAATATTAAAACACAAACCTGTGACTACCAGGTCAAGTGCTAGCCGTGGAAGGTAATTTGTGTCTGAAAAAACTTGTCCAAAACCTTGCACGAAGGTTCAAGTAAGTGAGGTTTTCCCATGCAAACTGGGGAACTCCAGTGCTTTTATTTTAATTTATATGATTATGGTTGGGATGGGTTTGTTTGTTTGTTTGTCTTGAGAAGAACAACCTGAGAGATCTTTTTCATGTCTCTAAATAACTGAGGGGTGGGTGTCAAGATGAAGGTGCCAGGCTCTTTGTGGTGGTGCCCGGTAATAGGACAAGGAACAACGTGTATAAGATGGAACACAGGAAATTACATCTCAACATGAGGAGAAACTTTGTTACTGTTCAGAGAAATTGTGAAGTCTCCATAGAAGGAGACTTTTCAAACCTGCCTGGATGTGTTCCTGTGTGGCTTGCCTCAGGTGATCCGGCTTTTGCAGGGGCATTGGACTAGATGGGCTCTAGAGTTCCTTTCCAACCCCTAATATTATATGATTCTATAGTTTTGAAAGTTGTAATCCCAGGCCTTTTATTCATGGTTCCTCCTAACCTGTGTACTTAAATTATTGTTGCTTCCATCCACAAAAAGAAAGTATATATATTATCAATTTAATACATTGTTTATAAACCACTAGTAGGGGAAAAAATAGGAGGCAGAAGGAAAAAGGATCAAAGCAGACCACAGCAGAACTTCTTTCTCAAAGCTCATCTAGTCTTCCAGCTTCTGACAGTTCCTAAATCTAAGATAAAAAGTTAAAAAAAAAAAAAAATCAACAAAACAACAACTCCCCCTGCCCTTGGGTGTACCCCAGAGTTACTGAGGTTAAGACACAATTTATCTTTAAACAAGAAGGGTTGGTTTGTTTGTTTTTTTTTCTCCTGGAAACTCTGCTGGAGTTTCTGCTTTTGTATTTGCTTTCTGTTTTTCCTGTATTATCTACCTATGCTGAAGGCTAGATATTTTACTGCTTTAAATTTTCATATCTTTTTTTTTTTTAATGTCTTCATTGAATGGCCCATTGATTCCAACAGAGCCTATTTGCAAGAAGTTAGAAGAAACATCATTTTTTTCCTTGGCTGGCTAGCAGCAGGCACTGACATCTCCCATCGGGAGTAGAACCTTTTGAGCTGCTAAATGTGTGTGTAACTTAGATGCTGATGTTCCCAATAATGATGTTTGTCATCTGCTCCACTGCAGATGTGAGAAGCTCTTTCCCACTTAGCACTACATAATAAGGTGTCACTCTCACAGTTCTTGATGGTTCTTTTATTTATTTATTTATTTATCTATTTATTTATTTATTTATTTAATTCAGGGTTTGGCAAACTTTATTTCTCCTTGATATTTTTTTATGATAAAAAGTGAGACATTTTTTTAGATTACTTCAGGTATGGGGCTATATTTTTGAGATCTTAATTAACATTCATGAAGATAGTTGTTTTATTCCCTTAAAAACTGTGTGTATTTCAAACATAAGTTTTCTTTTGTTCCCACACTATTTTGTGCTAATATATTGCTTATTATAGGATACAATATTGCCAGTGGTTATAATAATGATCTTTAACATCTGTTCTTTGCAAATACCAACTGTTCCTTAATTTGGTGCCATATTTAAAAATAATTACCCACTTTCAGCTTTCCAATTTGATCTCAAGTTATACTTCATATCAATGCATTCTCCTAGGTAGCTAATTTGCTTTTTCTGTTGTTGGGTTTGTTTTTTTTTTTTTTTAGTATATTGTTTGTGGGTTATTTTATTTCATTTTACAGTTGATGTTTAGCTTACAACAGATTATTGTTTCTCTCACCCTGAATAAAATCCCATGGAGCGAATAGTACTCTTCATTATCTGCTTCCATTGACAACCTTCTTTCAATCTAGGGTAAAAACAAACAATCAATCATGAAATGCTACCACATTATCCTGAGAAGGAATTTGAATGCAGTATAATTTGGAGATATCTCTAATGCATATCTAAATGATGTTGTTCTTTTCTAGTAACAACTCTTCCACAGACAGCTGAGTATTTTTGGGTTCCTGGTTTTGTTTGGTTTTGGTTTTTGTTTGTTTGTTTGGTTTGGGTTTTTTAATTATTTTTTTTTAACTATACTTGAGAAAATTAACTGGTTTAGCCTTATAGTATAAAGGAAAGGCACCTTTCTGTTTGTTTGTGGGTTTGTTTTTTTTTTTCTTTACAATGGGCTTGGAAATCCCTCCAGCTCCTGCATTGCTAAGACACCTGCTCCAAAGAAAAAGATACAAAACAATTCTCAAGCCAGATCTTGAATGTTATAGGCCATATAGTAAATTCTGAGTTAATTTTCTCTACATGTTAGAACTTTGCTGCAGTTATTTGCTCAGATCCTAACTTGCTCTCCATTTCTTCGAGCAGTGCAATCTAACCAGACCTTGTGTCAAGCAGAGTCCCTCACCCCCTACAGTGGGTATCATAACACATACCTTTAACTTACTCCTTTTGTGGCAAAGCTTCAGTTTTTCACACCAATGTGCACTATTACTGCTGTTTGAAAAAACTGAGCTCTCTTCCACGTCTACTTTACTCTGTAGGAAACATTTTTTTGCTTTTCTTTCACTTCATGATAACATTAGAGAAATCTAAAGCTACCTAAGGATTTGATCAGCCTCTCAATATGAATAGTTCATAAAAAGAAAAAAAAAAAAAAAGAGAAGTAGGAATCATCTTATCTCTCAGCCACCTTTTACAGCACTTTTATATCTTCCTGGGCTAGGTTAACATTATCAGCTGTTGGTGACTGGATTCTACTATAGCTAGATCTTCACCTCATCCTGTGTAGCTATTCCAGTGTCTCTGCAATGACTTCCATACTGAGAATGAATCTATTCCAATTTTCTGCTGAACATAAGTAACCTTGAAAGTCATGGACATGAATATATATTCTCAGGGGAAGGCATGGCCATGCATAAATATTTTTAAAGATGGTTGTGTTTATCCCCGTTAAATGACCAGTATAATAGAAATAATTCCCAACACAGTAAAAAATGCATTTTCTGTGTACAAAAAAACCTAGATTATTTTTTTTCCCTTACAGGAAGTGAAATAATTGATCAAGAAATAAATTATTCACTTTTAAAGATATCCATGGAAATATAAACTTGCAGCTTCCATTTGCACTTATATGTATCCTAAATATTAAGACACGGAAGCTGAGATCTAAGAGCTTTGTTTTTTTCTCCTGTTTCTGATCTGCTAAAGTCACATAATAAAATATTCAAAATCTTATACAAACATATTCTCTTGGAAAATCTCCATCTTTTCAGACTTATGGACACATGACAATTCAAACATGATAAGCTCGTTGCACTAGGAGTGCTCCGATCTGAACATGCAAACTTTTGCAAGCTTTCATTTTCCTATTAGAAAAATCTATTTTATGGTACTTTCCTGATTATGCTTAAATTGAACAGATGATATACAGATGATTAATTATTTTATTTTATTTATTAATTTATGAATATCAGACTTAACCTTTACAAAGAGATCTGAACCTCTCATTTTTCATTGGAAAATTTCGATGACTGTTTTTTTTTTGGATGAAGCAACTAACTCTTTTCTCTACATGTACAGTGCCTCACACAATAAAAATGCTATTTTTAAGTCTCCTAGACATTACTGCACATAATACAAAAAAATTAATAATATTGTTAACCCAGAGGGGTACCACTTCAGAATAAATTTATTTTGTGAGCTGTGCCATTAAGTTTTACAAAATTACATTTCTAGTAGTTTGAAGGATTTATTAAATAAAATCAAGAGGTAAAGATGTAATATGAAAGACTGAGTTGGTTTCTGACAGTGTATTGGCCTTAGAAGCTAAAAGGGCAGGAAGTCAAATACAACTGTAAAAGAAATGTCTTATCATTGACCTCTAGAGAATGAATATTATTCCTTGTAATAGGGAATGTTAATTTTATCACTTGCAAATTGTGTTTTGAAGAGCACTACTTTCCCTTTCTATGTTTCTTATATTAAGAATGATTGTAAAATTTTAGGTTGAAAAAAAGTACTAAGCTATAATATCACAGAATCACAGAATGTTAGGGGCTGGAAGGGACCTCGAAAGATCATGCAGTCCCATACACCAATTTCGTGTTATATGTCATTAAAAAGAAATTAAGAAAGCCTTACTGCTCTGTTTGATGAATCTTAGGATATTATTCTGAGTATTTTGAGTTTGCATTTGTTGAATATGGCCTTTTTAAAATAGTCCTGCTGCCATATAATACTTTACATACCCACTGTATCTGATTAGTCAGATAAATTGAGAAAAAAATCAGCTGTGATGTTTGTATCCCATCACCAAGATTAAGATGAGAATGAAGTTAAAGAGTTATATTTATTACTACTCTGAAGTCTGTCATTTTATTGCAAAGTAGATCGATTTTATGATGATATACAGAATCACATAAGCTCAGAAGTGTAACCAGGCAGATAAACCCTGCTTTTTGGTACATTGGAACCTGTGAAAGGAACTATCTCTATCTCTATCTCTATCTCTATCTCTATCTCTATCTCTATCTCTATCTCTATCTCTATCTCTATCTCTATCTCTATCTCTATCTCTATCTCTATCTCTATCTCTATCTCTATCTCTATCTCTATCTCTATCTCTATCTCTCTATCTCTATCTCTATCTCTATCTCTATCTCTATCTCTATCTCTATCTCTATCTCTATCTCTATATCTCTATCTCTATCTCTATCTCTATCTCTATCTCTATCTCTATATCTCTATTTCTATCTCTATCTCTATCTCATCTCTATCTCTATCATCTATATCTACATCTATATCTATGTCTATAATCTATATCTATATATCTAATCTATATAACTATATCTCTATCATCTATATCTGTACCATCTGAATCTATCTATATCTATATCTACATCTAATCATCTTTCTATTCTAGCAGTGACATATATATATACACACATATACGTGTCACCTCTAGATCACAATTTTAAGATTGTCAGTTTCCATTCTCTCTTGCATCTTTCGAGCTTGATGGTGTAAACATTCAGATTTCAAATCTGCATTTGAATACAGGCATGAAATTTCTGTTGAACAGAAAGGAAGATTTAACCTTTACAGCTTATAAAACATTCACATATCAAAACCCAAGACATACAGAAAACTTTTACCTAATGGCCAAATGTACTATGTGAGAGCTGCAGCTTTAGCATGATTTAAATTTGTCATATTGGAATTGAAACAGCAGTAACATCAATAAATTACACTACTATACTATGACAGACTTAAGTGAACACTGAAAATTATTTCATTTTTCCCCCCTGTGAAATATAGATCAAACATTTTAATTAGTTAAATAGCAATAATAGTATGAATACTGCTTTTAATTTCTCTAAGGAGCAATCACAATTGAGAATAGGACTGTAAGGAAATGTTACTGATGATCTTGAAAACGCTGGGCAATTCGGGTGAACAATATCACATTTCTTTTTCACTTCAAGGGGCAAGGTATTTGGCCAAGGTCAAAAGCAGAAAGCAGGGCTTCATTGTTTTGTAGCAAACAAAAGAATTCATGTGCCTCTCTTGCATCCTTGTTAGAACCAGCTTCCTGAATCCCTAAACACTTTGTAAAGATGAGAGTCATCCTGTGGCAATGATAGTTCCTTCTTCTATCAGCCTCCTTCCCTGTGTTAAACCCCACAGCCTTGCTCATTGCACAGGAGGTGGGATGGCTCCTGAAGGCAGTGGCTTGATTGCTGCAAGAGCTGTTCTCCATCTGGCTGTGGGTGAGTTGGCCAGCACCCAAGGCAAGGCTGACCTTGCTCCTGGGCTACTCACATCTTCATGTATTGGACCTTGCTGTGCTTCTCATAGATTGCTTTTGTCTTTCTCCTGACTGCCAGAAAAACTGGTCCTTCATCTGGCTATCCTCCAAGCCGATGCAGTCACAATTTCCCCATCTGGTTTATTCTTGAAAGGATGAACTGGATTTTCCTTATTTAGAATAGTCAATCTCTCCCTACACTCTCTCCCCTACCTATTTGGTGCATTAACAACATATTTAATTTGGCTAGATGTCTGCATAACTGTGGAGAGGAGATTTGGCCATTTCCATCTCTCTGATTTATTTTTTTTGTTGTTGTTGTGTCTTTTGATTGTTTTCTATTCTCCAGCAGCTGGCAGGAAGTTTCCTAAATGTTGTGAAATTGTCACTCACAAAACTGCTTCTCCATCTTTACACATCTTGCCTATTTATTCTCTGCTGTTTTGTGAAAACTATCCACCCTCCCTCCCCAACAATAGAACAGCTTATACTCTTTATTTTATGGTTTTACTGTGTTTTCATTGCCCTTTTGATTGACTATATGCATATATTTCTTCATCTCTCACTGGTGAGTAAAACTCTTTAACACATATTCATAGAAATTAATTCTATACAAACATCAAACATCCTTGGTAGTAAATGGTAAAATGCATAAACAGATGATAGTTTTAAAAGGAAGAGTATCCATGAGTATACCCAAGTATAGCCAGGCTGATTTTTCTCCTCAGATTTTATCACATAAGGTCTTGTTTGTTGGTTGACTGTGCCTCTGACTTGTAGAGGTCAGTGTGTTTCCATGCTGTTACTGATGTAGCATTCATGTCAGGGTCTTCAAGCTGGTCTAATTAGTGTAGACTACACAGCAGTCAACGAAGTTAGACACGTTTACATCTGCTCAGCCTGCTCACAGATCAAACAGGGGCATTCCACAAGCAGCAGTTACTCAGTTCTATCTATCTGACTTGTATTGGACGTTTAAAGGTAGGGTAGACTTGTATTATACCAGTTACAAATCTGTGTTAGGCAAACCTATGTTAGCTCTTTAATAGCAAGTGTGGTAGGGTGTGGGGTTTTTTTTTGTTTTTTTTTTTTTATATAAAATTTGATGTAGTTTTTCAGGATTCGGATGTTTAGCTTAGACAAATTAATCTGCTGGTTGCTTTAGGGTTGAAATTTCAAACTGTTTTTTAGACAAATCAAGCTGTTAATACTTGCAATTGTACGCAGATGTTAAATAGAGGAACATAGCTGTGGATATTGTAGTGAATATAAATCACAGAGTGATAGGGGTTGGAAAGGACTTCTGGAGGTTACCTAGCACAAAGCCTCTGCTAAAGCAGGTCCTCCTAAAGGAGATTGCGCAGGGTCATATCCAGATGGGATTTGAGCATCTTCAGAGAAAAAGACTCCATGGAAGCCCCTCTGGATAGCCTGTTCCAGAGCTCTGTCATTTTAACAAGAAAGAAGTTTTTCCTCAAGTTCAGATGGAACCATCAATACTCCAGTTTGTGCCCATTACTCCTTGTTATATTGCTGGGCATCACTGGAAAAAGTCTGACCTTATCCTCTTGACACATGCCCTTTAGATATTGATCAGAGTTGATAATATCCACTCTCAGTCTCCTCTTCTCCAGGCTCAACAGCCCCAGGTCTCTCAGCCTTTCCTAATTAGAGAGGTGCTCCAGTCCCCTCATATTCTTAGCCTTCCACCTGACTCTCTCCAGCAATCACACTGTAAGCTCGATTTCATAAGCTTTACAGAAGGCAAAATGAATTATTTCAGCTGAAGTTATAAATTTGGACACTATTTTTGTGGAGGGAAAGTGTTTTAAACTCAGGGTAATTTTACCTTTTAAAGTAATTATTTTGACTAACTCAGAAACCATTTCAGTCTGCAATAGGTACTAATACAGTGCAAGCAATCACATACTCTCTAGGTAAAAGTAAAAACAAACAGATTAGCCTTTTGGAAGGAGGGTTAAGACTTGGATATTTTCCTTGCCCAGAAGCTTATCTCAATAGCTTTTCACTTTTCACGATCGCCTTCCAAGCTATTGATTAGGCTTTGCTGGTTGGACATGGGGTGAAATGTTTTAGTTAATTTCATTCATTTTGGGAATGGAAATGTCATGGGGATTCATTGCAGGGAAAAAACAAAACAAAACAAAACAAAACAAAACAAAACACCAAAAAAAACCAAAACACCAAAAAAAAAAACCTCCATAAAAAAAAAAAACCACAAAACACACTGACATTTCTGAAAATGGAATATTCATTTTAGTTTTGTTGAACTAATCCAACAGGGTTATTTTGCTGCCACTGAAATTTGTGCATCTATTTTCCAAATCAGGCTAATATGACTGTGTAATCTCTATACCAGTTCCCATATCAATCTCTACATTAGTTTTTATACTGAGAGGTTACAGTGAAGGAAAACATTGAATTGATCAGTCACAGCTATAGGTGAACTTTATGAACTTGAATTTAGTATTTCTAGTTTCTAGTGTTTCTTCAACCTTCACATCTTTTTTTTTTTTTTTTTTTTTTTTGTCTATGTATAAATGGATATAGTAATATTTCAATACCTACCGCAGAGGTAGAACAGCCTTCTAACATTTGTAGGAGACTGAACATATATGTGAAAAAATGTGTGATGGTTACATGTCTAACCAAAAGAAATATCTGTCTTGCTGCTCTTCAATGTGCTTTATAAAAAATCCTGACTATGTTCTGACCTGCACTATATATTACCTCTATCAGCATAGACTGGGAAGTGACCTGCTGGAGAGCAGTGAAGGGAAAAGGACCTGGGGGTCCTAGTGGGTGGAAGGTTGACCATGAGCCAGCAATGTGCTCTTGTGGCCAAGAAGGCCAATCCTATTCTAGGGTGTATTAGAAGGGCTGTGGTTAGTATGTCAAGAGAGGTTCTCCTTCTCCTCCACTCTGCCCTGCTGAGGCTGCATCTCAAATATTGTGCCCAATTCTGGGCTCCTCAATTCAAGAAGGACCTCAGGGAACTGCCTGAAAAAGTCCAACGCAGAGGCACAAAAATGATTAAGGGAGAGGAACATCTTCCTTATGAGGAGACACTGAGGGAGCTGGGACTCTTTAGTTTGGAGAAGAGGAGACCAAAGGGTGACCTCAATAATGTTTATAAATATGTGAAGGATGAGTGCCAAGAGGATGGAGTCAAGCTCTTCTCTGCAGGAGACGGGTGGGAAAGTACGAACTAGATATTTACAGAAATCAGCTGAATTCAGGTCTGAGGCACTGGGCTAGAGACAGAGATGAGATGACATCCCCAGTTTAGTTCAATCTATATCTAACCAGTGTGTAACAGTAAAAGAGTATGGGAATTGCATTCCCTCAGGGGATCATATTGAAAATTTTTGAGATGAAATCACTCTTATTGATTGCATCTTGTGATGAGAATATAAACAGGGAAAGATAATAAAATGTTTGACTATTATTGTCTGAAAAATGGATTCTATTATAACAATATTCACTGAGAAATGAAAAGGAGACAGTAAAATAAAGGAGAAAGGAATGGTTTTTGGAATGGTCTGATTACTCCTCTTACAACTACAGAGGGTCCTTGGAACCAGTGGTACCCTAGATATCTTGTGCTAGCCTTAATCTTAATTTTGTTGCTTCTTGGAATAATCATATGGCTACTGATAGCACTGTGTCAAGAAAGACATAAGGCTACTTGCTCTTCCAACTCTGCTGTGAATGTGAAAACCAAGCCAGTAACTTTGGTGGCCACTGTAACCAGAAAGCGTAAAGGAGATGCAGATGCTGCAGGAGATGGTGCAGATGGAGATGAGGGTCCTTCTACTCAGGGTCCCTCTGTTAAGAAAGATCCTTCTGGTGAGGAAGAGAGGGTTAGCCTTAAAACTCTGGTAGACCTCTTGAGACCCCACATGGATGATGGAGATGTAGGTCAGGATGTAGACCCTAGTAGATTAGCAACTGCTGGTAGTGCCTCTGAACTCAAAGAAATTCAACGGAGGATTAAAATAGGATTATGGGGACAGCAGCCTCAGGATGATGATGATGATGATGATGATGATGATGATGATGAGGATGAGGATGACATACAGTCAGCTAATGCACCCAGACAGGAAATTAGACATGTGAGGAAGGATTACATCAGAGGAGATAATGAGCCAGTCCTGTCTTGGCTAGCCAGGTGTTTTGATATGGGAGCCCCAGCATTGGTGGTAGGTGACAAGTCAGCCTCTCAGTTGGGGATGCTCTCAAAGGATACAGGCATAGACAGGCACCTAGGCAAGTGCATTGGTAAAGTTTCTCTGTGGGCACGCCTCCTACTGGCAGTCTCGCTGAGGTACCCCAGCAGAGATGATTTACCATGGAACCCTAAGCCTTGGACCACAATAGCTGAGGGAATCAAGCGTCTGAGAGAGTTTGCTGTGAGAGAAGTAATGTATGGAGATCATAAGACTCTGAATCCTGATGAAATTCCTGTTGGAACAGGCCTTGCCAAAAAGCTCATTAAGCTTGCTCCTCCTAATTATGCCACTATTCTGGCAAGCAGGATTGTGGCAAGAAATTATGGTGGAGTGCCTCCCACTGTTGGCCATTTCACTGACCAGATGAGGCAGTTGGAGGATAGTCTTGCACGTACTTCTTTGGTTTCAGCCATTGAAACTCTGTCTGGAAAGATGGAGAATTGCATGAAAGAGCTGAAGGAGGAACTTAAAACCTCCATATCCAACTTGATGAAGGGGGATGATTCTGATTCCTCTTCCTCCAGATGGATACAAGTTTCAGCTGTTAGGAACAGACGTGCTCCAAGAAGGCCATTCCAGAATAGGTCAAACCAAAACAGACAGCAGAGGCAATCACGTGGCAGTATCTGGATAACTCTGCGTGATCAGTTTGGTGAGAACATGAACAGATGGGATGGTCAACCAACTTCTGATCTTTTCAAGAGGTTACGGGAGCTGCAGAGGGGCAGATCCCGAGGTAGCAATACCAGGAGGGTAGCTGTCGCTTCCTCAGTTTCCCAGAACAACTCTGATAGCTCCAACAGTGATCCTAATTCTGGTGCTGGACGTTGTGCCAGCTGTACATGTGGAGGTAATCCCCACCATTAGGGGTGCCCTGCCTTCCGCCAGGGGGAGGTAAGGGATAATGGAGATAACAGAATCTATTGGGATGTGTACATCCAGTGGCCTGGCACTTCAAAATTTCAGAAGTACAGGGCCTTGGTTGACACAGGAGCTCAGTGCACCATAATACCATCAAATTATCAAGGGGGAGAATCTATAACTATTCAGGGAGTCACTGGTGGATCTCAAGAGTTGTTTAAGATAGAAGTTGATATAAGTTTAACTGGGAAGCAGTGGAAGAAACATACTATTGTAACAGGTCCTAATGCACCTTGTATTTTGGGAATTAACTTTCTGAGAGAAGGGCGTTTTAAAGACCCTAAGGGTTACAAATGGGCTTTTGGAATAGCAACTGTAGAAATTGATGGAGGGAAATTGAAGTTGTCTATCAGACCTGAGCTTTCAGATGAATCTGCAGTTGTGGGACAACATGAGATAGAGGATGTAAAGCTGCCAGTTGCTTCTCAAAATGTGCATCACAGACAATACAGAACCAACCGTGACTCTTTGGTGCCCATTCAAAACTTGATTTGTCAGTTGGAGAGTCAGAAGGTCATCAGCAAAACTCATTCACCTTTCAACAGTCCAATCTGGCCTGTGCGAAAGCAGAATGGAGAGTGGCGTCTGACAGTTGATTTCCGTGCCTTGAATGAAGTAACTCCACCCATGAGTGCAGCTGTACCAGACATGATGGAACTCCAATATGAGCTGGAATCCAAGCAGGCCAAATGGTATGCTACCATAGACATTGCTAATGCTTTCTTCTCTATTCCCATAGCAGAGGAATGCAGGCCTCAGTTTGCTTTCACCTGGAGAGGCATTCAGTACACATTCAATCGTTTGCCCCAGGGGTGGATTCACAGTTCAACCATCTGCCATGCAGTGATCCATGATGCTTTGGAGAAAGGTGGAGCTCCAGAACACATTCAGTTCATCGATGACATCATCGTCTGGGGTGAGACTGCTGAAGAAGTCTTCAAGAAAGGTAACAAAATCCTTGACATTCTCTTGCAAGCTGGTTTCGCTATCAAGCGAGACAAGGTGAAAGGACCTGCCAGAGAAATCCAGTTTCTGGGAGTGCGGTGGCAAGACGGTCGCCGTCACATCCCAATGGATGTGATAAACAGAGTCTCCACCATGGCAAATCCCATCAACAAGAAAGAAACTCTGCGTTTCTTAGGCATAGTTCTGGATACAGTCAGATTGTGAAACCTCTATATGATGTGACTCAAAAGAGAAACAGTTTCCAATGGGGTCCTGAGCAACAAGCAGCCTTTGACCAGATCAAGCGAGAGGTAGTCCAAGCGATGGGTCTGGGACCTGTCCGAACCGGTCCAGACATTAAGAACATTCTGTACACGGCCGCGAGTGACAATGGTCCAACCTGGTGCTTATGGCAAAGAGCTCCAGGGGAGACACGAGGACGTCCTCTTGGTTTCTGGGGTCGTGGCTACAGAGGCTCAGAGGCAAACTACACTCCAACAGAGAAAGAGATTTTAGCTGCTTATGAAGGAGTGAAAGCTGCTTCTGAAGTGATTGGAACTGAGTCACAACTTCTTCTAGCTCCTAGATTGCCAGTTCTGAATTGGATGTTCAAAGGCAAAGGTTCTTCACCACATCATGCAACAGATGCTACCTGGTCTAAGTGGATGGCTCTGATAACACAGAGAGCTCGAATGGGAAATCTCGAAAGGCCTGGTTTGGTGGAGGTGATCACAAACTGGCCAGAAGGCACAAGCTGTGCTAAACCTCCAGAGGAGAGAGTAACTCGTGCAGAGGAAGCTCCTCCTTACAGTGATCTGTCTGATGATGAAAAGAGATATGCTTTGTTCACAGACGGTTCCTGTCGTCTTGTTGGGAACAAGCGGAGATGGAAATCTGCAGTGTGGAGCCCAACGCGCAGAGTTGCAGAAGCGAGAGATGGAGAAGGAGAATCCAGTCAATTCGCAGAGGTAAAAGCTGTCCAGCTAGCTCTTAACGTAGCTGAACGTGAGAGATGGCCAAAGCTTTATCTCTACACCGACTCGTGGATGGTAGCCAATGCCTTGTGGGGTTGGCTGAAAGACTGGAAGAAGAATGGCTGGCAGAGGAAAGGAAAGCCTATCTGGGCTGCAGATCTGTGGCAAGACATTGCTGCTCACATTGAGAGAATCCCAGTGAAAGTGAGACACATCGATGCTCACATTCCTAAGAGCAAAGCTACAGAGGAACAACAACACAACCATCAGGCAGATCTAGCTGCAAGAGTTTCCCAGGTGGACACAAACTCTGATCCTGATCCTGATCTTGACTGGAAACACCGAGGTGAGCTGTTCTTAGCTCGGTGGGCCCATGACTCATCAGGACATCAAGGCAGAGATGCAACCTACCGATGGGCTCGTGACAGATCCATTGACATTTCCATGGATGCTATCACACAAGTCATCCATGACTGTGACATTTGTGCTGCTATTAAGCAGGCAAAGCGGATCAATCCCTTGTGGTACGGTGACCGATGGTCCAAGTACAAGTATGGTGAAGCCTGGCAGATTGACTACATCACTCTACCTCGTTCTCCATCTGGTAAGCAGTATGTGCTGACTATGGTAGAGGCAAGCACTGGATGGCTGGAAACTTATCCAGTTCCTCATGCAACTGCACGTAACACCATTCTTGGCCTGGAGAGACAAATCCTGTGGAGACACGGAACTCCAGAGAGGATTGAGTCGGACAATGGAACTCACTTCAAGAACAATCTTGTAAAAAACTGGGCCAAAGAGCACGGCATCGAGTGGATATTCCACATTCCCTACTATGCACCAGCTGCAGGGAAGATTGAACGCTACAACGGTTTGCTGAAAACCACTCTCAAAGCCATGGGGGGTGGATCATTGAAAAACTGGGAGAAACATTTAGCACAAGCAACCTGGTTGGTGAATAGTAGAGGTTCAGTGAATCGAGCTGGACCTGCCCAATCAGATTTGTTGCGAAAGGAAGAAGGTGGTAGAGTTCCTGTTATCAGAGAAAAGAATCTGTTAGGCAAAACTGTTTGGGTATTTTCTCCTTCAGGAGAGGCCAAACCTGTCCGAGGGGTGGTTTCTGCTGAAGGTCCTGGTCACACCTATTGGGTGATGCAAGAAAATGGTGAAATTCAGTGTATTCCACAAAGAAATCTAACTTTGGCTGAGAGAGGTTAAATTCAGAGTGTTGCGGAGATACAGCATCGCGCCCAAGAGGAGAGTTCATGAGATCTACAGTGCACGAACCCTGAGAGCCCTGAGTCACCTGAGAGTCCCTGTTCCTTTCTTCGCTCCATGTGCGAGGAAACAAGCTGTTTGCTGTTTTTCCTGTGATTTGACTCTTTTGAATCATCTACATCTGAAATAGCCGGAATGGACTATGGTCTTTATTCACCTAGTGTTGTAGATATTATTTTAGATTAGATAAATTGTAGTAGCAGCCAATGGAATTGTTTAGAAGGGGTGGACTGTGATGGTTTGAAACTGTCTTTTTAATTTTTCCTTGCAAAGTTCAGAACAGAGAAAGTGAAAGAATGTAAATAAGTCACTATTGGGTGTAAGAAAGCAAAATAACGATTGTTCTAAACACTTCCATTGGATAGATAGAAATGTTTAAGAACTATTACCCAAAACAAAGTAGGCATTCGGCACATTCTGCGTTCGGCAGTGGGGGCAGTTGCTGGGCTGTCTGGTTGCTGTTTCTTCTTCTCTTCTGGCTGAAGATAACACACTGACCTTGGCAGCTAAGTTAACAACTTTCTGCTTAACTAACTCTGCTTCTCTGTCCAGGGGGGTCTGGGGGGGAAGCTCCTGGGAGAGAGAGAGGCCCCTTTGGGAGGGTCCCCTTGGGGGGAAGCAAAGGGAGATCGATTGTGCTTTTCTGTTGATTGTATATATTTGTGAATGTCGTGAATTTTGTATATTTGTATATATTCATTGCATTTCATTGTAGATTTTAGACTCTGCTTGTAAATACAGCTTTTCATTTGCTTCCAGACTGGGCTAGCCTGGTTATTGTCGGTGGGGGGGGAATTTCAGCTCTCACCGACACAAATGTGATATCCAGATTCTTTTAATTAAGAAGGTTATGCATAATTTCCATGGACTTCTCATATGTACAGCTAAGTACACACTTATCTTAAGTAATTATACACTGCTGCAATTCATTACTTTTTTTTGTCCTCTGGAATTAAAAAAAAAAAATATCCATAACACAGAAAGCACAGAATTGTGGGAGAAAAAATGCAAACCCACAAAAGCTGATCATTAAACATGGAAACAAATAAGACACAAAGATATTTTGAAACTAAATACACGTAATTCCATGACAAAGAGACTCACTGACAATATAGATTAATCCATGTACATTTCTACTTACATTGCCTCTTACAGCATCTAACTTCTGCTCCAGAAGCTGTGACACAGAACATATTTTTAGTTGGAACTGATTTTTAGTTGCAGTGGAATTACTAAAAAAAGAAGTAGAAGAAAAAAAGTAAAAAAGGAGATACATTTCTAGAAAAAAAGTTTTAATTCAGCATAGTATATTTTCTTTCTGTATTTGTAAAGGTTCCACGCTATTATTTGGAAGTTGGAAATATATTTTTAAAAATAAATGAAAGAATAAAACTTCAGTCTCCTCATATTTCATGCTAATGATTTCTAGAAGTGCAAAAGCCTAATAACCTGTGTGACATTCAGAGACAAAATATGAAGGTGAACACCTCCTCTCCCTCCTAGTTTTAGTTCACAGGATCGCTGTTTTCCCATGCATAAGTAGGACAGGACTTAAAAGATAAGTCACAGAATCACTGAATCACAGAATTGTCAGGGTTGGAAGGGACCTCAAGGATCACCCAGTTCCAACCCCCCTGTTATGGGCAGAGACACCTTCCACTAGATCAGGTTGCCCAGAGCCACATCCATCATGGCCTCAAAAACATCCAGGGATGGTGCTTTACTGTCTCCCTGTGCAACATCTTACAGTGTCTCCCCACGCTAATGGTAAAGAATTTCTTCCTAACATCCAAACTGAATCTATCCATTTCTAGTTCTGCTCCATTCCCTCTAGTCCTATCACTACCTGACACCCTAAAAAGTCCCTCCCCAGCTTTCTTGTAGGTGCCCTTTAAGATACTGGAAGACCACAATAAGCTCTCCTCGGAACCTTCTCTTCTCCAACCTGAACAACCCCAATTCTCTCAGCTTGTCCTCATAGGAGCAGTGCTACAGCCCTCTGATTGTGTTTCTTTTATATAGCATCATGCATAACACTTGGCAGACATTTGACTAACTTAACTTCTTCAAAAATAGGAAGTTCTCAAGCTGTTTTGTTTTAAAAATAGTCACCTTTACTTATAGATAAAATTGTGGCTTTCTTATTCTCTGTAAACCAATAAATACACAATTTATTAATTCATTTTTCTAGAGACAACTGTCTACAAATTAAAATAAAAAGGTAGTTTTACTTTAACTATAATGCCTTTTTATTTCTTCCCTGTGTTTTATGAAAGAAATCCCTCCACACATGGATAGAATTGAAATCCCATCACTGAATTTCCTCTAAACACCTGCCTTGGATAAATGTGGGCAACAAACACAGCAGACAACAAATTAATGAAATATGAAGAAACAAAATTAAGAAATATGTTCATGTTGTTGGGGCTTCCTTGTTCGTTTGTTTGGATTTTTGCTTTGTTGGTTAGTTTGGGGTTTTTTAGTTGTTTATTTTTGTTTGTGCTTTGTTGTTGTCATCTCTTTTTGGTTTGTGTATCTCTTCCTTTGGTTTTCCAAGGTTTTTCAAGAAAATATTTTGCCCTTGCCAAAGGTCCTTTGTATTTTGAATTTTCCTGGTAAGTGATTAAGGGGAGAACTCTTTACCTATAGTTCCATTGAATGAACCCAAGGGATTGAAATCTTCTGAAGTCAGTCAAATTAAACAAGTGTCAAACAGGAGAATACAACTTCCTTCATCTCCTTGAAGGAGAACTGACCTCTAAAACTTAACAGTACTCTTAATTTCTGGAAAATGGAATAAATTTTCTTTTTAAAAAAGATAAGGAACTCTATTGAATTCTTAGAACTGTATTTTTTAAAAATAATTATAGCATGCACATATATCCACAAAATATCATTTGCCTTTACATTTGAACAAAAACATAATTTTAAAATAAACTGATAGATATCCTATTACAACTGACTGATCCATAACCAAGTTTTACATTTCATAAGTATTTTAATTCCAATTATATGCAGTCCAATTTCATGCAGTCAAACTTTCTATTGAAAATAAAGCCTTTTGACAGATAAAACTCCTATTTTTATTCAAAATATGAAAATGGAAAAGACTCCAAACAGTTGGAACTTTGAAGTTTCTCTCTCAGTCTCCAGTATCTATATGACGATTCATTTATTTATTTAGGTAGAACAAAGTTGAGTCATGTTTTCCAAATGTTCATTAAGGTTTTGGTTGTGCTCAGGCAATAAGTAGAGCTCTTCATTATTCCCTTACAACTGACTTGCCCATTGATGCTGATTGCACTACTAATTCTGCTGTCAGCAAGCAACAGATATCCCCTGTGGAGGGAGATGATGCTAAGCTTTTAAAAAACCTTGGAGGGAAGCTGTGACAACAGTTAAGGTGACAGTGGCTGCTGAAAGCTGCCATATCACTGAGATCCTTCTCTGAAGGAAATAACCAGGCCTGTGAGATCAGGAAAGAGCTAGCAGGGTAATTGTTTTGCTTAATATGTGACAGTCTAAATTATTTCCTTTCAATGTTAGTATCAAAAATCCTGCCTGTTATTAACAGATAGCTACACAAAGAGAAACAGAGACTGCTTATCACATGACAACATTGTACTGGGAATATGAATGTGTTTTCTTCTCAGCTGAGAAATGTTTTCTCTTAATTTTGTAAATTAGCCTTCTTATTCAACTTCTCTTTTAAAGTGTAGACCACACAGCTAGGTTTTGGGTTTGCTTTTTATATTATTACTACAGACTATCTGTGCCTTGTCAAAAGTCCTTCATATGCTGGTCAGTTCATTTCTTCAAGAAACACCGTCAAGATGTTTCTATTTGCTTCCTCCTGTTCCCTTCATGTGGCACATCCTTCTTAGGTTACATCCTGTGATGAGATTCATCAGTCTCAGCAAATGACCTGAAAACAGATCAGATGCTGGATAGTAGGAACAAGTTCTGCACCATCAGGGTAGTGGAACACTGGGACAGGTTACCCAGTTAAGTGGTTGAGACCCCATCCCTGAAGATATTGAAAGTGAGGCTCAACAAAGCTCTGGGCAACCTGATTTAGTTGAGGATGACCCTGATTACTGCAGAGGGAATTGGACCAGATGGCATTTGGAGGTCCGTTCCAACACAGATTGTATGAACACTGTCTAGTTCTGTTTTCTGTAGTACTACGCATGATGAAGAATTTCCTTATTCATCACTTTTGTGGTCTGACTATGAGATTCCTGAATGTCTGAGGAAGATCTGAAGGAGTGGTCAGAATTTGCTTGCATTCTGCTACAAAAAAAAAAGTATATTAAAAATATCTGACAAAAACTAAAGACCAGAGTTTTCACATAGGAATAGTTGCTAGATTTATTTAGATTGGATTATGAAGAAGAAAGAGGAAGAGGTAAGTTTTTTTGAGAGGTCAAAATTTTCTGTATAAATGTGGAAATTTCAGGAGAAAAAGAAATGTATCAACTGAAGGCATAGTTATTCCTTAAGCTATTAATTTCATACTACAAATCTAAAATTATTTTGGAAGTTTTTGGAGTGGTTCTTTTATTTTTTTAGTTTTGTCATTAACAGGACGTATTCAGTCTGACTAAATGTCATGTTTGTTGTCTTAACATTTAGGACTTCTCAGAAATCTTGTTGGCTTGGAGCTAATAATGATGTAGCTTGCAGCTCTAAATTATCTCATAATAAATATGCTTTCCATAAAAATTAGACAAGTAATCTGTAATCCAAAGTTCTTTATTTCTTTACTTCCAGTCATGTGCAAGGAAGGCACAGTGGATTTGTGAATTTAATAAACAGACTTAAGATAAAAATTAATTTATACGGAAAAAATTATAACCTGTTGCATAATTACTGCACAAAATTGTGAAGATCTGGTAGTTTTTGTTTTGTTTTGTTTTTTAATATGGGTTTTGATATTTTTATTGTATTTTTCAGCTGACTATAAAAATGCAGCACTAGCTACTGGAAAAAAGATAACTTGCAAAGAGTTGCAAAAATTTCAAGGTGTTTATTTTCCATCCCTCAAACCAATACTTTGGGCATGTGTTTTTTGTTTTGTTTTGTTTTGTTTCTGTCAGTGTGAAGATTTTATGATTCTTGAACCTAACTTATTTGGGTGAAAAACTGCTGGTGGATAACAGCCAGACTGTAGAAACTCTCTTTGACCAACTTTTTTTGACTACTCTAAATTAATCACTTGTTTCCCAGCCTAATGTCTAAACAGAGAGCATACCCCTTTCACTTGCAAAATACTCTCACACAAAATGAATTACCTTCCCACCACCTTGGTTACTTGCCAAGGAGTACTTTTATTTTTCCACTAGGAAAAAGAAAATCAGCTTGGATTTTGCTTGCTAGAGCCTTCTGCATTTTAATTCTGAACTCTGAATGAACATCAGAGGGGCCTTATGATGTTTTGCACAAAAGTGCCTGTGTTCATAGTTTTACTCAAGACACCCAAAATAGCATGCAGTAAGCAGTGTCCTACTGCGAGTTTTCAAAAGTAAAAGCACAAGTGACTTATACTGGCAGGAAGCTGCAACTCTTAAAGCTTTCCAAGGATTTGTGAAGTAGAAAAGAACTGCTTACTTCTCTGCATCAGTCAACTTTTACTATATCCATTTTTTTATACCTAGAAGGTCCTGAGGTTACACAGGTAAGATCTTGATTTTTTTTTCCTATCTTTAAAAATCAAATTTAAAGCATTTAGCTGTGTGTCTACAATGCGAAAACCACACAGGCAAAGCCAAAACCAGAAGTGACTTAAAACTTCTAGAAGGAGAAATCTGCTTTTGTTGTTTCCTCAGAGTCCAACGACTAACTTCTATAGCTGAGGAAGTCCAACTTTCAAAGTTGGATTTGCCAGAGGAAATGCTTGCTATGCCTGTTTTGTGTTCAACTTGCATATAGAAAAATTTCATCTAAGACCCCCACCCCTGACAGGCTGTTTGCGATTGCTTCATCTTCACTTATGCAAGTGTTTGTCACTAAAATGTGCTTACAATCCCTGAAGGTGATATCAAGCAAAGTAAAAAGTCTCTTGTTTTACAGGAACACTTAGAAAAACTCCCTGGCTTGCTACTCTTCCTTCTACACCGGCAATAATAATTTCACTTAAAAAAAAAACAACCAACCAACCAATCAAACAAACAAAAAAACCCGAACTTGTCTTTACTTTCACATTTCTGTTACCATCTCTGTTTATAATCTCACAGATAGCAACTGTGAAGTCTTTCAGACCACAGAAAAAGGAATGCCTCTCCTTTTGTTGTTTTGAAGTGTAAAATGGCAATTTGCTAGGAAATAAGATGTTCAAAGAGTGCTGCAGGATATATGTTGTCAAAATATTTGTGTTCCATGTTACTTTCATAAACCTTATATTGGGAGGCAGAGTGGGAATTTATTTTTCAGGTTCAAACTCTCCAATTAGACTTTTTTCAGGAAACAGACAGTAGAGTATAACTCAGAGATGTTTAATAGCTGCTGATTGGCTATTAAAATGCTGATTATCTGTCAGCTTGTCCATTTTTACAAGTTATTTTGGTATGAAACTGGCAGGAATTATTTGGCTTTTGGATTATATGATTATTTTTTAACAGTTGGCTATTTAGAATCATTTGTTGCAAAAGAATGCCAGCTACACTGCTTTTAATTCATACCAGGACAAATTTGCACTGAGGTGCAAAAAAGAATTTGTGGAGTCAGTTTGAGGAGTTGTAATGATACACTTCTATGTTCAGCATTTTCCTGTTAGAAATGGTGAACCAAGCATTTACACAAAATTAATATAGGGCTGTGTCTGGAGTACCTATTTTGTGTGTTTTTCCAGACTAGAAGATGAATTGGGTTAAGAGTTAGAATACAATGAAAATATATTCTTGGAATTATTTTTAAGTAATTGAGGGAGGAAGAAAGAGGGACTTGCTCACTAAATACTCTAAGAAAAGCAGCTTTAAATTGAAGAACAAAATTACAAATTACTACAGATAGCTGTGCATTTTGAGAACAAAAATGTAACTATTTTAACCTAGTGCTAGGTAATTTATATATTTTAAATTGTGCTCATTTTACATTCAGAACAGCTAAAATGTAGAATATTTTAAAAAATGGACTCAATATGCCTCCTCTTTGTTTCAGAGTACTTTGCAGTATCAGATAATATCAGCACACAAAATAAGTAGTGTGGAATATGCTATACAGGCAGATTTTAATATTGCCCATGGTTTAAGATATTTTTTACTTCTTAACATTGACTTTTGTTTTATTTGCTTTGATGCTTTATAACTCTTTGAGGTGAAACTTCTTTGCGTCACATTTACCTTTTAAGTCTAAAAAACACCAAAAAAAAAAAAAAAACAACCCCACAAACCCCAAAACAAACCAATCCCACAACACCCAAACAAACTAAAATTAAAAAGAACAAAACACACACCAAAACCCCAGACAAACAAACCCACAAAGAGAGAACCACACTCAAACAAAAAGCCCACAACAAACCCTAAACAGAATCAAAAAACTTTGCAAAGAAAACTGTGTATATTTCCTGTCTCAAAACATTCAAAATCATTAAATGAGAGCTAGATATTGAACCCACAATTTATCAGGACATGGATTTAAGAGTTTATGTTTTACACTGCTTTGCAAACAGCTTGTGGTTCTCTGAATGTGGTCACAAGTGAACAGAGTTCATTTCCTAGGGGTTTTACCCACAGTGACTAAACACAGGAGCTAAAACCCAAAAAGATGTGAGTCTTTGTGAAATCATTAATCTGTGATTTATAGACAATTGGAAGTACTCTGAAGCTTTCAAGAAAACTGACAACCGATTTCAGAAATAAAGCTGAGAAAATCATAATACAGCAGCATGTAAGAATTTATATAATCCAGAATAAAGTTTTTCTGCATGTTTTTCCAAATGTACTGGAAGCAATTGTACAACCAGAGACAAATACATACTTTGTGTTACATGTTGGCATGAGGAGTATGAATGTGCAAACTGATGCAGAAGCTTCCTAGCACCCCTCACACAGTTGCATGTATTTTTGAGAAGATGGACACGGACTGGAAGTAGTCCCATATTTGACTGTCTTTGGACTTAGTATCTGAGGTGACATGAAATGAGGTATTTTTTTCTCTAAATACTCCAAACTCTTTCTGTCTTTGATCCTTCTGATGAAAAACACAGGAACAGTCATCCAAGACCACGAGCTTCAACAATGGTTTGGTCACACTTCAGAGAAATCACAGAATCAGAGAAGCATTCAGGTTGGATAAGACCCTCAGGATCACCAAGTCCAACCAAGAACCCTACTCTACAAGGTTCACCCCTAAACCATATCCCCAAGCACCACATCCAAATGACCTTTAAACACATCCAAGGCTGGTGACTTAACCACGTCCCTGGGCAGCCCATTCCAATATTTGAGCACTCTTTCTGTGAAAAAATGGTATCCTTTCCAGGCACTTCAGTTTCCTGTAAAGCCCACAGAAAACTTGAGGGAAAGAATGAAGGGAAAGGAGGACCTGTCAATATGGTACAAACTATAAACCCCTCATCTTTGCTAACAAATTGGAAAACACTGCTAGCTTCAATGCCTTGTACATCTTCAAACAGCTGATCTTTCACTCTGACTTACTCCGTGAGATGTAGATAACCATTGGAGAAGATTAAAGGTGTTCTTTTTATGTATCGCTGTGATATTTATTGGCTGGACAAAATTTACCCTGAATGGTAATTCCCCATGGTAGATGAGCTAGATGATTTATGCTACTTTATATCCCTTGTGGTAGTCCTAGAAAATAAAATGATGTTTCCAGATGAATCAGGATGACAACCAGACTTAGAGAATGAAAATGTGGTAGGTGTATTCATTTTCCCCTTAACATCAAATTTAACATATAAATTGAATTGGTTTCAAATGGCAGATCATTAGATAGCTGGTGTGCATAGCTATTTTCATAAAAGACTGACCCATGAAATGTATAAATAGCATTTGGAAATGTCACATAGAGATAAACTGTGCTGATTGCTCACATTTTCATATGCAAACATTCAGGAGTGCGCAAATGTTATAAAATTAGACCCATTTTCTAATGCCTTACATGTTAATATTCTAATCAGTCCTTTATCTAAGCTGGGTTTTTTTTAAGTGATCATCTTCTGCAAGGATTTTTTTTTTCCCATTTTAAAGATTATAGGAAAACAGAGCTTAGACTTAACATCTATCATAGTTTAAGGCCAGTTTGAAAGTATGGGGACTAAAGGGGCTCAGTTACCTGAACATTTTAATGCCATTTTAACATTTTAATTTTAAACCCTATAGGAAAGTTTTACAAGTGACAGAACACCCTTGACTGGCAGCAGGGAGATGCTACAGGAATATTTCAGGAGGAATATCAGACAAGTCAGCACAGCCATCCCCACCATGGCATGCAGTCTGCAATGTGGCCATAGGGGTCCTGAAGTCTTTCCTTTTCCCTTTGACTCCTCTCACATGTACCCAAATACCTTCTCCCCTATGTACCTTTGAGGAACTGCAACCCCATCAATTACTGGTTACACAGGTACTGTCTGACTGAGATCCCTGCTTTGAATCCCTTCAGCACCCCACAGCAGCCCATGGACATGATTGTGGATTAAGAAGGTCCCTTTTGGCTTTTCTCTTCTGCTAGCAGCTCCTGCAGCCATGGGGATGGTGACTGCATTCAGGGACCTTTGCTGTTCTGGTGACAGAGCTGCTCCCCTGCAAAGTGGGGTTCACATCTTATGATAGAATCATAGAATTGTCAGGGTTGGAAGGGACCTCAAGGATCATCTAGTTCCAAGCCCCCTGCAATGGGCAGGGACACCTCACACTAGATCAGGTTGCTCAGAGTCCCATCCAGCCTGGCCTCAAAAACTTCCAGGGATGGAAGCACTTCCAGGCCCAGCCATGAACATACAAAGAGGTAGTAAATTTCTCAAGAGATACATTGGTAGAGGCAGATAAAACAGAGCTGCACTGGAAGCATGAGCCTCCCATCAGGTGCTAATCCCAAAGCCAGATTTTGAAGAATACTTTCTTGATAGGCAGAGCTAGTTAGTTCCACCATCTCCATCTGAACGGCCAAACAACTGTCTGCTCTTAGCAATCTAGCATCAACAAAAAATGAAACAAAACATTTCCTGTTACACCAAGTCCTTAAAATTAAATCTAAGAATGAAGTTACATTAAATAATAATAATAATAATAAACCCAACAGCTTTTCTCAGTAGATCAAATATCTCAAGTCTTGCAAATGGAACTATTCTCTCAGAAGAAAATTTAAAGCAAGAACTTAACCCCAGATATAGTGTCTACAAGCATAGGTTTGTAGCATGTTTGAAGCGTTCAAAGAAACTCTGAAATATAAATTTATAATCACATTTAACAGATATACATTATACAAACAGGAAATGTAAGTAATTCAAATACCTGAGCAACTGCTCTGTTGTCACAAATCACGAACTTCTGCTTTTTAATTTATGAAGGTCTTTGTCGTGCGGTTTGCTTTTTAGTTATTTATCTGTTTGTTTGTTCTGATAGATAGCCTGTTTGGAATACCAAAGTACTTCCAAATGGAGAAATACTGGTGAAGTTTAAGCTATTATAACATGATTCAGTCTATTTTGTTTCAAACAAAAACAAGGCAGCACAGCAAAAAGTGTTGCATCATAGAAATACTAGACTCTATTCTCAAGTGTTGCTCATCATAAATGTCAAAGAGAGTAAAAGTTGTACTATTTCAGCAGGATATCTGAGGATAAAATCTGATGGTACAATTTCAATGTCTTTTTATAGACAACATCTTTAGTTTTCTAGAGGTTTGTAATTTCTGTGTGTAGGCTTTCTTAAGCCTGGTTATGCTGAAGCAATGCTTACTATACCTAAGCAGGGAAGTGAGATGAGGCTACTACTTCACATAGCAATGTAAGGACAGTGAATTGTCCTGTTGGACAATGAATGATGTCAGTAAAAGACTGATATCCTATTCACCTATAATGCATGAAAAAATGAGATTTTTAATAGATGTGTGACAAAAAATCACAGAAAATTATGAAGTGAGTAAATAAAAAAACCCTTAGTTTTGATTTTTTTTTTCACATCCAAAAGCAGCTTATTTGTTTTCTTTCTATACCATGAGATCTATGCATTTATGATTTACACATGATAGAATGATACCATAGGAATCTGATATGTTGACCATATTGATCATAAATCATAGTAATCAGAAGGAGGAAAAACATTCTGCTAATCAGCTGTGCTAAGTAGGGATTCAACATATGAGAGAAAAAAGTTTTTGTAATATAGTGGAAAACATGAAAAAAATGTCAAGTCCTTTGGATAACGTTGTTAGGTACAACTGAGAGACAAATGGGTTCTAAAATGTTCTTCTATTATGATTCAAAGAACCTTCTACCAAGAAGATAAATAGCACCTTTTATAAGAATTTCAAACATTATTTTAAGCTAGTTAATTTATGAAACATCTTTGTTCTGGTGTAATTTCCTTTATTGGAGTAATCTCTCTACTTAAAACGCAAAACATATCTAACAGAGGAACTGTGAGCTGTGCTTCTAAATGTAAATCAGTGCTAACGTATTTAACAAGAGGCACCTTGATCTTCACTAATATTAATATGAACTCTGAAATGAAAAAAAAAAAAAAAAAAGCAAACAAACTTGTTCAAAAATAGAATATTTCTGTGGAGATGGCAATAGTATTAAGAATGCATCATAGAATCATAGAATGTCCAGGCTGGAAGGGAGCTCTGAAGGTCACCCTGTCCAACCCCCCTGCAGTCAGCAGGGACATCCTCCACTAGACCAGGCTGCCCAGAGCCCTGTCAAGCCTCACCTGGAATATCTCCAGGGATGGGGCCCCAACCACCTCCCTGAGAAACCTGTGTCAGTGTTCCACCACCCTCATAGTAATGAACCTGTTCCTAACATCCAATCTAAATCTGCTCTTCTCCAGTTTGAAGCCACTGTCCCTTGTCCTGTCACTGCAGCCCTTTGTCAACAGTCTCTCTCCATCCTTCTTGTAGGCCCTTTTTAGGTACTGGAAGGCCTCTATTAGGTCTCACCAGAGCCTCCTCTTCTCCAGGCTGAATGCTGTTCATTTGACCTGTTTGTAGATGTCTTTTAGGTAATTTATTAGCTTGGGTTAATTATCAAGACTCTCTCTAGACAGAAAAGAGGGATTAGGACTTCACAGGTTAGTTACCTTTCTTATAATTCAGTAAGACAGAGATGCTTTACTCTTTCCTTTGCCTATTGAGGGAGACTGTGTAGACACATTACAGTCTTAAGAAAACCTGGGAGCCCCAGAGTTTGCATTATTAAAACCAAAAATTCTGTATCATAAAGAATAATCGGTCACAGGCATTGAGAAAACGTTAGATAAAATCTTAGGCTATTAACAGGCCTATAATACCTTTGAATCTGCAATAAACACTGTAAAAGTTCATCTTATGGCCACATTTTTTCAATTATTAGGAGTTTTAGTCTATATTGTGTTCTGTTCTTCTGGCAATAAAATTATTTTTTCTACTTCATTTAGCAGCTTCATTTACCAGGGAATGATTTTAGGAGTAGCATTGATTCACACAAATATTACTAAAACTGATAATGCAACAAAATAGTAACAAGTAAAGGTAAAAAAGAATTTAAAAAAAAGGAAAAGTAGACATTTTGTACATTGTAACTTTGGCCAAGGATCTGATATTTCTTGTCAAAGTGACAGTGGATACCTGTGGAGAAGCACTGGATGTTTTTTACTCAGCAGAAACTGTGAATAAGTTTGATTTAACTGAGACAGAGAGGCTGCAAATTGATTTCTTGATTCATTTAGGACACAGTCAGACGTAGCACATAGAAAACCCTAGAGAGAAGAGGACAGCATTATTGTTTCCTTCCTTAATAGGTGTAAAAGGCTGGAACTCTGTCAAGTGGCAGCAAGTTCATCTGTATAAAAGACAATATAAGATATTTGCCTGTCAGAAACATCGATCTCTGGATGCAAGGGAGAACCATAGGTGACAGCCTCAGCAGCCACTGATAGGTTGCTGCTTCCTGCAGCTGGGAGAAGGAGATAACATGGGGATGCTGAGCCAACCCAGCTCTGCTGCCAGTCACATCACCAGCTCAGGCTTGCAGACTTCAGCTGCACTGCTGATAAATCACAGGAGGTTTATTAGTCACAGCCTGCTTGGCCTCGCCATATATTGCTTCAGGAAGTTAATGGTTAGTTTAAAAAAAATGATGCAAAATTAGTTCAAAATTAGCTAAAAATCAGTTTTAAAAAGCCCAAATTTAAATTTATATGTATACTCACATCCCTCTCTCAGGAGAGGAAATAAGCAATACATTTCAAGTTTTGAAAAGCTCAGATGCTAAACTGCATGTTTTCACATATTAAAATCCTACCATTTTATTTTTAAACATCCACATATAACATGATAGCATGTGATTTGTCTTTTCAAACAACAAGAAGCAAGAGGGCCTTGACCAGGGGCAGCAGAAGTGGCTACTGAAGAAGAGAGGCAAAAGGTGGCCTAAAATTGAGCTGCTACTGAAAAAACAATAATGTCAGACTGTAAGCTATGAATAATAAACTATCCTTTAAGAGGATTGCAGAGGAGCAAGGTAGTGCTCTAAAGGAGTGAAAAGGGGACTTCTTACCATTCATTTACCATTTAGCACAGAAAGAACTGAATTTTTAATATAGAACAATGCTGGGCTGCGGGCTGGGTGAGAAAGCACTCTTCAAGGTGAAGTGCTTTCAGCACAGATGAATTATGTGCTGTGTATACTGAATCGGTTGCTATTTTCACAATCTGTGATTTAAGATTACCTCTTTAAAAATCCTGCTTGGTTTCTATATGATCTTAGATGCAAATGGTTCATTATCCAGTTTAATATCAATATATGGAAAAAAGAAAATCAAGTAGTGTGATCCACAAATATAAATGGCCTAATTTCATGTTCATATGTACCAAATGTATTTGCATAAGATGACTTTTTTTTCCCCCTTTTTTTCTTTTTCTTCTGATATTCTTTTAACAGTGGAAATTATTCCTTTGAAACTTTTCAGAGAATTTGATCAGCTTGAAACTTTTGACTTTGAAACAGTTTAGAGTTAAGCCATTTCCTCAAGGTAAATACCTTTTTCAAACAAATTTTAAGTGCTAGTAGTGTTCTATTTATTTTAAATATTACTGTGTGCATTCTGTAAAACCCACCTGATAATCAAGCAGAGAAAATGGCAAGTCCTTCCCACAGGCAAATTCAGAAGTTCTAAAATCCCTTATCTACTCCTCATTCTAGCTGGCATGGTACTTCTTTTCTTTTGGAGGTTGTGTGTGAATGTTCCATACACTTGTTTCTTTTAGTATTACCTAATCCTTCTTGACATTTTTTCAGCAATGAGCAGAGTCAACACATTAGATTTACTGGTTACTCTACAGACTAGAGCTTATTCTCATGTTCTCCTAAGAAAGCTTAGGGACCCTTGCATTTATTTGTCAGGAAAATGACACTTTCTACCCAGTGGGGAATTTTTCTTTTGTTTTCACAATGTTGTGCTACTGCTCTTAGCGAGGATAACAGCCTTGGCCCCTTCCCAGAGAGAGGGATTTCTGTGCCGTGCTTAAAATTCCACAGCACCATGCCAATACACTGTCCCTGTTTCTACTCCTTTGTTACCACATGGCTGCAAGGGTGAAATAGTACAATAACATAATCAGCATTAGTGACATACATTTTGAGTCACATTTCAGTAAAGGGCAAGGAAGTCACAAAAGTAATTTGAAGGAAAATGAGAAGGAAACTGTACAGAATTTACTTTCCTGGCTGATAGCATATTGGTAATAGCAAGAATTGAAATATTTTTAGTGCTCTTTTGAAAATCTTTATAACAAAAGTGTGAGACCAGGGAGTAATCCCAGTTTATCTCTGCATGTATTTTCAGCTAGTTGTCTAAATACTTTAATCTTAGGGATTTTTAAAGAAAGCACTAGTGAAATTATTATGAACTACTGAATGATGTTTCAGCCCTAGGTAATTGAGAACATCTCTGTATTTTACAAATACCCCACATCAGAGAATACCCTCCCATTCATTATACTGGCATAGGATGTCCTTTGTGAAAGTAGTTAAATGTATTTCTGTGATTTAAGCACTAAATTTAAGAGGAGGCTTTTAATTCTGAGTGTTCATAGGACAGATATTTTGTTTTCTTTAAAATGAATGTTTACTATTGAAGGTTAAATAGGCTGTAGCACTTACAGTACAAAGTCCATATGCCCTGTTACAGCCTTTGAGGTAAAAAAAGAAAAAAAAATATGCAAAGACAAGAACTAACCAGAAGAATAAAAACTAGATTTATATCAGAACTCCACAGTTACAGAACATCTGTAACCTGGAGTACTGTGTTCAGGTCTGGAGCCCTCAATACAAGAAGGACATGGACCTCATGGAGCAGGTCCAGAGGAGGACCACAAAAATGATCAGGGAGCTGGAGCACCTCTGCTACGAGGACAGGCTGAGGGAGCTGGGGCTGTTCAGCCTGGACAAGAGAAGTCTCCCAGGAGACCTAATAGCTACCTTCCAGTACCTGAAAGGGGCCTACTGAAAGAAGGCTGGAGAAAGACTGTTTACAAAGGCCCATAGTGGTAGGAGGAGGAACAATGGCTTCAAACTAGAGAAGAGGAGATTTAGATTGGAGATTAGGAGCAAATTCTTTACCATGAAGGTAGTGGAACACTGCAACAGGTTGCCTGGCAAGGTGGTTGGGGCCCCATCCTTAGAGATACTCAGGTTGAGGCTCAAGAGGTCTCTGGGCAGCCTGATCTAGTTGAGGATGCTCCTGATGAATACAGAGGGTTTTGGACCTTTAGAGGTCCCTTCCAACCCAGACCATTCTATGATTGTATGATCTTCTAATCAAAGAAAAAAAAATAGAAGCAAATCCATAAGAGCCTCTAAAAATATCAAACAGTAGTAGAGATTAGAGAAGGGAGATGAGAGAAAACCTATCATTAAAGAGGATGCCTATCTTATTTCACAGATTGTGAGATCTTCTGGACAAAGAGCTAGCATAAAATCACCAAAAATAAAAAGAATTTAAAAACCTTCTATTATTGTATAGGACAACAAAATAAATTTATGAGAGAGGAGTATGTAACTGTTATCTGTTTTCTTTCACTTTTGTTAACAATCTTCTCTTTATTTCTCTGAATAGTTTTCCACATCCTGTTGGCCTCTCATGCCATTTACCCACTAATTACAAGTCTTGGGCAAGAATCCATAAAAGGACTGAAACCTGGCATGACGCAACGTGTAAATGCAGTGATAAAATCTGATAGCCTGATATGAGCAGTAGAATTCCACCCAGGGAGAAATGTAGGTGTTAGACCACAGTTTAAATGAAAAGTGCAAGAGAAACTTTCATCTTCAACTTCCTGCTGAAAGCTGGCCATAGAAATAAACGCAAAAAAAAGAATGGAATAAAACAACATGCATCAAAATAAAGCTGTTGTGACAATTCCTGTCTAGGCAGTTCATTTCACACTTGCAGGATTAAAATGAATAACTGTTCTCTGGAATTTCATGAAAAGGGGCTACAAAATTAATTAATCTAAGGAATTAAGTTATGGAAAACTAATTCTCTAAGACATTGAAGTTACAGGTAGATTTAATGGTTAAAATGTCCCTATGAATTTACTAACACAAAGTTAGCAAAGAATAGTTATGATTTTTATAATATTTGCCAATGCCATTTAGGAAAGTTGTAGTACAGCACGCCTGGTTTAAGATTTGAATCTGCCCAACTGCTAAATGAAAGTGAAATTAAGGAGACAGACATTGTTCTCAGACTTAGTAGGAGATCTAAAATCAGTCCCATGCAAAAGATTTCCAATTCATGATCAAGAGGGCTGAGAAGCAGAGAATTGCCCGAACTAAGCATATGCATAACTATTTTTTTAATTATTTTTCCACATCCATCTTGACACCACCCAGCATAACAGCTGACTATATCACACTTTTCTTTTAATCCAGAAGTATTTAATGCCTCTAAATAAATCATACTGTCCATGATAAAATGATCATAGAATCATAATCATCGAACCATAGAATCATAAAATGGTCTGGATTGGAAGGGACCTCTAAAGGTCAGCAAGTCCAACCTCCTCTGCAGTAAGCAGAGGCATCCTCGACTACATCAGGTTGCCTGGAGCCCTGTCAAGCCTCACCTTGAATATAATGTGATTCATAAGACATTCTTCAAGAGACTTCTCCTTCATTCTTGCTCTTTCACATCTTTGTTACCTGAGCAGCGTCACTGAAAATTATAGCTGAGGACTGGGAACCAGAACAATTGACTCCAGCCCTGATGTTTTCACTAGACTAAAATTCAAAGTCTGCTGTCCTCTGACTCTGTCAGTGTTAAATCCACATGGCTTTTATGGAGTTTAAAAACTCTTAATAAATTAATAAAATAACTCACAGCCTCTCTTAAGATAGAAAGCACTGCTGTAATAATACCGTGGGTTTTTTGTTCCTTTTCATTCCCTTTAACTTTTTGATTGGCCTACTACCCAACATAAAAGTACTTTCGAGATATCGTGGGGCAATCAAAGCCCATTTTTCATTAGCTAAGGAACTGACACCTATTTATTAAATATATATATAATCCATTAACTGTGGACTTTATAGACCTAAATAATTTAAGATCATTAGTGTCTGCAGGATATGAGTTTTGGCTTATATAAACTGGTGAATGAAGTCTTTGTCCATTCAGTTACTATGGTAACTTTATGGACTTCCCAGTTTCAGCTGGCTTGCAATGAATTAAAGTTAGAAACTCTGACAGACTTCTGAAAGAAGGGGAATTATGTGGATGAAACTAGCTTTAAAGAAGTGAGATACCCATACAAACCCACTTCAGTAATTTCTTTTGTAAGAACTTATTCTGGGATCAAATTTAAACAATTTGATATTGTGAATCATGGCATCTTCGAGAGCTGACATTCGTCCTTGGAGAGTTGCATATTTGTATATTTAAATAGATTGAAATTATCCACTTGGCTGTGTAGGAACCAGAGAGTGCTTTAAAGCCTGCCAAACATCCAACAACACAGTATGACCTGAACAAAGACTTTTAGAAAAGCAAGTTTCAACACAAACTCCAGTGATGTTTCTGACTTCCTGATTAATGGATTTTTACTAAAAAGGGAGTTTATAATTAATAAGAATGTCCCAAGACACCTTAATTTGATTTGAGGTGAGGACTATGCTGAATGATAATGGAAATAAAATCAGTATTTTACCACCTCATTTTGTAGGAAGAGATACATTACATGTATCAGGCAGCAATAAGAGAAGGTGAAACTTTATTGTATGGATAAGCATGAAGATAAACAAAATTTATGCTCAAACAATAAAAAGTATCAAAAATTAGGTCCCAGATACTATGGAATATGGATTTTTTATTTTTTAATTTACTTTTTTTTTAACCTGAAACTCTTCTCTGATATTAAGTTAGAGTATAGGAGTAACAGAGAGATCTAAAGTGAGTCATATCCTTTAAAAATAGCTTCAACATCCAGAAGTATTACAGCATATAATAGCAACAAATAGATAGGGCTTTCTATTTTTAAGATATTTTGTTGGGTTTTTTTATGACTCACATAAAATGTCATTCCACTAAAATAATTTCTACAATGCACAATTTAAAAATATGATGATGTTTATTAGACTATGTTTGGAATATTTTATTCCACATCTTGAAATAAAACAGAAAAGCAATCTTTTCTGAAAATCTTTGATATGCAATTGATTATACAACAACCTTTATTTGGTCCTGATGCCTAATGCTCTGTTCTTCTGTTCTGAATACCTTGGTGCCTAGAGAGTGCTTGCAAAGTTTAATGGAATCAAATGAGAAACATTTTGGATTAATTTATCTTAGGTTTATGAGAAAGAGAGAAAAAGGCTATTAGCCTTTAGTGTAATTGATCAAATGAATGAAGAAAGAGGACAAGTTTTGTTCCTTGTAACAGTGCAGAACAGTGAAATATTGAAGGAAAAGGAGTAAGAGATAGACAAACTCCTGCTCATTGAGACTTAAGCAGAACTGAAATTGAGATTTCTCCATTGCAGGAGATATTGGAAGATTCATTAGATCAGAACTTGACTAAGAGAATGAAAAGGCAAGAAACAGTATTAAACTTTTAGTCAGTTTGTCAGGTGTTTTTTCCATCTCTACTTCTCACTAGTCTGAAAGCAACAAACACTCTTTAGTTTGCTATCTCTATCAAAAAGCAGACAAATTCTACCCTTTCCTCCCTGATATTATTGCAGACTTTCTGAGAGGTGCATTGTTTCAGCATGTGGTGGCACACAGAGAGCTTGTGCATATGTATGCAACAGACATTGTCTGCTCATGAATTTAAATTGTATCTTTAAACTTTATTGTGTGCCAGAGAAAATTTTCTAGCTTATAATGAGAGCTCTTGATACTATTAAAAGTACCTGTTCCCTGCTTTATTTACCTTAATGCTCTTTATTGATAAACAGAGCACAAAGTAAGTTAATGAAAATTTAAAATCACCATTTTTTCTTTCCTTTTCTTAACGTGAATGTATGGTTTCCTTAACTGCTCACAAGGGACTGTTTTTTTATGATTATTTCTTTACTTTGCAAAGGAATCCTAGTAAGTTTCCTTAAATACAACCATTTTAATCTGATTTCGTTCTGCTCTCACACTGGCATAGTCTAGGTAATTTAAGGGTGCTTCTTATTTACCTCATTTAATGTGGAAAATAGGCTCTAAAGCTAAACCCACAAGTTTAATGATGATTCAAATTATAGCAAAAAGCATCTGTTTAACTGAAAAAAATGAAGCTTCTTTTCATCCTTGGGCATTTCATGTTTGGAGGAATTCATTCTCCTCAAAAAAACCCATGAGAAAGGTGAATTCATTACACTTGTGGTTTTAGCGTGTGCAAAGTATAATTATGAATGGAAGCAAAAAATGGGAACCTGAATCCTAAAGAGAATTTTACAGCTCTTCCTGAAAATCATTTGGCAAACAGATTCAAGTGTGAATCACAGAATGTGGTCCTTTACATCGTTATGCTGACAAGTGGTTCTTCAGTACTGAGTGGTATCCTGCAGAGCCAAAACTGTTCTAGTAGCATTTGCCCAGTGAATCAAACATCTTGTAATTGGATTTGCTACTTCCCTACAATAAAAAGCAAATGCCAGAAGGCAAGAATTTCTGCTTTTTACTGCATGCATGTGTTAGACTTTTTAATCAGCAAAATATTTGTGCTGAAAGACAAGCGTTTAGTCATAATTTTACACGGTGCAAAACTATCTTAAAAATAAATAATAATCATAGTTAAGGAAAGCCACAATTAAAACTAAACACTTTTAGTGTAGAGAGTGCAGCATATTTCAGCTACTGGCACAACTGAATCTTGTAGCAGCTGAGCATCTGTTTACTAAATTAATTTTTTCATCAGAATAAAATTGCTGAAGCTATTGAATGAGTGCAGAAAACATAATTTTTCATAAGTTAAGTCCTAAGGTAAGCATTTCAATTTCTCTTTAGTTAGGAAGCATCTGGCCTGGAGCAGGGTGTAGCCATGTGGCTCTAAAAAAAGAACTAACTATAATAATTTGTTTACCAGTTTTTAGACAAGAGATACAGATATTTCTACTTTATTTTAAATTCTTTTTTCTTCATTACAAGAAACTAAAGTTCAAATATCTGTGTCATGTGTCTTTAAAACTATTCACTGAATAACTTATCTTCTTCACTTAATAATTTGGAAAAGCTATGATTCCAAAAGGAGAGAAGATACCACAGCAATCAGGGAAAAATATAATTACCTTTGAGGAATCTACTGGAGATCTGGGTATGTGTTACTGTGACATTCTTCATGATGTTTGCTGGATCCTTTTGTGGGACTCCAAAAGAAACTTTTAATTTTTCATTAATTTTGATGTTGCAGATTTAATTCTAGTATTATTTTAATTCCAACTGAAAAACAATAATACAGGGAAAGTTTACAATAATATTAGATTGTCTTTGCCCGCATCTACATGCAGTATTTACTTTAACGCTGGTTAGACAATATCAGTTAGGTTACCTTAACACTCCCCAAAGGTCACTTCTGCAGAAGGAAGGTAGTCTGGCAAAGTCTTGCCCACTAGAAGTTTATCCTTCTCCACACATTCTGTTCAGTTGATGGGAATGGTGTGGATGACTCTGCCTCTGTACTCAGAGGCTTTTTAAATCGGTTGGGTAATCTTTACCAGGCTAAAGGAGCTCAGAGGATTGCAGCAAGAAGACTTGGGTCTCCCTCTGCCTTGGGTGCAACTGAAATGTTGAGTCTGCACTTCCAGCTCTGTGCAATATGACTGATATCAGTCAGTGAAATTATTTCATATTCCCAAAATCATGAGAATCTTTGTACAGACAGCAGTGGCAGCAGATACCTAAGTCAAGAATAAGTATGCTGAACCAGAAATGCTAAGCTGGTCCCAGATCCATATATCTCCACCAAATTACAGATCAGCAACCAATTGCTTAGGTCTGAAAACTCTGGTGAAAAAGGCAAAAGTTTGGCTATTTCAAATTGAGTGCTCACATAGGAAATAAGTATTGTGCAGCCATTCTTATATGTCAAAGTTCAAAAGGAATAAAACAGCACTAAAAATCCCTGACTTTAATTCAGAAAAATGCTATTTCTCTGTGATGGTTTATTCATGTATTTTGGTGATTAATGTAGTTCCGTTAAGGGTAGGAGAACAACCATAGATATTGTGGCACAAGATTAGAAATTACAGAATATATCTCTCCATCCTCATCCTTTTGGTTTGTGAGCTAAGAAAGGAACAGGTCTACCACTTGGTTTCTTCAGTTCCTGCAGGAAATTTCATTCTTCAGCTTTGTTCCCTTACCTCTCATTTAAAATATGTCTTGCTTTTCCCTGTAGTTCCTATAGGTTGTTGTTGGTTTGTTGTGGTTTTGTTTGTTTTGGTTTAGTTGTTTGGGCTTTTGTTGTTGGCTTTTTTTTTTTTTTTTTTTTTTTTTTTTTTTTTGTAATGGGAGACACAGGATTTTGAGAAATAAAAATTACAGTTTGACAATGTAAAAGATATTTTGAATCTCTGTTATGGACAGACTTCTTGCTACTGCTTGTCCTGCTTTGAAGACTCAGGGTTTTGTCATCTGAATTTGCATCTGGGATTTTCTTACAGTGCCATAGATATCTTGGTAAAATACTGGGATCTGTTAGCATACTACCTGGAAAGATAATCAGTAAACAATAAATAAGAGTGACAAGATTTCTAGTCTGCCAGCCCTACGCTGATTACAATCCACAGACTTAAAGACACTAGTCAAACTAAGAAATTAATTTCTCTAAAGTTATTTTGTCTACGTATGACTGACATAATTACACTGCCAATTCTATATAATAGTTTGAAGGCCTTCTTTAATGCTACAACAGCATGTCTACAAAATGAAGAACATAATGTACCAATTAGAATGAAGTGAAATTTAGAGCAATTGCTCTCCATGTATGTGTAATACTGGGTGACTAGCAGAGACACATGAAGCTGTCCTGTGTTAATATGCACTACCAGTCAAAATAATTTGGTCATATGTCACATCGAGATGTGTGCTACACAAGACACTTCTCATGGTTAGGCAGTAGCTTTTAAAATAGCGAGCTGTGCAACAAACTAGCAAGATTATTGTTGATATAGCTCTAATTAATTGACTGAAGGTATAATTACATTTTAGATTTTTGTTCTGATAGCCACAGGATAAATTATTCAGTAGACTTGTTAGACGTAGCTGTCCAAATTGGTTGAAAACAAAGAAAACGTGTGAAAGACCAGAAAGTCAAAAAAAGATTAAATTAAAATATTTATCTCCAATACACACAATAGCTAAAATTAAACCAATGTTAACCACTAAACTATTTTTAAAAATAAATCAAGCAGATAAGCATAAGATGAGAGACATTATAGAAACAGTGACCAGAGATACAGCAAGAGTGATATCAAAAGTATCTATTCAGAAAACAAAATCAGTCAATTAATCACATAATATATGTGTGTGACCTGTGTCAACCGTGATACTCAGTAAAGAATGTTCAAAGAGTGAAATAAATTCTTGTAAATGTTAGTCCTTTATTCCCACTCTTACTTTTTATGAACTCAGTTAAACATTACTGCCACAATAGTGACTTCTGTGCCAGTCTGTGTAGTTATTAGTGGAACCAGAGGGTAGGGAATCCAGCATAGCATAGTGCATGTGTCATATTTATTCCTTAGAGGGTTAGTATGCCTTTTCCTAGTATTTCCAAATAAAATACTTAAAATACACGTAGAATGGAAAACTAACATAAGAAAGAAAATAGATCCTGACACTGATTGCAAAAGATCAACTCACAGCTGAAAATCAATGAAAATGGTAATGAAGAATTTCTAACACACCAAACCTGTAAAAAAATATTATATGCCTTTATATGATGCTTACAAGCCTAAAGAACAGGATTAAGTCCACTACTTTGCACAGAATCACAGACTGGTGGGTGCCAGAAGGGCCCCCAGAGATCATCTAGTCCAATATTCCTGCTAAATCTGGTTGCACAGGATCACATCCAGGCAGGTTTGGAATCTGTCCAGAGAAGACTCCATAACTGCTCTGGACAGCCTTTCCCAGTGCTTTGTTACCCTTACTGGGAAGAAGTTTTCCTCCTATTCAGATGGAACTTCCTGTGTTCCAGTTTGTGCCTGGTGCTTCTTGCCCTATTACTAGACACCACTGAAAAGAATCCAGCCCCATCCTTTTGACACTTGCCCTTTAGTTGTTGATAAGCATTGAGAAGACCTTCTCACAGGCTTCTCCATGTCTCTCAGCCTCTCCTCGCAAAAGAGAGGTTCCAGTTCCCTCAGCGTCTTCACAGCCCTTCCAGTACATCCCTGACTCTCTTGAACCACAGAACCCAGAACTGGACACCAGCTGCACACTCTGATATATTTTATTATTTTTCTATACAACTTTCAAAAAAGAAAAGGCTACAAAATGTGTGCATTAACTGAACTAGTTTATAGATATATATGATTAATTCTTTGGATATTCTAAAAGCAATATAAACTATGGGTCTACCATATAGTGTAAAATCTGAACTGGTCAATGAGCATCAGTCTTTTCTGGAGGGAGAATTATCAGTAATCAGTCATACAAAATTCAGCTAGGAGAAATAACCAATAGACATAGTGCAAGTGAACAAATGTATAGTTGAAACCATGAAGGTTTCTATCAGTTCAAGCTTTTTTTAGCACAGTAATCTGTGTTAGCTATAAATACCCTTTCTTCTTTATCCTATTAAGTGAAAATTAAAGACAGCAAGGCAAACAAATTTCACTCTGTTTATAATAACATTGAGGCACAAAACAGAAACTGCAACGGAAACATCAAGTTAGGCCTCTGCTTAAGTATTATATTTCAGATGCTGCATATTAATGAATTATATTGGCTTACAGGAATTCTTTCACTTTGTGTTGTTAGGGTTTTTAAATTGATGCTATTAAAACAAGAAAAAATATAATCAAATTCCAGAAAATGAATGTCTTTCAGTCTGGCATTTTTGATTCTGCTCAGTGCTTTTAAGGATGGAGAGATTTAGTTTTCTTCAGTAGTCACTATTTAAAAATCCTTTTGTGAAGTAGTACATGTATGACATGGTCCCTAATGGTCTCTGGTTAAAGAGCACCACATCCCTTATTGCCATGTTCCAGTGGTTTGCTACCTCCTAATTTAAAGGCTTTATATCAAATTATGGGGCTTTTGTTACAAAATTAATTTGGTTTTGACTTATTTTTCAGTTAACAGAACTGAAGTCAGCCCCACCTTAAATATAATCAATTGTTTGGTGGGGGTTTGTTAGTGCTCTGATTAATGATTGTTTTTTCTGTCCTTAGTCTTTTTTTTTTTCTTCTATAAATATATAACTTCACTATATCCCAGCTGTAGTTTTTAAAGTTCTTATTCTTCCCCTTGTTATTCTTGCAATGTTAGGCAGTAACAGGTATTATTTTTAATGACATGATCATAATTAAAAATAAATTCCTATTATCAAAACAATAGGAATTCAGAACCAAGTGAGACTACCAGCACACCTAAAACTAATAGCCAGTTTCAAGTTGTGATAGGATCACTTGGTGATGTTTCTTGAACAAAGCTAACAAAGGACTCTGAAACTTTGTGCCAAGAATGTAAATCTTTTCCTGTTCTACAGGACTGGGAACTAGTCACGATTTTCATTGGGTATGGAAGGAAGATACTGCTTTAAAAGTTGTAACCTATTTGTTACTATTACAACTGATACTCTCATTACTCTGTTCTAAGTATCAGTCTATTATTGCAAGCCAATGCAAGTGGCAGAGTCGATATGTACTTCCTGAGGAACAGAACAGTAGCAGAAAAATGGTCCACATTTCTCTCACTCCCTTGGGAAATTATTATTGATAGCTTTCTGAAAATATTTTTATTTTTCAATGAGAGCTCACTGTATTTAAAAAAAAAATCAATTTGTGTGGCACTTAAACACTCTGTGTTTCTACTAATCCTTACTTTTGCTGCATATTATAATTATAACAGAAAGTACAAGGCCATTTAATTTACAAAGATCTTACCAATTGAGTGTAAAACAAGAGACAGCTGATGGATAGGGAAAGACAGAGGAATACAAGAGAATAATGAGACAATATTAGTTGCTGTGATAGACAGCCATGTCAGCATAGAATCACCTTAAACACTGTGAACTCTTAGGTAGGCAGCACTGACATTTTATATTTTTTTAAGGGAAATATTAGGAAAAGAGGAGGGAATCATAAATTACTTTCCAGATACTTTACAAAAACTGCTTCTGAGAGTGAGTTACAGTCTGTAGAACAGGCAGAAGGTGTTTTTTTCACAATAAATCCAACAATTGGATTTATTAAGAATGTCAACATATGCTGACCAGAGGCTGAAGGCAGCGTCTCAATGCCAAACGAGTAGGAAGCCATGGGAAGTAAATGTGTTTTGAAAGGTATTGAAAGCAAAGGCCAGTTGAGCATGGCTGATATATCAGAGGAGATCAACCCAGAAATACATACAACTCTTAATTCCATTACATAGCAATATGATTTTTTTCTACAATAATTTGTTTACCCTCTATATTTTCAAGCTAAATTCTATTTATACACGTAAAAGTGTGCAACATGTCAGAATCTAAAAGTCTTTATTGCCTTCTAATTTCCCTGAGACATGACACTTGAATCCATGTATAACAGGCTATTAACATAAATTAGTAAAGAGACAGCACTGACCTGGACCAAAATATTAATTATGCTCTCTAAGTTGTTCATTGCTGATGAATAACTGCTGAGTACATTGCTAAAAGGTGGCCACCAGTAAATCAGCACAGCCATGTTCTGAATCTTTACTATGTTCATGTGCATACACATTGTCTGTCAGATGGTTTTGGTAATGAATGTGTCTGACATTCACTCTGCATGAAATACTGCACTACAAGCCTAAAACACTTTGTTGAGCAAGGTGGACAGTGTCAGAATAAGCAGCCAAAACAGCAGTGGATCGGTAGTCAGAAGCATTTACTATGGCCCTAACTGAACACTTTTCTCTTGGTTTAGATAGTGATTGAAATAAATTCCTTTATGATTCCTCAGAAAGGTCTTTTCGACTACTCAGTTTTCAGTGTTTGAAAACTGCCCTTGGGCATGTTCTGTAATTAAATGAATGTCCATTTTCAAGATTGGGTTCTGTGCAGATTACTGCCTAGCATTGAATGCATTTGTACAGAAAGACTCTGCAAGGCCTTTTTAAACCTCTATTTGAGAGCCAAGTTGAACTTTGCTGACCTTGTTTTCCATGTCACAGATATTATTCTTGCAGCTTTAGGAAAATAACTGAAATGAGAGTGCACCCAAGTTACATTCCTTCCATTCAAGTCTTACCTTGCACTGTTACAGACAAAAACTAGAAAATGTTAACAATTTGAAACACACTTTAACATCTACAGTTCTGGGTGTTTTACTATTACTCCTTTGTCTTTTTTCTTAGTAAATATATATATGTGTGTGTATATATGTGTGTGTGTATATATATATGTATATGTATATATGTTTTAACAAAATAGTATTCCACATCGTGTAAAATGGCTGAAAGAAAATAAATAGTTGTCTATATGACCTGTCCATCACTTTAAACAATTATGGCATTTCTTTTAGTGTGAGGATGGGTATTTTTAACATTATTATTTAAATTATTACCTTAAAATACATAAATTCATACTTTATCTTGGACAGGTAAAAGACTCATGTTTATTTTCAAACATCAAGTAAATGAAGCCAATTTTTTTTTTCTAGTATGTGCTGTAGAAACTGACTGGCATGTGACAAAACCATAAACCACGCTAGTCCTGCATAGGAAGTCTTATTCTTCAAGGCTAAATCCTTGAAAAGAATGGTTAAGGCAATTGTCAAGCAAGGCTTCAAGACCTGAAAAGTGTATGGTAATGATTTCAAAATTTTCATTTCAGCATCACAGGAGAAAGCTTTTCTTAACTGTGCATTGCACTTTATTTAAAATTTGGAATTTAATTCATTGTATCAAAACACACTGGAAAGTTTATGATAGCTTATGGTTTGTACAAGATCATTTTCTGAAAGAATTCTTTGTGCCACTAACACTAGCTGCAGAAAACTACAGCTTTCTAGATGTTTTTGACCTTTGTCTGTTTCATAGAAGACAAGAATGTCAAAGATGGTGAAACCAGTTAAGACAATTTCTGTTGACCACAGGAGAGAAAGCTGCACATTTTTACTGCTTCTTTGTGGTACTCTACCACCTTTGGCATTTCTTGCAGGCATTTTGCTGAGTTGGAAAAGAGGGAAACAAGAGGTTAAAAAAAATTATCTTCACTGCTCTGTTTCGACTGTCAGTCATCAGGGCCACTAAGGCTAGACATTCACCCTTCAGGCAGTTCTGTGACTGCAGCTCAAAATGAGCCCTGTCTAAGCAGAAACATACAATTATTCCAATCAAATTATACCTAGGCTACACAATACAATTACCAAGCTTAATTTGGAAGATGAATTAATTGAAGAGCGATTTTCCTTTTTTTGTGTAAAAAGTCCCTGGAAAGGAAATTCATAAAGGAAAGCTCAGCACTTGACTCATTGCAGTCTCTAATAGAATCTCTATTTGAATCAGAAACAGGTTTTTGGTTTTTTTTCCATCTCTTTCCTTTTGGGCAGAGGAAGAGGTTGTAACACTGCAAATAAGCTTTTACATTAGCAGAGAATCAATATGTAAAAGTGGAAAGGAAAAAGTGATGTTTTGTCACAGAGTTTTGCTTGATTTTTCTTGTTGTTATTCTTTGTTTTGTTTTGTTTTATTTTTCCTCCTCTTCCACAGATGAAAACTGACTAAAAGAAGGGCTCAGTATGAATTGTTCCACGTGGCTATCCCTCATCCTGGTGCTGGTGAAACCTTGGCCTTGCTTTACAAGCACGCAGAATGACAGCACTCAAAACACAGATCAGTCTTTCACAGCAGTTCGAAGAGCAAAACGTGGTTGGGTATGGGAGCCTCTTTCTGTAACAGAGGAACAGTCTTCAACAGTGTCTGTGTATGTTGGACAGGTATGATAAGTAAGGATTCAAGAACAAAACAAGGTTAGATTTAATATGTTGATTAGCAATTTACAATGTTGACTTGGAAGATGAAAAATCCGGAAATATTAATAAAGGTAGAAAAAACAAGTCAAGGAGCAGTACAGCATCTTTCCTGTCCCATGGCTTGACTTAGAGTCACAGTACTCCAAGAACTGGAGGTCATTGCAGGACCAAAGACCTTTCTTCACAAAGGTATTTTGTCAAGGAAACTCCATGTTCACTCTGTTACTAAAACTAGTTCCTTACACAGCAGATGAAGATACCAACCTGAGCAGTTTCTTTAAGTCTCCTGAATGAAATTTAAGGACTCATTTATCAACATCTGGCAATTTACTTGTGCTATTTTTGGCACTGCATCAAAGCAGCCATACTGAGTGCAGCATAGTTTACAAACAGTATTTAGCATGATTTTCTAATACACTAAGTAGCAGCTGATTTACCCCTCATTAATTTTTAATGAAGCAGATTAATACTAAATCCTTTTACCACTGAGAAACTACAGGAATCTGCATGGTTCATTAGAATAACGTAGGTTTAGCACAACGAGCAATTATTTTTCACCCTCCTTTAAAAATACACTTTAGGATAATTGTCTTGATGAGGCTTTATATGCCTCCCTCTACTCTTTTTTTGTTGTTGTTATTATAACTATTAATTATTATTATTTTTGTATTCTAATCTTGAAATCTCGTTTTCTTTTCTTTAAGGCACTTTCTAGATGAATGAACCAAAATAAGTTTTGCTGCTAATTAACTAGCACTAAAATTTAATTGGGCCCAAAGGGTGAAGTGCTCAAAATTCATTAATTACTTTCTCACAGCCCCTTCGAAGTAACTACTATGGAAGTGTGATGTCTCTCTTCTGAAAGAACAAGTGTAGACATACTCATTTTTAAACTATTATTACTTTTCCCATAGCTGGAAAACAGTTCCCTGAGAGAAACTTTAAAAATGTAATGCATTTTCATACAGCTTTAGAAAAATTTCATAACCTTGTATTTCTATTTCTCACAGGTAAACTATAGGGACATTTTATTAAATATTATGGTTAATTTATTGCAGTCTAAACATTGTCTAATCAGACATATTTACCTCTGTCCTTTTATTGAGTAGAATATACACTGCTTTCAGCAAGTGAAGTAACAGTCACAATAGGCACATGGATTTTTAGTAACTAAGGCCCTGAAGGAAGTTGCATCAAAAAAAGTACAAAAGTAGACATCTATTCTGCAGTCATATTCACAGCTCCATCTTTGGATTTCATTTAACACAGACTAATAAATCCATTATCATATTTAAGAAAAAGAAAAGTGTCATCAGGCCTGCAAAAGTAGACAAAGAAGGCAAATACCTAAATTCTTGTTCTGTTATTAACAATGAAAAGACCATTTATTCTTTTGTGCTTGCCTTAATAAAACAGGTAAACTGGGAACTTTCAATATGCTCTCTCAGCAAATGTCATCTGTAAGACACCTCTCATTTAACATGGTCGAGGGCATGAAAATATTCTGGGCGGAAATGATTCTGCACTTAATGGTTCAACATAGGTTTTGTCTAAATAGCCAGGCTGAGACATGCATGCTTACAGCCTCCAAGTGTATAATACACTCTGTGATCATATCTGAACCCCATCCTATGTTAAAGATCCAGATATTCATCACCTTTCCCATTCCATGGGGTTCATCATAAAGAAACCAAGATCAAAAACGATCTGTGGTGTCCGTTAGACAGATGTCAAATTGGAGGGTGTTAAAAAGAGCTTGACCAGGCCACTCATAAAGGGATGAACTTGATTTATGTTTTGCAAACAACTACTTTAATGATTCTAAACTTTCTAGCCTTGACATTTTCTCACTTGTACTGGCAAGGGGAATTAAATCTGTATAATTTAGGACTTAAATACTCTGACAAGAGCATGAACTCAAAACTTTTCCTCATATCTCAGAGCAGTGTCCCACTGACATTCTGAATGAACTATCCATTTGATGACAGCAGACAATTATGCATAATGAAAATCTTCAAAATCATGAACATTGTTCCAGAGAAAAATTAGAATGATTTTTGCAACCTCAGAAACTATTACAAAATGGATTGAGCAGATCCAATGAGGCAATGTGCCCTTTATACCTCACAGTTACTTCTTTCCCATTCTGTGGCTTTGTGTCCCACACTGAGCCATATGATCAATAAACATGAAATAAAACAGTGAGATTAGTAGAGTCAACAAGGAGATACATTATTTGCACTTTAAAACTGCTGCATTGTAGGAGAAATAGAATGAAGATTTTTATTCTTTTTTTTTTTTAATTAGATTTTTCAGTAATTAGCCAGGCGTGTAGACATTTTGACATCTTTTGTTCTAAACCCAAAGTAAATAAAACAAATTAGAGAATTAATGCTACAATAGAAATGAGTCTTTCCATTAGGATGCCTGACATGTTAAGAAATTAAGTTATTATTATTAAAACAGTACTGTTGCATGTTGTTAACAGACCAATTTTTCTGGCAGGAACAAATGCATCTGGACCACAGTGGTCTCCAGGGTTGAGCTTCATCAGAGGGATCATTATCATAAAGTTCATCTTAGCAAGACAACAAAGAATGCAGATCATCCTGAAAGGAAGTGGAAAATATCCATCAATTTATTTCAGAATAAATAATACAGGCTTAAACCACAGAATGTTTTTTCATCTCTTTAATATTTCAACAGAAAGAAAACAGAATCGCTCACCATTACTGAGTGCAAAAAAAAGTATATAAAACTTCCAAAGGATACTTGTCATTTTTAATAATAAAATTTTACATAATATTTAATGACCTAAGCATCATTTTCAGCAGAAAGTTATGGAAGATGATAAAGCACTGAACTAAAGTAGATACATTCATCGTCTTTACTTCGAAGTGGCTGAAGCATGTTTTTTCCAGGTTTACCATCATTTACATGTCTGTTATTTCAATACTTTAAACTGAACCATGACTGACTGAAAATGTGACAGTGCTCTCTTTTAAATATTAGTATCCAAGAAATCTCACCAGTGACAAAGTTCTCTGTAGAATCAAAACACAAAAAGCCTAAAATGAATACTACAAAACTCTATTTCTCTCAAAACATGGCTTATTTTTTTCTGTTTTGTACTTGCAGCTTAAATCAGATTTAGAAAACCAGGATGGCAACCTAAAATACATTTTGACTGGGGAAGGAGCTGGAAGCATTTTTTTCATTGATGAAAATAATGGCAAAATTTATGTGACACAAAAGCTGGATCGAGAGAAAAAACCCTTCTACACTCTAAGAGCACAAGCAATTAATAGCAAAACACAGCTTCCTGTTGAACCTGAATCAGAATTTGTCATCAAGGTTCAAGATATCAATGATCATGAACCACAGTTCTTGGATGGACCTTATGTAGCCACTGTTCCAGAGATGTCACCTGAAGGTATGACATGCTGTGAACCAAACTCTTTCTTTTCATACATATGTATAGAGAGAGAGAGATAGAGAGGTAAATAGAGAGAGAGGTAGATAGAGAGAGAGAGAGATTTATGTATTTAGGTACCTATGTTGATATAAAATCTTAAGGGCATATTTTATAGACTTTCATGAGCAGAAAGCAAACTATGTGACAAGCTTGGAAATTTGCCAAGGCATATGCTTAAAGTGAAGGTTGTGTATACCTCTGTTTAACATTAAATATTTAGATGCCTATATATATCTGAGTCCTTTTGCAGAACAGGATGCATGCTTAGTTTGAGTCTAGAGAGATCTGTCTTTCACATCAGTGATTCAAAGGTGAAACTACTTGTTTAAAAATATAACATTACCATTTGAAACAAGTAGAGTACTATAGCCAGTTGATACTAAAAAGATTTTGAGGCTGACAGATTTCACTACTTTTTCAACCAGTGTATATCACCCTAGTCTCTAGAAAATTGTTCAGCGTATGATTATTATTAAAATCTGTCAGCTCCTCAGGCTGAACAAAAAGTAGTATGCGTGTAAACTGTTAAGTCCTCTGACCTAAACTAACTATTTTAAGGACAAAAATAGAGGCATAGTTGAATTCAAGAGTACCCAACTCTTGAATTCAATTCTGATTCTGCTTAACAATTAAACATGACTTTCTTATACCCTGTGTAGTATATTCAATACATTCAACTCTAATTTTTTACTGTAATTGGAAAAAAATCCCATTCACATCAGAGGCAGTTGTGATTACTCCCTCCTCCACCCAAAGATAAGGATAGTTTCCCTCTTATAAGTAAAGTATTCAGAACACGAATGGTATGCAGCTGATGTGGGATAATATGATGACCATCTTCATACCATGTATGATGCCTGCCTATTTATACCACCAAGCTTCTTTCCTACCAGTCAGCCTCTCTATGAATTAGATGATGTGCTGTGAAGGACTGCTTTATGATTCCCTAAGCATATAAATTGTAACTTTTCTGTCAAGACAAATAACTTAATCCCTGCCTTAATCCCTTTTCCATCCCAACATGATCAAATAGACTTGTGCAACAAATATGAGGTGAAGTCAGCATCTAACAAATACAGGTGAATGTGTGATTCTGTCATTTGTACATACACATATAAATACATAATATGTATACACATAATTTCAAATCCTTAAAATAACCCATAGTGTGAATGCATCTGACATAAACAAACATCTTATAGATATGCTATCTCCAAAGATCTATCTTCAAAATTAAAGGAAAACTGGATTCCTTAAATCTTTCAGAAAGAAACCCACTCATAATTTAACCGCTTAGCTCTGTCTTTTTTCATTTTTTTTTGTTGCAAATAATATTGAAAAGAAGTTCAACCATTGTGCTACTGAAGACTGCATGAATTAATGAAGTCATTAATATAATATTGGTGATCATAAAATGTAACAAAAACTATGTTTCACTGAGCATTACCCATTCAGCTTTTAAAGCAGATTCAGTGACTTTCACAGGGAGCTGTAAACTTTGTCTTCTGCTGTCTTGGATAGCAGTTGCAAGAAAAGGATATATCTGAGGTTTAATCAAAAGATGGGTTGGTATCCTAATTTCTACAGGAAGCAGTAGCTCACTGTCACTACCAGTAAAAGAATCAAAAGACACCCTTTTAATCAATTTATTTTCAAGTCAACTTGCTTATGCAACCTTCTGTCAGGAAAAAGGTGTATGATTGTTTTTCACTGATACAAGCAGGTAGCCTTATTTGTCTCAAGATTTCTCCATCTGAGTTTTTGGTCAAATAACTTTCTAACATAATCAGCTGCTTGTTCAGAGGGTACTTCTTGCCTTTACATCTTGCACTCAAATTTGAAGACAAGACTTGTGCCTACACTGCAGGTGGGGGTCTCATCAGAAAGGAAAAGAAGGGCAGAACCCCCTCTCTCAGCCTGCTGTCCACACCATTTGGGATAAAGCTGAGAATATGGCTGGTCTTCAGGACTGAAGTCAGCATTGCTAGCTCATATCCAACTTTCTGTCTACCAGTACCCTCAAGTCCTTCTCTGTAGGTTCTCAAAAGGTAGGAGCTGCACTTCTGCAATGAAACCACATCTTACTTGTAAATCCCAAAGCATTAATCTTCACAAGAAAATTTCTAACCTCACAGTAGAGAGAAACAGTATCAAACCAAAATTTGTAACATGCACCACAATAGTTTAGCATATCAATGCTTTTCCCCTAATAAAACAGAATATCCTCTTGTATAACAAGGGATATGGCCCAGAATTCTTTTAAATGATATAGTGCAATAGATTTGGACTTGGCTTTCAGAGTTCTCTAGCAGCAGTTCAACTCACTGATGCTAGAACTGAGATCTCCTAGCAATTTCCTCACAGAAAGCATGCTCAGGGAGCATGTGAAGTACTTGGGAAAACAGTTCAGACTCAGTAAACATTTTGTCTGAAACTAAGGAAGCAAGGAGAGGATAATTCACAGCCAAACGCCTCAGAGAACCACAAAAAAACAGAAAACAGGCACAGATATTTTTGCCTAAAGTTAGGTACATATATCAATAAACATATACTAATGTAGCAACAAATTAGAATGTTTTACTTATTTCTTAGCTCTCTATTACCATCACTACTAAATTTTATTAGGATTTTATATGCAAGTGTCACAGTAAATGAAAAGTGTGCCAGCAAATGGACTCTCTTCTGAGAACACAGAACTTTGGCTTTCCCTCAGGCTTTTAGTATAATTTTACATTAAGTGGCTTCCATATAACTGCTAAACTTGTACAAATGCAGTATATCTGATGGAATGCTTCAGATTCAGATGCAATAATAGATCAGTTCTTAATGTTTCTATGGATTTCAAGCTCTACTTAGAAAAATGAATAACTACTTGTTTTTCATTTTTCATTATTTATTGTTTGGAGGGCCTGCAGTCTACCTATTGGGCCGCACTACGTACCCTAAGAGGGGTAAAAACAGTGTTGCAGAAATGCAAAGAAAAACTTATGCAGCAATCAGCAAAAAGTTGTTTGCCTTAAATAAAGCTGATAAAAAGCAAAAGATGTGTAACCATATTTATTACGCAGCTTAAGATATTACTGTCTGCATAAAACACATATTTGGGGCTAAGCTTTGTATTGACACCACACAGACTTCCATATTCAAAAATATATGTTTGAAAGCACACAAACATATTCAGTTGGTTTGTCTCTGCCATGATATCCATTTTCACATACATGTTGTGCAGCTGTATGGTTGTTGGACTGTCAATTATATCATGGCATGGCTGGAGTGACAAGAGGTGTAAGTTTAGGGAATTTTTGTTTGTTTATTTGTTTTTTGTTTACGGGGTGGTATGTGTTGTTATGTAGTCCCTATTAATGTAGAGGTTCATATAGTGATCATGAAATGTTTCTTCTAAAAGAATGTGAGCAATAATAGTCCTATCTTTACATGTCCTCCTGCCACCTCAGTTCAAAAATGGTCTCCCTCCTGAGAATGCAGATCTGTTAACTCCTCCCTCCACGTCAGCTCCCCCTTTAGTTAAATGCTCTCTGCCTGCTCAACTTTCCATTACATCCACCAGCTGCATCCCATTGAGCCCAACTGAACAAATTCTGTGCTTCTGTCTTATGCTATGTTGTGGAGGAATCAACAACTAGCTGAAGACCAGCTGAAAAGTAGAAGCAGTAAATGCTGGTTTAGATGCAAGATTTCTTTCTAATGGTTGGCAACTCTGTAGAAAATAAATCTGTTTTTAAATGAGATGCACAAAAGCTGCAATGATAACTTTGCAGTCATATTTATGTTGGATTTTATTCCTGATTTATTAAGTGGGTGTTGTAAACAAGTCCATTCCAAAGTCCATTCATAACAGACTGTACCTATTGGACCATTCATAGCTCTTGATCCTTTCCTAACTAGCAATCTAATTTTTCTTTTCCAAAAAAAATGCATTCTAGTCATGTTAAATTGTCTTAGAGGATTAATTTCCTGTATTAGAACCGTTTCCACAAAACTCATATGAGGTTAACAGTTTTGGAGCTGAAGAGCTCCTCTACCCTCCAATCTTATTAAAGAATACTGTTATTCTTGAAGCATGTAAGTGCTTTGATTAAATATTCATCTCTCTTTTTTTTTTTCTCTTTATCATTTCTGTAGAGCAGTAGGGAGCAGTATATATATATATATGTATAGATCTATACAAACACCTCATATACATCTAAATGTCAGAAATTTCATACTGCAGATAAATTTTGAAGGACATAGAACTTGAAAATATGGTTGTAATTACAACATTTTAATGCACTTCCACTCTGAGAGAAGATAACCCACATTGTGGAATGGCTTGAAGTGCTGCTGAACAAATTGATAGAAAATTAAAGAAAAAAAAAAGCTAGGTGTTTTTTTTTTAATAATTGAAATATTTAATTCACTATATTCTTATATAAGAAACTCTCCTTCATTTCTATTTAAAATTAAAACTACTGAACTGATAGAAAACTCAGGAATAATAATAATATTTTTTTTTGAGGGGATAAGTATGAGATTTGAGTTTGTAATAAATCAGATGTTTCTGGTGGAACTCATTGCCTTCCATCATTTCTTATTTTTTTTTCCTCCAGCGTAATTATACTGATAAACAGGTGCAACCATGTGAATGTATGTCAGAAAGGTTTTTGACAGTAGCTTGATTTCCTTCTGTGCCTCAAAAGAACAGATACTTGTACTCTTATGCAGACCCTAGACGAGAAAAAAAAAAAAGAAAAAAAGAAGAAGACAAATATAATGATTAACCTACAAAATGATGCTGCTTTGAATATTTTCTTTTAAAGGACAATCATCATTGATGGTACCATGAAATTGCTGTCAATCTTGTATCCAGGATATAACCAACTTCCAGCCAGAGATGAAATCAAGCTCTGCAGATTGATTCTGTTGTGGTTTTGCACCGGGGATTCTGTTGTCACTGTTGCACTGGGGGAGGCTCAGTAAAGACTCAGGGATAAAAAAATGTTATCAGACCTTTGTTATTTTTCTTGACTGCTTTGCTTGCAAACAATTAATTTCCTTATCACCAGTGGGCCAATTGCTGATAAGGTGCCTATGTTTTCTTACTGTCATGGGAAACTTCCATAAAATACTTTGATGAATATACAAAGGGAGGAGAAACAATTTGCTACTCTGTTCACATCTCAGAAATTAGGGGAAAAGGCGTAAGATATGTAGTATTTCAAGCAACATAAATGCAGTGCTGAAAAGCCACACACAATTTATTTTTATTTTAACTGATAATTTGAAAGCAACACAAATAGTGTCCTATTTAAATGATAAATTTTAGGAGGTGGCATTTGCTCCTGTAAATTTTCAGGACTGTTTGCTAATATAGCTCATCTGTTAAAAGGCTTTAAAGTGTTTATGTTTGTAATTATGGGATAATTTCTACAAGAAAAAAATAAACATTTTTTGTTGTTGTTTTTTTTTTTTTTTTTTCCTTGAGGTACTTCGGTTATACAGGTAACAGCTACAGATGGTGATGATCCTTCTTATGGGAATAGTGCCCGTCTGCTTTACAGTCTCATTCAGGGACAGCCCTATTTCTCTGTGGAGCCAAAAACAGGTACTACAAATGATCTTGTAACTTGAAAGCATTCATAAACTAACATTTATGTTATACAAACAAAAATGCCTTTGTTCATTTCAACACTGTTCCAGGTTTAAGAGCCATAGAGATTAAAAGTCCTCCAGGGGCTAGATAGCCCATGAAATGGACACCAGAAAAATGTAATCTTTTGTTATTTCATCCCATAATTCCTACATCTCCCCTTTATAAACAGCACAGGCTATTCCCTTTTTCCTTCCTCTCTTCTCCCAGCACACGTGGGCTCTTACCTCACAGGGGAGTGGGGTCTGGTGCAGGTAAGCTGATTTTCTGGTGGTGGTCTTTTTGGCTTGGTTTGGGGGGAGGTTGTGGAGAGCTTTGGTCTAATGAGGTTCTGCGGTAAGCCTAGATTGGAGAACTGGGCCAAAGTTGACTATGGATTTGTGTATTTTGTATGTTTTTGTATTGCTGTGTATAGTTGTGAGTAGTGCTTCCATTTAAATTTCCATTCTTTCCAATCCTGTGTGGAGCATTTTCTTTCACTCCTTTGGGAGAGGTAAAAGAGCTTCTGTCTGCTCTCTAAAACCACGACAAACACAAAGATCAATTGCTACCACCCTCTACTTGCACATCCTTTGTATAGCTCCTATATCTGGATTAAATAAATTCTTTCTTTCCCATAGGAAGTTGATTTTTTTTTCTCTCTAGAGAATCAACAATTTAATTTACATACAAAAATATTTTGCTGAAGGAAAGAGTTGGATTCTGAGTACCCCACTCAACAAATGGAGATAGGAACACTTAGGGCTTAACACCTCTATGACTTTTTATGTGACATTCCTGTCTTTGTGTTGGAAAAAACATAGATATGTGTCATACCTCCAAAATCCTGATTTCTGGGGAAGAAAGATGGTTTTATATGGTAAATAAGATATATGGTGCATTTTGCTTCCCAGAACTCTAAGTATGCAGAATGGATCCTTCATAGAGTGTAAGTGTTGCCATGAGTATTAGCTCCCAGTATTAGGACAGCTGTGAAGTGCACGGTATAGAATGTGACTTCATAACTGTATCAAACGATGCATTTTATAGCAATATTATGTGGACAGATGTTGGGAAAAAAATAATAATGTATTATTGTATGCTATTATATTCTACTTTTCGTTTTTAGGGGTCATCAGAATGGCTTCCGGAATGGACAGAGAAACAGAAGATCAATATTTGGTCATCATTCAAGCCAAAGATATGGTTGGGCAGGCAGGGGCACTTTCAGCAACAGCCACTGTTACCATCAATCTGTCTGACATTAATGACAACCCACCTAAATTTCAACAACGTGAGTATAGGTACTTGCAATAGTTGGAGTCTTGAGGAAATTTAGATCTTCTACAGATCTGTTGAGTGATAGGTCTTTTCACAATAGGATTGTTTTTTGGTTTGGTTTGGTTTCAGCATACAGATTTAAAGCTGGAAAAAAAAAAGAAAAGAAAACTTATCTTTACAAAAGACCTCAGACCTGCTGGCTTTATTGCTAGGCCGTGGAGATAAATGATTTGTCAAACTGCTTTTCTTAGAGTTTGCCCTACCTAAACCTAAAATCTTAGCAATGGGATATTTGGTACCATTTTTAGTACCATTTTCCTTCCCTCTTTTTATTCTTTGCAGACACAGACTGCAAACTTTTCAGCAAATAATGCAACCTCTCTGTCCAGGGAGTTTGTAGCAGACACAGGAGCTGAAAGCTGGGCTGCCAGGAAGGACTACTGACATGCAGTTGGGAAGCAGTTTTCCTTAGTTCTACTCAGCTTTTTATTTGCTGCTAAAGTGAGGCTGAGAGCACACTGATGAGCGGAAAGATTGTCATCCCCTGCCCCCAAGGTCTATCCATTGCTGTGTAGATCCATTTCCTGAACAAAAGTTTTTGAGAGCCTTGAGTCATTAGAGCTACAGCAGCTAGCATCCACAGCAAATCACTAAACCATGTCAGTATTTTTTTCTTTAGAACTCTACTATATGAATGTCTCTGAAGAAGCTCCTGTGGGCACCACTGTAGGCAAAGTCTTTGCAGAAGACGGCGACATAGGGGAGAATGCAGCCATGGACTATTCCATTGAAGGAGATAGCTCAGATGTTTTTGACATCATTACCGACAATGAGACGCAAGAAGGAATTATCTTATTAAAAAAGGTGAGATCTCAGAAACCTAAAAATAGAAGACCAAGAGAGGATCTCATCAATGACTGTAAATATCTTAGGGGTGGATATGAAGTGGAAGGGGCCAATCTCTTTTCAGTGGTACACATGAGGAGAGACTTCTTTAAAGTGAGGGTGCTGAAGCACTGGAACAGGCTGCCCAGAGAGGTTGTGGAGTCTCCTTCTCTTGAGACATGCAAAACCCTCTTGGATGCATTCCTGTGTGGACTACGCTAGATGATCTTGCTTTGGCAGGGAGGTTGGACTCGATGATCTCCAGAGGTCCCTTCAAACTTCTAATGTTCTGTGATTCTAAAAATTCTTTAAACACTGTAAGGAACCTTCTCAAGCAAGCTGGATGTTTTAAAAAGACCTATTTCTTTGGATTCTACTATTTATTTTTCTTTCTTCAAGCTTTGTGATTTGTTTAGGGTATTAGGGGGATAAAAAGAAACATACTTTTCTTTCTTGTTTTTTTTTGGTTTGGTTTTTGACACATTCCTATTACTACTGAATACACTGGTTGAAGTATCTTAAGGTTATTCCTAGCTGTGCAACACAGTGTATCCTATTGTGAGAAAATCTCTTCCATGCATCATCTGTAAATTCTTTATCAATATTTTGTACACAATATTTCCTCACTTTCAACACTTCTTGTTAAACCTTACTGAAGCTAGAATGCATTGCAGCTTTAGAACAACAGTGGAGGTTTTATTAGGACATAACTTTGGAAAAAAAACAAACCACTAAATACACTCAAAATTATCAGTTTCTGAATTAAGATATGTAAGAGGCTTTGATATTGTGTGATTTATTTTAAAGTCATGAAAGAAGATTTCAAGGTCACCTAGGCCATCATGATGACAGTTTGAGAGCCTAGTGAAATCCAGGATCCTGGATTCTAACATTTAGTGTTTGTTGGGTTTGGTTTTGTCTTCTATTTTTTTTTTTTTTTTTTCACTGTTCAGGAAGAGGGTTTTGCTTGATTGGTTTGGTTTGGTTTTGTGGTTGACATTATTTGTTGGTGTTTTGTTGTTGTTTTTTGTGTTTGTTTTTAACTACAGAAGATAAGGACTAGCAATAATAGTTTCATAACTATGTGTTTATTAAACACTTGTAGTCTTCAGGGAATTTATTTCCTTTAGATGTTAAATATTAAAATACTTAGCTTAAGCACCACAGATTAACTGATTTGCTTTTTTCTTTAGGGTAGGAGTAAAGAACAATATTCACTAAGGTTATGCCTACACTGGAAATACAAGTAGTAATGGAATATATTGGTTTTCTTAGGGATGACCTTCTGCAGGAGGACCTCTTTTACAGTGTTGTTTAACTTAAATATTAAAACAAGACTAGATGTGAAAGCAAATAATGGCAGCACAGTTTAAAGCATTCTTAGCTCAAAATAAAATAAAATAAAAATAAAAACAAAATAATAATAAAATCTTATAAGTAACTACTTTTTAAACATTCCAAAAGGAAGGGAAGCATTATTTTGTTTTAATTGACCTTCACTTATTGAACTAGATTTAGTTGAAATGTGAAGAAATCCACATCTCTTTTCAATTCCACGTCTCTCTTTCTTAACAGAAGGTGGATTATGAGAGCAAAAGGAGATACAGTATTCAAGCAAAAGTTGTAAACAGGTACATTGATGACCGTTTTCTGAAAGAAGAACCATTTGAAGACAAAACCATTGTCAAAATCGATGTGGAAGATGCTGATGAACCTCCAGTTTTCACCTTGGAAAACTATGTGATGGAGATTCCTGAAGAGGCTGTGGGTGGCACAGTGGTGGGCGTGGTAACTGCTAGAGATCCAGACAATGATCACAGCCCAGTCAGGTACCTAATTTAAAATGCAAACAGGCCTCAAATATACATGTAGGTGGGATTTCCAAATGCTATTGATGTTCATTACCCTGGCTCTTTCTGTTCCTTTCCTTGGCTATTTCTGTTTCTTTCCTTGGCTTGTGATTTCTTGATCATGCATTCAATGTGACAGCCTATGTTGTTCTAGGTATTGTGGCAGGTGACCATATAGTCACTTGCTCAATTCCCCAGCCACTGAGATGGGAGAGAATTAGAAGCGTAAAAGTGAAAAAAATCCATGGCCTGAGGTAGAACCATTTTAATAATAATAATAAAAAAAAAAGAAACAAAGATAAGGGAGTGAAAAAAAATGCCTCCCCAGAATAACCACCAGCTGGCTAATACTCAGGCAGCTCCTAAGCAATGGCAGTTCCTCCCAGCTTTATTGTTGAGCAGAACATTGTATGGGATATCCCACTGCTTACTTGGGTTCATTTGTCCCAGTTATGTCCCCTCCTAGCTTTTTGTGTGCTCCTGGCTTGCCCGCTGGTGGGCTGGGTTGAGAAGCAGAAAAGGCCTTGACACTATGTAAGCACTGATCAGCAATAATGAAAACATCTTTGTGTTATCAACACTGTTTTCAGCACAAACCCAAAATGTAACCTACTATACAGAGTGACAGTTTTAGGCTGTGCCTAGGAAAATTTTCCACAGATCTTGAACAGAAAAGTGATAGAATGTAAATAAATGACTGTTGGATGTAAAAAGGAAAATAATGATAAGGTCTAAATAGTCCTTTTGGTCTGATTACTAACATAAAGTCAGTTGTCTATACTAACTCTTTTCTTTTTGACTTCCTTCACTCTGGCAGATACTAACTGGTACTTCTGCTAGCTTGCTGACCTTGACTGCATTCTTTGTTGTGGTTAAGTATTAACAAGCTCTGCTCTTTTTCCCTTGTCCCATGTACAGAGGGGAAGGAGGGAGAGAGAGGGAAGCTGTTGATAACCCCCTAATTTTGTCCAGAGGGGTTCTTGTGCTGTTTATAAATTGTAAATAAATGTAAATATTGTCTATTTTGTACATATTTATTGCATTCCATATTTCTTGATTGTAGTTCTGCTTGTATACAGCTTCATTTGCTTTCAGGTGAGCTGGTCTGGCAATTTTATGTTAGAGGGAATTTCAACCCATCACATACAGCTACTAGGAAGAAATTTAACTCTGTACCAGCCAAAACCAGCACACTAGGTTAAATCCTGACTTCTAGCCCCAAATCTGCACAAATGACCCTTGTGCATCTTTGCAAATACCTTGAGATAGGTTAATATTTTATACAGTGGCCTAGCTAGGGTACCATAGCCAAACCTCTAAGTGTCTGGAGTAGTTCCAGTTTCTTCCAAATAAATTCTGGAGATATGAAGAAATGGACTCATCGCTAGGAGGGAGACAGAGAACAGCTCCACTGGCATCTGCTCAGCTCAGCATGACCAAAATTTATCAGTTTCCTACATCTACCATGATTGCCTCACAGAGATGTTATATAAAAACAGTCCCTCAGGCTTTTAATTTTGGAAAATAATTTTGCTGTTTCTTAAGGGAGAAAACAGGTAATTAGTCTTTAGCATGAGATTTATGATTAAAATAGCTTCTTGAGCTATTTGATGTGACTGTGTACTGTGCAATTTAGACAAGCTAGGATACAGGATCAAGTGGATGAGACATAAAATAATTTGTTGTTTAGATTCTTAATAATAGAAACATCTATCTATATATATAGATATTAGTGCCTATAGTTAGGCTCCAAAGGTTTAGTCAGAGCAAGGCCATATGTTGTGATTTTACATTCATTTATTTAGTTAGTTAGTCATAGGCTAAATTAAATAATAATAAGTAAAATATATTTGTACTTCTTTTCTTCCCTCCCCCAAAAAAGTGCCTTGTTTTGTGCTTTATTTAGATAATTGCAACATGTCCTGTAGAACATTTAAACCTAGTGCATATCCATAACCTTCTTAGTTTGAAATACTTTGATGGAACATGCTACAAAGTGAATGTGTCTGCATGGTTCCAAAACAAGTGATGCATATTTTGCATCACTGAGTTTCCTTAAAATAGAAGCATGTCACTTTTAATGTTCATTGGGCTCAGTGCCATGCATATGAATCTAATTTTGAAACCATTGCCATCATAAATAATAACAATTACGTATATATAAAGCCAACTGAGTGGCCTTGTGGAACACAGTTTTTAAAGTAAAAAAACAATAATGAAACAAAACCTCACTGCATCAATGATAAAAAATAAGCAAAAAATATTAAAAATAGATTTCCTGAAAATCAGAATCAGAAGTCAAACAAAACCAACAAAGAAAACAAAATATCAATGTTAGAAAACCCTGAACTGTCTTTAGATACAAAGGATAAGGAATACCTACATTTTTAAAAATATAATAATACAATAAAAAAAAGACAAAATTGAATTGTAGATCCCTAAAATAGAGGTTTGTACATGTCAAATCTTTAGCTCAGGTGGTGAGAACTCTCACTGATTGTGTTTTGTTGGTTCCTTGATTTATCCTCTCATTCATGTTCAAAACAGACAAAATAACAATTTAACAAGATAAACAAAAATAGATAACAAAATAACAAGCTAAAAAAAGATAACAAAATAACAAGATAAATAACAATTTAGAGAGTCATCCAACTGCTGGCACATAATCTGAGCTGGAGTCTTAAGTGCCAACAGGAGATAGAAAGACATTATCAAACACAATTAAAGGTACAATAAAAGAAGGAATGCTTACATGTGGGAATTCTAAGCTGGAGTGGTAAGAACCTTGCAGGTCTTCAAACAGGTTTTATTTGTGATAAAGACCCCACTAGGAACACACAGTCTTTTTTTTTTTTTTTTTTTTTTAAATATATGTCATGAAAATTATTAGTAAATATCCTTTCCATTTGAACCAATATCTTTGGTGTCTTTTTCAGTCCATCTCTGGCCTGTGACCAGTGGTTAGACTTTAACAATTTGAATGGTATGTATGCATGTACATGTGCATGTGCATGTCCACACATGGACATCAAGAGACTTTTCAGTGAAGACTCAGGAACACTGAACTCATTTGCAATCATCTCCTGCATCAGGATTTTGTATGCTGCCCAGGTGTCACCTCATTACAGATAGTTGTCTGTCTTTCTTTATAATGCCCATTCCCTTGCTGTCAGAGCATGTCAGCAATGATAAAATAGATTTGCCACTATACCTCCACTTAGCTGTTAGTGTTATTCACTTCACAAGTGGCACTTTTGCTGTTTCTTTTCAACGAAGTCATTCACCTGCTGTGAGCCTGACTTAGAAGTAAGAATGAATAATACATTGCAGATTCAGTTCACATTAATATAGATCTGAGACATATTTAGTTTTATAGAAAGAAGAGCTTTGATCTTGACAGGAGTGAATTTTAAATGTTTATAAGAGTACACTTTTCATGATTTCTGAGCTATTGCAACACAAATTTATATGTATATATGCACAGTTCTGTTTTCTCAACTGACAATATCTTTCTGTGTCCTTGCTTCTGATAGAACATTTCAGTATTAGGGAACCTCTTTACTTTCTTTTTTTTTGGTGCAGGTACTCTATTGTCCATGGCATGCGTTTAAAGAGATTGTTCAGCATCGATGAACACAATGGAACAATCATTACAACTAAACCTCTGGACCGAGAGAGAGCTTCTTGGCACAACATAACTGTTACAGCGACAGAAACAAGTGAGTAAGAAATTTAAGGAAGGCTGTGTTTTATATGCTGTGAACTGTAATTATCCTCTGAATATGCCTTCTTTTAGGGGGGAGAACACATGCTCCTTTCTCATTATATTACTGTTGCTTGCTACATTAAGAAGCGTTATTAAAATGATTAGTTAAATAGAAGCAGAATGTATTTGAGCTCCAAGGTCCTGTGCTCTTTCATAAAAGATGACCTTATGATAAAGAGAAAGGAAATTGTAATAGGATCAAGGCTGTAACGTTTTCAAGTTACACTGAAGCATATGAATTGCTCCTGGAGTGAAAGATCTTATGTTAAATTAGACCCTGGTTAATTTCACACCAGATTTTTGACTAGTGTGAAATTAGCCAGGGTCTAATTTAACACCAGTATGAAACTTGTGGCTCATTAATTGTGAATATAAGGCCTAAATCAGCTAGACTTCTTTTCAGTGAGAATTACATCCATGAAGCACCCTTTATATAGATTTCACCTGCCAGTGTGATTTGAAAGTCAAATGCAAATTGCCTCTGTGTGTGCTTTTGGTGATCTGATTGCCCTAACTCTGGGACAGCACTCTAGAAAATTAACAGCTACTGGTTTATAAGGCAGTTTAACAAGATTATTGGGACACTGTTTAAAAATAAATCACATTCATTCTAATAAAGTCTCAAAAATCATATCAAACTAGAGTCCAATCAATAAATCAGACAAATTTTTGTCAAATACTTTTAAGCATTTTGTGGTTTAGTTTATTTGTTTCTTTGTTTGCTTGTTTGTTTTTATTTTGTATGGGTTTGGTTGGTTGGTTGGTTTGTTTTGTTTATTTTTAATTCTGGATCTCTGTTAAGTGTTATTTATTGTTAAGAGTACTTTAAACATGTAATCATAAACTGCACTGTACCCCAACGAGAGCTTTCCCTATATATATATATGTAATATATTACTGATAGAATTTTAATATAGGATAGTTGGTGGCCATCTCCATTGGAGAATTTATTTTTTTTTATATTTGGGAACTGATAGTATTTTCTTCCTTTTCAGCTTCTCTGTGAATTTTTAAACATGCATTTGTTTCCCTTCTCATGTTATTGGGCAGCTGACAGGTGTAGGTAAAATTGATCTCTGGCATATTTTTGTCATGTCTTGAAAAGCACTGTGGAAATACAGCAGAATGACTTTGGTCTGGAGTCTTCTGTTTAATTAAGCACCAAAATAAGGAAAAACCAAATGAATAAGTGTCTCTTGCAGCAAAAGAAAGCAAGTCTTTCACAGTAATGGAAGTTATTATGGAGAAACCAAGCCCTTATTATCTCATTCTATATAACTTTAATGATGATATGGTCACTGTCTATAACACTCTATTGAAAAGCATTGAAGTTAGGTCACCTTGGTCTGAGCATACCTGAAATGATTGATATTATGAAGTAATAGCATTTTATTCCTTGAAATATAGGCATAACACATGTTGTGTATGAGACAATTGGTGGATGACATTGTGGCTCCACTGAAACCCAGTCAAAATGCCATCTACATAAGATATTCATTGCAGCTAGGACATTGAAACTACACCACAGAAGCAACATTCTTAGAGGTCTATTGAGTTCCTGGCATTCATAAAGGACACAAAACTTTTGCCTCTATTGAAATGACAGGCTTCAGAATTTGTTATGGATCATTCTATCCTCATGTCATGGAGGTAAGATGTTTCAAAGCTACCCAGAAGTATACCTAATTAATTACAGTTTAAACACAAGCAGGCAAAACCTACAATCTGTTGAGTTTTATTCCACTTTATGCCTAAACTGGTTCTAGGTCAAGAGAAATCAAGTTTCCTTTGATCAGTTTTTATCTGGTTGAAATCAGCTTCCGCCTAGTACCAAGCTGAAGCACAAATAGCATTCTAGCCAAGCATGAAGGAAATAAATCCTTAAGTCATCACCTTTACTTAACATTGATTTACTGAGTCAGATGAAGACTGACTGGTAATTATTTTATTCAGAAGAGGAATATCTATTTGAACTGCAGATGACCAACAAAAATTCCCAGTGATAGCAACTGGCTTGAGCTTATTGTGATCCTCATTTCTCTGTATACCTATTGGAAAAGTTCACAACCACTCATAAGAAAATTTACCCACAGGAAACAACCATAATTTTCTCAATGGATCTAGTAGACGTCCTTTTGTAGCTGATTCTAGACCTACTACATGACTGCAGAACTTATATCTCTTCAAAGGTTTCAGTCATGGATCATTTAGCATTTAGTTATCACCTTGTTCATACATACATTTCTTGACAGGCTTCCACCTTTTTACATTAGTCCTTTAAAAAAATAATAATTAAAAAATCATGTCAATTTATTTTAGGAAGTAAAGAAATTTGTTTAGTTTCAATTAATATTATTGCAATAGCTCTTGTCATTATTGTTAGAAGTTTGCTTTTACTGGCTCATGAGAATGCCAAGCTTTCTTTAATCCCCTGCAAGTTCTACTTTGTCTCTAGAAATGGTCACAGCTTTTCTTTTCACACTGTTCCAAAAGAAGGAGGTTACTAATTTTGGTGCCTAGTAATTAAAACATCAGCTTAATTCTTCACACTGATCCAGTCTATTGCACTTGTTATTCTGTTCTCTCAGACCTTGCTTTTCAAGTTCTGATCTCTCTTATGGAGATTATAACAAAGACATGTTCTGCTCATTGAAAAATCCTCTAGGCTAATGTAGGATGTGAATATAGCTATGTTCAAATTCTGACAGCTCTTTTCCTGTGTAAGGGATAAAACACAAAACAAGTGTTGCCTAACATCTTCTGCAATTGTAATCAAAGGAGTCACTTTGCTTAACCCAAAATCTACATTAAATATTCACCAGACACTGATTCCAGGAGTGGTTTTGCAATGTGTTCCTCCATCCCAAAATGAAACACCTGTGATTTCAGAAAAAAATATCAACTTCCATACTGTTATCTTCCAAAAGAAACACAAGAAATCATAGTCCTTGCCGTTAAATGACATTCCTTGTCAATTCACCATATACTAAGGGGAAAAAAAAAAACAAACACAAACAATAAAATAACACAAATTTAGTAAGGAAGTAGACACAATAATATGACCAAAAATAAATTGGAAAAAAATAATTATTTGGTGAAAGAAAACATGTGAAGGGCAGTTCTAGGGTGAAAGGTGTTATCTAACTGTTTGTGCAAGCAAAAGGTAGGCTTTAAAGCCAGCATAGTAACCACAAATCTTGTGAACAAGCAATTTAGGAATAGGCCAAGGCAGCTGTGTTCTTCTTATGCCACAGCATATACAACTGAAGCCACCAAAGTTATTCTCTGCCCCATAATAGGTGATACAAAGTTTTCCTTTCAATGCTGATCCAGGAAAATCTCTGCCCTACACAGTTAATTCTGACTGAAGAGTCCATATAAATCCTACACTTTCAGTGTTATTTCTGAACATGGATGTGTGCTCCTTTTTATGTTTATGAAAAATAAGATGATCACTTTATCATTGCCTATTGTACCATAATGGCAGTTGGGATCCAGCAAGAGAAATGCCATCCCAAAAAGAAGTATGTTGAAATGACTCTGACAGTTCATAAACTTTAGTAAATTAGCACAACTCTAATGATTTCACAGAAGGAATAGCAATGTGAAACTGCTGAGTATCTAGCCCTTTATCTCTGTGGTAGTTGCTTTTGCTGCCATTTCCTTTGGCAAAAGTCTCAAAGCTATCAGCACAAATTCCACAAGATCCAAGAAAACAAATGTTTGCTCCAAGCAACTAGTGAATTATACATTAAAAAAAAAAAACCCAATGTGAGAACCAACCAAACCAAAGTGAGGCAAAAAGGAGGTTTTGTTTTGGTTTGGTTTGGTTGGATTTTGTTTGTTTGGTTGGTTTTGGTTGTTTGTTTATTTTTTCCCCCTTTTTCTTTTAAAGATCTCTTTGAGTAATTTGAGAAAATTCCCTATGGATTTCTGAACAGGTCAGAAGCAGTGACACTAGCATCCATCATGAGCTGTATTTTAACTATAATGGATACTCTTGTGTCTGCATACTGGAATAAAAAACAGAAGGGGTAGACAGAAAGAGGCATAAAAGGGACTAGTTGCACGCAAAGTGGGGCCAGTCAGTACATCATCTGGCTGAGCCCTGCATGTGTTCATGTCAGTGCTATCATTTTATATCTTCTCATAAAATATTTTTTGACTATGTTTCTGGGAAACATGATTTAGTTGAAGATGTCACTGCTCACTACAGAGGGGTTGACTAGATGACCTTTAAAGGTCCCTTCCAACCCTCTTTGATTCTCTGCATAATCTCTATCATCGTATGTGTATGTGTGCTGCAGAGTCTGAAGTACCAGCTACCAGTGAGACCTGCACATGTGTAAGTGAAAATTGCCTCCAGCTACTACCCAGATTGAGGGTCACAGGGAACAAGTGTCTACATCCTCCCTGAACTTCATGTGTATCAGGTGTGTGTGTATTAATTGGTAAACTTTAAGCTGGACTCAGCAGTGAGTAGGAGGTCTTTGGGTCCGGACCAGATACTAAGAGAGTATTATAACAAGTATGGAGTATGGAGTTTTTTATGGGTATGGACTAAAAAAGATTTAGTACAGAATGTATCCATAGACTTCAGTGACTATTTTCTTCCCTTCAGACTATCAGTAAAATTTTGTAATGCTCACATTAGTTTAAAATATGTAGTAGACTCCAACTTCTGATTTCTCCTTCTTTTTTTTTTTTTTTTTTTTTTTTTTTTTTACCATTAGGAAATCCTGAAAAAATTTCAGAAGCGAATGTGTATATCCAAGTTCTGGATGTTAATGATCATGCACCAGAATTCCCTAAATATTATGAAACATTTGTTTGTGAAAATGCAGTTTCTGGCCAGGTAAGTGTGAAGGAGTTAGCTATCATTTTTCTCAGCACTATGAAGATTGAGGTGTTCCTATTTCTTGTAATATCAGTTATCATCATTACTGTTGGTACAGACTCTATTTTGCCTGTTTGTAAAGTTAGTTCTGTTGATATATGTATAGTTTGAATTTTAGATGTCAGCAGACTGATGTGTATTGTTCCTCCTTTAAAAGAAAATTAAATCATAGAATGGGCTGGGTTGGAAGGGACCTCTGAAGGTCATCTAGTCCAACCCCTCCCACAGTCAGCAGGGGGGGCGTCCTCAACTAGGTCAGATTGCCCAGAGCCCTTGTTTCTCTACCGAAAAAAAAAAAAAAATTAAGAAAGAAATATAGAAATAAATTTCTGGAAAAACAAAACAAAATACCCAAACCAACAACAACAACAACAACAAAAACAAACAAACAAACAAAAAAACACAACAGAAAACAAACCCAAATGAATCACCCAAACAAACAAAACCCAGACCAATCAACCAAAATAGTCAAAACCAGCAACAACAAAACAAACAAACAAAAAACAAGACCAAAGAGCATAAACCAGGGATGTGATTCATGTTTATGTCACAGAAGTTAAAACTAGGCCTAGTATTGGCTGCAACAGCATGACACACTTTGGGAGAATCAGACCTGGATCAGATTCAAACCAGATCCGTTGTGTTCTTGTGTTAGAACTCATTTATTGTGTTCTAAATTCAAATGCTGTGCAGTTCAGTGGAAGTCTGAAGAACTCTAAGTTACAGCCATTGCAACATCTTCTCTAGCTGGCAGCTTGTGAGATTGTCCTGTTAAGCATCCTTCCCTAGAGATATTTGTTCATTTCCTTCTTACTCCCCAGACAAATAGGGTCATATCAGTCAGCTGCCCTAAGCTCCCAGGGATACTGCTGACTGTCCATTTTTCTACACCAACTTTTCTCTACAGCTTTACTTTTTTCCTTTTTTTTTTTTTTTAATTTTCTTTTCCAATTGATGCTGTTCTAAAGCCTAAGCCCTAAGTTTTGTGCAATAACTGTGCTGCCAGGCTCCACACAGGAGTCCTAAAGAAAACTGCCAAAAGAAAAACTTTGATTAGTCTGCAGTTAAATAAAGCTTTCCTTGTAGCAAAAGTAATTTCTTCACAGTTTTTCACATCCATTTATTTATTTCTCTATTGTCAGTTAGTTTGTTTGTTCTGCATTTGGTAGTTTTCCACTCTGCATAAGCTACCCCTGGTTCACAGCTACTTGGAGCAAGCCATTTCTTTCAGTCTTAGGGTAACTCATTGACAGATTAAAGTACAGACAATAAAGCAAATACCACTTCATGCTTCTTGACTTCAAGACACCGTGAATTAAATATGGAAGCTTATAAAGTGGATATTTGTAATCTGTGTCTTGGACTTTCTTTCAATTAAAAATAAAAACCAAAAACAAACCCCAAAACCTAGGTGATTTATTTCTCAAGGTTTTTATCATTACAGAGCTGCTTGCTGATAAATAACATCTATATGCTAGCCCATTATTGGCTACTTTTCAATAATAAATTCAGTTTACATATTTCAAGGATCACTGGAGAAAGTGGTGCTGTGAAGAAGGGTAATGACGTAAAAAATAAATGCTTTGAATATGAAATACAGAATTGTTTAATATTCTGATACCTGAATGAGGAATAAACAGGATTTTTTTTTTTTTTTTGCCTTTTTACAAACAGTCAAAATGTTGCTTTGGATTTGACTGATTTTGATTTTTTTTAATTGGTTTGGTCTGATTTTTTTTTTTTTTTAGTTTTTCATTGCTATAGGTTTTTGAGAGTCAAAAGCATCCTTAGATACCAATGACTCTCATGTTAAATACTTTTCTCATTAACAGATCATCTTAAGAACAACAGGAAATTGCTGCTGAAGTGCATAATTATAAGTCAAAATTCATGATATTTCACTCAATAATCATGATATTAAAATAGAATTGATAGCTGATATATGTCCTTCAGTCATATTATGCTTGCCTGGTTTGTTTTGTTTTGCTTGGTCTTGTTTTTCACTTCTTACTCACAGAAAAAAAAAAAAAAAGATTAAAAATTATTTCAGACCTGTTCTGGTTGTCCACTGAATAATACAATTTGCATTTCAGAAGAATCAATTTAATCATCTGAAGGGATTAATCAGGACACTATATACCTTTTTATCTTAGCCATATTTCTGCGATTGGTTCCAAACAGTTCAGGAATCTGCTCATATGTTATGAGCTTAGATCAAATTTTGTATAGATATTCCATAACTTTTCCATTTCCAACATAGCTATCCCTATCCATCTAGCTGGAAATTATATTCTGAGAGGTATTCTCAGATATGTTATGTAGCTCTAGAACTTAGTTGCTTCCCTGTTCTCAGCTGAATTGTGCCCAACTTGTGAAATACTCTATTTACAACCTCCAACTTACGGTGTTTGGGGGAAAAGAAGGAAAAATACTGCAGAGGGAAAGATACTGCCAAAAAATAAGTGTTTCTTTGGGTTCCTTTTTCTTGATGTCTTCCTGTTTTACAATAAAAGTAATGCAGAATCATGTGGCAAAGTTGTTTTTTACAGCCTTGGAATATAGTAGGCTATGATAAATAATGTGAAGCACGTGATGAATAAAACTAATTGTTGTTCTAATTATCCAAACTCAGAAGCAGTTGATGGTAGCTCCAACCTAGAGCAGAATGATTGGCTTTATGTTTTATTTTCTAAAAAAGATTAGAAAAAAGTTCTTTGTCTGCTTTTGCTTAATGAGTTTTGACCTTCATGTTCCTGTATAGTGGTTTTGTGAGAGTTACATGTTTAGTTTAGCCTCTGAAAGACATTCAAACAAAAGCATTATATTTTTGTCTATGGAATTCTAATTTGAAATTTGACAATAAAAGTGGAAGTAAAGAAGACAGATAGGTAGGTTCTGGCATCATTCTGTATCAATTCATCATATTAGATGTTTTGAGTGGATTTTTCACTACCTATTTCATATTATTGTTCTGTACTCTGCTATAGTCCAAGTCAGCTGTATACTAACCACAACTAAAGATTGTTTGCACGCTGAAAAACCACTCTGACTGCACTACCAGTAGTAAATACATTGTTTTGGAAAGTACTTAAACATGAAAGCTCTTGTGCTGGAATACTGTGTCCAGTTTGGGGCTCCCCAGTTCAAGAGGGACAGAGATCTACTTGAGAAAGTCCAATGGAGGGCTACAAGGATGATTAGGGGACTGGAGCAGTGTTTGATGAGGAAAGGCTGAGAGGCCTGGTTTTTTTTAGTCTGGAGAAGAAAAGATTGAGAGAGGATCTAATAAATGTCTATAAATATCTGAGGGGTGGGTGTCAAAAAGGAAGAGAAAGCCTCTACTCACTTGCACCCTGTGATGGGACAAGGGGCAGTGGTCATCAAACATTACTGAGCAATGAGGAAAAAAAAAATCTAGTAGTTTTAAGACCTCTGCGAATTTGAACAAAAATCCAGTTCTGTGCTCCCCCAAAAGATGGGTGTTTGGATCTCTTTCATCCTATAGACCACAGCAGAGCTCCTACTGAAGGATGTTGGGTGAAAAACAAAATGAAAGAAAATAAAGCAGAAGTAAAAAGAAAACACTTAAAAGGGAAGGGGAAGGAAGTAAAAAAAAAAAAAAGAAAGAAAGAAAAAAAGAAAATCTGTTCCTACTTCCTTCCATCTTGCTATAGTTGGGTATGGGTACATGCACAAAGGACTTCAGAACATACATTCGAAGTACTGTAACATCAAACTTTATAGTGCTGGTAGTTGTTCAGATGGGGAGTCTATGCCTTAAGCTGAATTTGGTGAAGAGAAATCCCTTAGAAGAAGAAAGGATTGTAGCAGATAAGATTTCTTCTTTCTTCTAGACATCTTCAAAATTTCAATTCAGTGAGATTACTTGGGGTTGAGGAAATATTTTTTCAATTAATCTAATATTTTTTCAATGAATTTAAACTACCAGGCAGTTAACTACTCCATACTCAATAGTTTGTTATTTGCAAGACAAATAACACTGAGACAGACATTCCGTCAAGAACAGTTTGCAGAAATTCACTTCGATACAAATTAATTAATCGATGATAAATCAGAGGTGTTACTATTATCTTAAACTCCTTCACAGATGATATTTATTAGTTGAAAGTGCACATGAATCAGATGGATAGGGAAGTTGAGAACACCATGATACCTCTTTTTGTGACCTTTGATCAAAAGAGCTCCTGCTGTTCCCAGCAGCGGGCTCAGTTTTCTTGGAAAGAAACCATAAACAAGGCCCATCTACCATGCACTTAAATCAGTTTTTCAAGAAAGATCAGGTGAATTAGTCTCAGTTTTAAAGAAATGAACATTTTCAAATGGACTGCTGGATTATTGAAGCATCTAGATTAATGAGACTTGAAATAAGAAATTTTACAGCAATTAAATTTCACTCTAGTCAATACAATAGGACCTATAACCTTGAAGAAGCAGCACAGCATTTACTCTATTTTTGTTGTTTGAACACAAAAATCAAGGGGTTTTTTAAACCTTGACTCACAAACAGCAAGTGCAGTTTCTCAGTCTGTGCTGCCAGTTTCCCTGGTAAAAAGCTAGAATCTCCCAGGTTAGATGTAAAAAAGGCTAGGAAAGCAGGAAAAAAAAAAAAAAAAGAAAAACAACCCACAAAATCCCCAGTTTCCTTCTCTCTAGGTGATTTTTCCTTTAGTGTCAGCAGAATCAGAGCTGCCTATTTCTATCTGAATATTTTATAGACTCATCTGGGTTTTGCTGAATTTTAAGAGAAGTGATACAGTAAGAAATAAACAAGAAAGTTTTGCTCTGTCCTTATGTTCCAGATATTCCCTTGCTTCTAGGGTGAATCCTTAAAGGTATGTGAATATGCCTAGAATAATCATAGGAGTCTTAGGTTTGTGTAGAAGAGCACAGTAGAGATCAAAACAAGGGAAGGTGAGGGGTTTGATTTTCAGCTAAACACATACTCCTCAGAGTTGTATTGATAGAATCTGACATAGATAACATTTATATGGGCAAACACATTCTATGTGTAAAGTAACAGAAGTTAATAATGAAATAACAAAACACTATCCAATTTGCAAGTGCAGTAACTTGATGATGGGCTCTTACAAATATGTTTCTCAAAGAGATCTTTAATACATGGTTAAATAACTTGATCAGAATAAGTGGAAGTATAAAAATCACATCTATAATTAATGTGTTGGGGTTTGTTTTGTTTTGTTTTTTCTTTTTTTTCCGTAAGCAAGTGGGTAGGGAACTCTTCTCTGCTGAGTAACTAAACTAAATAATAATAAAATTAAAATAAAATAACAACAACAACAACAAAACAGGCACAAAAAACAACTACAAAAAAACAAACTAAATAGGCAGGCAGGCAGGAAGAAAGGAAGGAAGGAAGGAAGGAAGGAAGGAAGGAAGGAAGGAAGGAAGGAAGGAAGGAAGGAAGGAAGGAAGGAAGGAAGGAAGGAAGGAAGGAAGGAAGGAAGGAAGGAAGGAAGGAAGGAAAAAAGGAAGGAAGGAAGGAAGAAAGGGAGGGAGGGAGGAAGGAAGACAAAAAACCAGATCCTACATGTTGCTAAGATGTCTTTGTAGGTAATTAACTACATTATTCTGCATATTCATTCTAGCTTGGTAGACCCTGCCTTGGACAGAGCAGACCCTGAATTGTACAGATAGACATACATCATACAGAGCCTTTTCTCAGCTGTGACCATAGCGATTTTGCTACTAAATTATCAGTAAAGGCCAGCAGAGCCTTTTTTTGCCATGTTTTCAGGTGTATAGCAAAATCCTCTTGGGAAAATGTGACATTCCTAATGTTTTAGACTGCATATATAATTTTATTCTTTATTGCTGTTCATATTGAGCATATTCTGAGAACAATATTCCCTTATACTAATGAAGTTTATGATTTATTATCAGGTAATATGAGGCATAAGTTAATGCTTTTCATTAATTTATTGACCTGCATGCCTATACCTTTATTTACATCACCTTAGCTATGTGGTTTGTTCTGACAAAAGGGAACAGACTTCCTCAAGTAGCTTCATCTTTTGTACACTCTCACCAGGTATATCACTGAACAATCACTGCTCTTGATAGTGGCAACAGAAGAATCTTAGGGGTCCTCATTTTTCCATAGAGATTTGAAATACCACAGGCAGAGTGCTAAGAATACAAAGCTTCTGGGGTATAAGCCACATTTTGCACTCTGCTGTGATGATTTCATCAAACTTATCTTGTTTGAAAGGAAGAAGAACTGTGTGCTGAAGTCTTAGAACTTCGACTGGAAAAATTAGGCAAGAGTTTTCAAAGGCACAGATGGAAGTCTGTAGTGTAGTCACTTCTGTTGACTTAACTGCTTTACTTTTAAAGTATAGCTTGTAACATTCATATGCTTTCTGGTTTGGGAAAGTTGAAGCTTCAAGATTCTTGGGTGCAAATATCTACAAGGCATGAAATGACTGATAAAGTAGAGAGCAAGTTCAAATCAGACACTTTTTCTGAAAGGCAGTGAGCTAGCATCAGTTAGCTTTCATCTGGGTCAGAGAGGTTTCATACTTCCTAATATATATTGATGCCCAAGTCATTAAATAGTTATTCATTAAATTCACAAATATGTGTTGTTTTTTTTAAGCAGAAATATTTCTAATCATGTTAACTACAGATTGTTTATTTATTGTTTATCATTGTTTATTTACAGAGACAAAAGATATTACTTTCAATGACAACTTTTACTTTGTCTTGCAATGACTGTGGGGTTTGACATATTTGTAATCAAGGCTATTGTCTTTCCTTGAGAAAAAAAGTTTCATAATCAATTTGTTATAATATCATAGAATCACAGAATTGTCAGGGTTGGAAAGGACCTCAACGATCATCCAGTTCCAACCCCCCCTGCTGTCCCTTGGGCAGGGACACCTCACACTAGATCAGGCTGCTCAGATCCCCATCCAGCCTGACCTTAAAAACCTCCAGTATGGGGCTTCCACCACCTCCCTGGGCAACCTGTCCCAGTGTCTCGCCACTTGCATGGTGAAGAATTTCTTCCTGACACTCAGTCTGAATCTACCCACTTCTAGTTTTGCTCCATTCCCCCCAATCCTATCACTACCTGACACCCTAAAAGGTCCCTCACCAGATTTCTTGGAGGCCTCCTTAAGATACTGGAAGGCTGCAATAAGGCCTTTTTGGAGTCTTCTCCTCTTTAGACTGAACAACCAGAATCCACAATTCAGCACATGAACTTGTCACCATATCTCACTAACTGGAGCTACAATATATCAGTTGAATGATGTCAATGTGTTTGTAGGCTGGAGGGTAATGTGTTTTGTGTAGAGGGATTTGTTCAAACATAGAATGGTGTATTTTCCACATTGAAAAAAAAAAAAGACAAACCACTATATATCTATATCTATATCTATATCTATATCTATATCTATATCTATATCTATCTATATCTATATCTATATCTATATATCTTTGAGGAGAAAGTTCTTCACGGAGGGAGTGGTTGACCATTGGAATGGGCTGCACAGGGAGGTGGTGGAGTCACCATCCCTGGAGGTGTTCAAGGGGGGATTGGACGTGGCACTTGGTGCCATGGTTTAGATAGTCATGAGGTGTAGGGTGACAGGTTGGACTCAATGATCTTTGAGGTCTCTTCCAACCTTCTTGATTCTATGATTCTATGATTCTATATATGACTACTTTTCTCATTTATGGAAATTTCATTTGCCCCTTGTCTTTTGATCCAGAAAATCTTTTACATTTTCTCGAGACTTTTATGTCTTCCTCTCTGAAACAGATGAAAACCCAAAGCAGAGTGCTTTTAAAATATGTCTCAAAGAGACTGGTTGAGTATGGGAGGGATATATGTATTTGTGACTGCATGACATGCACTCAATATGTATGTATGGATCATATCTCTAGCATCAACAGTTTAACATGCTTGATATGGCCTTTTGTTGTTGTAAAGGTCAAGCAAATATTTTTATTCTTAAACAATTCTGCTTTTCTGTATTTTCCCCAGCTCATTCAACGCATCAGTGCAGTGGATAAAGATGACTCAACAGAAGGTCACCATTTTTACTTCTCATTGGATCAGGAAGCCACAAGCAACTCAAGTTTTACTGTCAAAGATAATCAAGGTGGTGTCATTCTTGTAGCTCTTTAAGAACTTCCTAACAAAAGATGCATACTTCTAGTGCTCCTCTCATCACCAATTTTATAAACATTTCCATTGTTATAGGATGCAAATATGTCATGAGGTGCATTTCAAAACAATAATTTAGTTATAATAAACATTTTATTTTCCATCTTTTTAGCCAAGTAACATAAACAAGAAAAGACAGTTTTGTTTCAAGGAAATTAAAAAATGGTTAGATGAAAAATGCACTACTATGGAAAAAACATTATTATTCACTAAAACATATTTTCTTAATGTAGGATATGGTGGGAAAGACCAACTTTCATGTTAAAAACTATCTATTTATCAAAGAAACAAGGTAGCCAGAGACAGAATGTTGTTCTTATACAAGTCTGTCACTTCTTCATAGAATTGTAGGATGGTCCAAGGCTGGAACGGACCTCCAAAGGTCATCTAGTCCAACCTCCCCACAGTCAGCAGGGACATCCCCAACGAGATCAGGTTGCCCAGAGCCCTCTCAAGCCTCACCTTGCCTCAACCACCTCCCTGGGCAACCTGTTGCATTATTCCACTACCACCATCGTAAAGAACTTGTTCCTAACATCCAATCTAAATCTGCTCTTCTCCAGCTTAAAGCCATCGCTCCTCATCCTGTCATTGCAGGCCTTTGTAAACAGACTGTTCCCATCCTTCCTGTAGACCCCCTTAAGTTACCAGCAGGATGCTATTAAGTGTTCCTAAAGCCTCCTCTTCTCCAGGCTGAATGATCCCAGCTCCCTCAGCCTGTCCCCGTAACAGAGGTGTTCCACCCCTTGATCATCCTCATGATCCTCCTCTGGACCCTCTCCATCAGGTCCATGTCCTTCTATATTGGGGGCTCCTGACCTGTGCACAGTACTCCAGGTGAGGTCTCGACAGAGTAAAGTGGCAGTAAAGTGATCATTTCAGTAAGATAAAAATTACAGGAGCTGATAAATACAAGGATAATATTTTTTTTTTCCTAATAAGTTTTAATTTGCATATGCTGATAAATGTTGACATCATATAATGTATTCTGTATGCATTTTAATGTTATTCAGAACTGATGCTGATTGAGACACATACAAAGAGTGATTTAAAGAGACGTCAAGCAAAACCAAACTGAGGTGAAGTGCAGTATCTGATGGAAGTGCAGGGAGGATGACTGCTTAGAGTCAGTCTGCTGAGACTACAAAAAGAATCTTTGGACTCAACTAAAGTACACATTGCTCTTATTGACTTTTGCTAATTATTTAAATGTTCTGGCTAGGTGGATAAATCAATGGAAATAAGTTTTGGAAAGTTCAGGCCATGTTAAATGGCAAAGTACCTCTCTCAATATTTTCAAAGTTAATGTATTAATATGTGTTTCAACTCCCAGCTTCATTAACCTCTCACTCATTGCCAGGAGGAGATAGCTTGTGACATTAAGTTCTAACTGTGTACAAACCATGAGCCTTTCTCACCTTTGCTCATCCTGCAGTAAGTCCAAGCAGAACTGTGCACAAGGCAATAGATTCAGTTCCTTTTAGTGGCTAATGATGGGGAACTAAACCAACTCACCTTTCATAACATGTGAGGGTCAGTGCTTAGGGGTTCACAGAATCACAGAATAGTAAAAATCAAATAAAAGTGTTAATGAAGAGTTTCTGACACAATAAATCTGTAAAAAAATAAAATATCTGCCTCTACATGAAATTCAGAAACTATTAGAAGCAGCATGAACAGGGTTAAGTCCACTACTTTGCAGAGAATCACACAGAATGGCAGGTGTTGTAAGGGATCTTTAGGGATCAGCTAATATAATCTCTCTGCTGGAGCAAGTACACCTAAATCAGGTTGCACAGGGTCACATTCAGGAGGGTTTTGAAATTCTCCAGAGGAGACTCCACAGCTTTTCTGGACAACCTGATCCAATGCTCCTTCACCTTCAAATTAAAGAAGTTGCTTATGTTTAAGTGGTTGGTAGAATTTGGGTAGTCCTAGGCAAAAAAAGAGTCTACAGATCTGGAGCATTTTATCTCAGAGTTGGTTTCTGTCTCTGGAACATATTACCTGAGATTTAGCTTCTGAATTCTGATAGAAATCTGGAAGATGCTCAATGTTGATAAATTAACCTCAGTAGACAATGACAGACAATGGTAGAAACACTATTTTTAATAGTAATTCACATTAAAGAGTAATTCATACTAAACAGTAATTCACCCTTCCATGATAGAAAGTCTGACATGTAAACATTTATAGATGTTTTTTCTTTCCATTATACACATATATAGACAGGGTAGTTATTTTGTGTGTGTGACAAGGTAAGATTTGAATTAGTGAATATGCAACAAGAACTGAACTTTAAGGTGCTTACTGGGACTGATTTCTGAACTATTAGATATGAAGCCAAGGGAGAACCTTTAGCAACTATTCCTTAATTTAGACAGCAGGAGCTGAGCTATCTCTGTTTTCTTTTCTTTTTTTTTTTTTTTTTTTGAGTCAGTGAAAGAAATAAAACATTATTTTAGTGGACTTTCTATTCACTTTTTTCTTCTTTCTCTTGCCACCTGCTTTCTCTGTGTGCTGCCAGATACACTTCTGAAGCCTTTTGATTGGTAAACTGTCTATATTTAATCTGTGAACTGCTGAATTGATAGCAGCTGGTTACATGGAACTGTTTTATAAACCAATTAGTTAGGCTGAGCAGGTGTCAGGTACAGAACATGGTGGGGGGATTTTTACCTCTGAACATTAGAAACAGAGCTCCTATGTCAAATTTTATTATGTCCCCTGGAATATACATTTTTTTAAAAAAACCCACAATTATTCATGACTGACACAAAAGAAAAATCCACCACTTTTTAAAGATTGACGGTGTGTAGTTTTGCACAGTGTCATTGTTTCAAAATAGGTCAGATTCCACTGGAGCTTTACTTTTGTTCCTAAAAAAGTAGTAACTGCATTATCATGTACAATAATTTGTCTTCCAGATAACACAGCTGGAATTTTCACAGCAAAAAGTGGCTTCAGCAGGGAAAAGGAGTTTTCTTTCTACTTGCCAATCATAATTCTGGATAATGGAACCCCACCACTGACAAGCACAAATACTCTTACTGTCACTGTCTGTGACTGTGACACTCAAGTTAACATTTTCTACTGTCGATACAGAGCTTTCATGTATGCCATGGGTCTCAGCACAGAAGCTTTAGTTGCTGTTTTGGCTTGCATACTAATACTCTTAGGTAAGTATGAGTAAGAGAATTTACTTGTTTTCCTTTTACAGTAAGTTCCATTACACAATAAATGCCTTCTGTTGACTCTAAGCCTGCAAGTGCTGGGCTACTGAGAAAAAAAAAATGCAGTAAGCAAAACAAATGTTACATTTCTTCTCTGTTTTCTTCTAACATCTTCTTTTTCCGCTCATGGGGCACCAAATTAATGTCCATTACATTCAGGAGCTTGCAGATGTGAACCACAGGTCTGAGTGTTTTAAATACACAGGAGTTGTAATTCTATCTCTGCAAACTATCATACGCAGAACTTAAAACCAGACCAATCAAATGGAACAGTACAGAGTAAATATGTAGAATTAAATAACTCCTTCAGGTCACTCATATCCCCAAGTGAGCTAAAAACCTCTCATTGTTGGTAGTTTGCATCATGTGTTGATCTGTGTAAAAAGTCAGTCCATAAAATACTTATTTATTAAATAGAACTGCAGTGAGATTTAGGAAAATAAAACCTGAAATCATTAATCTCTGTGAAAGGCAGAGGCTATTTCAAAGGGATCATTCAGCTAAAAAAGAAATGAGGTAGGATTGAAAAAAAAATAATTATAGTTGAAAACAAAACTTAGAAAAGCTTTCACATATGGGAGGAACAAGTTACTCTCATTCATAAGACCTGGTAGCACAAAATGCAGTGATAAGTCACAGCTTTCAAAATTCCAGCATAGCAGAAATAAATGAACCACAATCTCCATAGTCTATGGAACTGAATAATTCAATCAGGTGAAGAGGATATCATGGTTATTGTCTCATATTTTCACTTGGTTTTCCTGGGGTGGTGAGAGGAGAGAGAGTGAGAAATTAAGATTTAAATTCAGAATGTGAAATGGATATATTAGGTAATAAACCAAAACACTTTCAAAAAGTGTAACATGTGTTTCCCTCAATTTCAAACTCACATCTACCAAAAGAGATGCCCTGCTTCATTCATTTCTTATTCATTTCTTTTATAAGTCACTTCATGACCATTTTTCCATCATACACCCTGTTCACCTCAAAACCATCAAATCCATAAAAAATACAGCTCTATAAATTTGTAAACCTTGTAACCTTACAACAGCATTGATTTTAAGAAATGTTAACTGTGTTTTAAGTCTTTCCAACCACATTCTAAGTGTCTGGCTCTTTTTTTTTTTTTTTTTTTTTTTCTGTGTGTCAGTGTTCTTTTTGGCAATTGCAGCCATAAGGCAGCAGAGGAAGAAGTCTCCCTTTTCAGAGAAAATGGAAGAGTTTAGAGAGAACATTGTCAGGTATGATGATGAAGGAGGCGGTGAGGAGGACACAGAAGCGTTTGATATTTCAGCTCTGAGGACCCGCACCGTCATGCGAATGCACAAACCTCGGAAGAAGGTCACCACAGAAATCCACAGCCTCTACAGACAGTCTTTGCAGGTTGGCCCTGATAGTGCAATCTTCAGGCAATTCATTTCAGAAAAGCTCGAAGAAGCAAATACAGATCCTAGTGTTCCTCCATATGACTCACTTCAGACGTACGCATTTGAGGGGACTGGCTCTTTGGCAGGCTCCCTCAGCTCTTTAGGTTCAAACCTGTCAGACGTGGATCAGAGTTATGAGTACCTTACAGACTGGGGACCTCACTTCAAACAGCTTGCAGGCATGTACACTTCCTATAGAAGTGTGGGGGATTAGTTACCCTTTCACTTCTTGTTTTATTTTCCTAAATCTCAGCCACCAGAAACAACTGTGGACTTTTAAAAAGGACATCATCCCACACTTAAGCATGAAAAATAAAAGGTCGAGTTTGGATTTTTTCCGGGACAGCCTTGGACATAAAGATCTTTGGAAGAATCACACCAGACATGTCATAAGGTGAGGAGATGGAGAGAGTTGTTTAAAAACCTCGTGGCTCTTTAGGTGTCCAAATGAAAACTCTGCTGCTTTGTATATCTAGGCCCACTCCTGGATCCTGAAAACCTGGGTCCTGTGAGTACAAAAGGAATATAAGCCATAAATGGATATCGTAAATACTCTGTCATCTATAAGCTTTAAACTGTTTCCAAAGTTAAGACAGACTTTTGCTGTGCCAGTTAAATGTATTCATTAACCAAAGTAAAGCATGAATATTTGTATAATGCCTTATCATATAAATATACTTGTGTGAAAAAGTAGACCCTAGGTATTCTAATACAATTCTCAGAAGTGCTCACAGAATCTTCTATTTATTGTGCTTAGGATGATAAAACTATCTTATCTTTTCATATCAGTGTAAAAAACAAAAACCTATTACAACATCAGCAAGAATTTGATGCCATTTTAGTTTCAAATGGAGTTAGTGGAAAAATGCATAAACCAATATTTAATTTAGCAAATAAGATAGGAAAGAAAAAATAGAGCCATTCAAGTTAGAATCAATATGAAACGTAAATACTGCCATCGACTGCATTATATATTACTGTACTTAGAACAAAATGCTATCCAAATATAGGCATTTTTCCTTTTATTAAGAGTTTAAAGGATGAGTGATGTACCAGCACAAATTTATTTCTTTCATTTTATTATGGAATATAAAATTATCTGCACTAGTCAGTCTAGTTTTACTAGAACAATGTTAAGAATCTTTGAAATGCTAAGCTGATGGCTTTAAAACTTTATGTATAACATTAAACAATAAGATAATAAAATGTCTTAATGCTCACCCACTTCTGAAAATGATCCTGAATCATTTTGTAAGACTCAGGACATACTTCAAAATTAATTTCCCATTGTATTTTTTCCAAACATTCCATAATGAATATAAGGCTCTCTCAGTGAAATTCTTTACTCTTATTTATAAAACTACCCAGCCACACTTTTTTTTCATCTGAGAGTCATCAAATATGTTCAAAATGGTCTGCCTGAAAAAAAAGCAACCTACCTGGATTTTATTCACCTCTCTTCCACCAGCTACTTATTTTACAGGAATTATCTCCTGTAATCCGTAGCTAAAAGTTCTCATCATGATAAAGAAAATTATGGAACACTTTTTTTTGTTTGTTTGTTTAGAATGGTAAAGCATGGTAAAGTTTAGGCAAGGGAAAAAGAAAAGAAAAATAAAAAACAACAACAACAACAAAGCCCACAACCATAACAACAAAAAAAAAAACAAACCAAAACCAACCAACCGACCAACAAAAAAACCCAACACAAAAACAAACCCCACACAACAAAAATCAAGCAAAAAACAACAACAACAAACCCCCAAAAAACTGCAAAAACCAAAAACCAAAACCAAACCCAAACCTCAACAACCCAACAAATAAAAGAGGAAATGTAACATAAAAGCTCTGCAGTGTTGGCTGCAATTTCTGTTTACTGAAGAAAACCAAGGCATGCTTTGGCAGCGGGGTTGGACTAAATGACCTCCAGAGGTCCCTTTCAACCCCTACTATTCTATGATGCCTGTATTTTGTGTAACCAATGTATACCCTTGTCAGTAATTTCTAAATGTATAATGGCCTACAATGGATCTTAAATGATCTTTAACTAAAAAAGGCATAGGATGGTGTTTGCACAGGAGAGAAAGGCAGGGTTTGTCTCCTAAGTAACTCCAAGCTGTTACTGGACCACATCTTATTAGGTTCCTGGTATTCAATCTAAGTCAAACCTGTCAGTTTCTTTCTACATGTGAGAAAAGGGTCACTGAACTGTTCTAGCAAATTCACACTTTTTTTTTTTTTTTTTAATATATTGGAGTTAATTTAGCTGAACGATGTCTGCAAAAAGGCCGTGTAGAAGTGTCTGCTTATTTGAAGGAAATAACATTCTGAGGAAGCAAAAAAAGGGAAAAAAAGAGATATTGCAATAATTAAGAGTATAAAATTAATAAAAGATAATTCATAAACCAGAGTTCCTGATTAGGAGATCTATTAAAATGTGAAATAGTTTCCCCAAGAGGATTTTCCATTGCCTTTATCTTTGAAAATTCAATAGCAGCTAGAATTAGCCATACTATTGGCTGAAGTGAACAGGGAACATGTGGTACCAGATGGTAAATATATATTCAGCTGTTCATAACATGCCTGAGGGAATATAAGGAAGACTTATTGACTGGTCAAAGGAAGTATGATGATTCACAGTGGTTTTCTGTATGAATGCTATGAGGAGATGGTCCTTTATATTTCTTTTTCCATAACATGGTAATGAGACAGCTTAAGAAAGAGTGACAAAAAAATTGTTTTCCTGTTTCAGTCCTCTTTCAGAGGGATTCAGAGTTTGTGTTATTGGTTTTATTATTTAAAAGCCAAGGGAACGAAGGCTATGCATATATTAATAAATGCTTAGCATTCAGATGTTTGAAGTTAAAAAAGAAAATAATAAATTCACCTGATAGCATATTGGAGCTTCAGACTCATTGACAAGACGGGAAAAGTGTATTCTGCTTACAGATCCACCCAAAATGAAATGTTTTCATTTGATTTTCATTTTGTAAAGCACAATATAGGTTTTCTATTATCATAAAACTGAGAAGCATTCCTTTTTGCCACTGAGAATAATAGATTTAATTCACATAAATTTGCTACTGCATTTTCTCATACATGCTGTCAGTGCAGTCCTAGCTTTGCTCTCAACATTTACATTGGAAATGTGGTTGTTCTAACACTCACTCTTAGCTGCATGGGGTAACTCTGAGAGATGAGAATAAAATATTTTTGAAAAGAGAATGTACATTTTATGCTTCAAAGTCAGATCTAATATATTCCCTCTGAGGAGTAGAAGCTGAAGGAGATGATGTGATTTTATATTCTGGCAAAGAATATATTTTACCTTTGATCCAGGATATGAACAAATAGAATAAAAGTTATATGAAAAATAAGAGGAAGGACGGATGGAAGGACGAAGGAAGGATGGATCAGTAGTTATTAATAAAGTCTGCAAGATTTCTCTACTAGAAAATTGATAGACTTATGGTTTATAACGAAAAATAGAGTGGATTATTGTTTAGGAAAAAAAAAAAAAGTTGACATCTTACAATAGTAATTTGGATGCTTTCAAGACCAGAAAACGTCTTAATGTATGGGTCTATAAGGCCTCATACACAGAGTCCAAGGAACAGTAAAATTTGTAGTTAAATCTCAGAAGATTAAAACATACATACATACAAAGAGACTGCTTAGATCCATATGAAACAAATTCACCACAGCACACAGGTAACAGGTATATTCCTGATTATTGCCAAGACTCAAGAGGATGTCTGCTAGCAAAAGCAGATACATGGCACTAAGATCAAATATTATTAAATGCAATTAGAAACTACCTCTATTTCACAAATCTCTCCAATAGCAGAATCCAGAACAGTATACCAATGGCTTTTAATTCCCCAAACATTTTAGTTGTGATTTAGGTAATGCTTTAGTTACATTAAAATGCCGAATTGAAACAATACTTGACATGGAGGTTCAAATAGGAGTGGCTGGTAGAGAAACAATAACATCTGCGTACAGGTATCTGAGCAAAAAGAAACAACATAAATTATTGGATTAAAGCTTAAAAGGACACAAAGCTACTTGTAGATATATGATACATCTCTTCTGACATTGTTGCTTCTAAATTAATCTCTCTGAAAAGAGACTTTACAAAGAGTGTCTTGGACAACAGTTTCAGTAGCTTAGGAGCTGTAAGAGTCTGCACCTTAGAGAAGAATGTAGGAGAACAAGGAATAATCTTGTCAATGCTTATAAATACCTAAAGGGGTCAGGAGGATGGGGTCAGACTCTTTTCAGTGGTGCTGAGCCACAGAGAGAAGGGACAACAGGTACAAGTTGGAACTTCTTTCCTTTGAGTGTGGCAGAGCAATGGACCAGGCTGCCCAGATATGTCAGTGTGAGTTGAAATTCCCCCCACACCAACAAACCTTCACACCAGAGAATTTGTGGAGTCTTTTTCTCTTCACAATTTCAAACCCTGCCTGGATGTGATCCTGTGAAACCTGATGTAAAGTGAACCTGCTTTAGCAGGGAGGTTGGTCTAGATGCTGACACCTACCATTCTGTGATTCTGTGAAAAGTTGTATAACTCAAAACCAAAAATTAGAAATTAAGCCACAAATCATATTTGATAACAAAAAAAGTAAAAGCAAAGAAAGAAAAAAAAAAAAACAAATATTTTGCAGACTTTTAAAAGCCTTTGAAAGGTAAACTTTAAGGAGAAAGCTGAAACAGACATCAATTTTCTTTCCTCTGTGATTGTTTTAAAATGACATTATACCTCTGATCCCTCCTCTGAGCCTTCAAAAGTACATGTAGCTACCATGGAAATATAGGAAAACATTTTTTTTTTTTTTGATAGGATGATGATTTTTTTTCTACATTATTTACAATTCAAGATTTTAAGCTAATCTTTGAGCACATTCCAGGCAACCATCCAGCTCAATATGACTTATAGCTTTCAAAAGCTTCCTCCTTTTGGTCTCAGATGTCTTTTTAACTGTGCATGCTTCCACATCAAAAAAATTATAATTATCCCACTTGCAACACATGTTCCAAATTTCTACCACCTGAAACTGATGTACTGATGCCCCAGTGCACACTTAGCCCTGTCCTATGCAAAACAAGGAAAAAATAAAAAAACAAAGTGCCTACTGATTTTCTTAGATGGCATTTTTGCTTTTACTGAGACAGGATTTTCAGCTCAGAGCAATCAATCATGCACACAGTGAGAAACCATATTAGAAAAGCCCTTAAAATAATGTCATTGTGGGAGTATTTATGGTGATTTTGTATTAAAGTATGGAGCTATTTACTGGTGGTAATGTTTCATGCAGGTTTGCTTAGACTAATGGATGAGGAAAAAAAATAAATAAGCACTGAAGAGTGGCACTGATGAAAATTCTGAGCATCTGAAGGAGCACATGGGCTTGTTAAGTCTCTAACACAGATCTAACACTGAGGAGTTTTGTAGATTATTATACAATTGAAACAATTCTAAAAGTGTTTGCCCAACACTTTTAGATCAGTTTTATTCTGAATGGCTAGACTAGCCTAAAAAAAAACTTTAATAAGAACCTTATCAGTTGTCTATTAGCTTTCTGCACCTACCAGAAATAGTAGGAATAAGCTCTTGGTGTTTGAACCACTGTTGTAATTCATCTTCATGGTTGCAGCATGCTATTAGCAGTTTTGAAAGCTATCATCAGCTGAACTTATTTGGCAAAGTTATTGAAAGAATCCTCATCAGCTACAGCTGGTCTGCTACCTTTATTTATTTATTTGTTTGTTTATTTATTTGTTATTTATTAATTTGCTGATTGCAGAAAAGAGTTTTTTATCTATTTAAGTAGTGAATCCGTATTGTTTTACAAGAGACCTGAAGAGTCAGTGCTTACTGAGAATTACTGCACAAGCAGCTTCCATTAAGTAGATGATTATATACATCCTTTCATGTTCCTATATTAACTTAAATGCTGATTATTGTGCTTCTTTTTCATTTTCTTTCTTTTCCTGTTTTTTTTTTTTTTTTACGTTAAGATGGTTCATATGGGTTCAAGTCTTAGCATGTAAAGCATAAATGTGCTGCTGTAGGGTCTACTTTATATACCACAAAGCTTATTGGTGGGAAAATCCTGATATCCAGGATTAGCTTTACACTGTGATTAACTTTTCAGTGGTAGCAGGATGGGATTTTTAATTCTAGGCTTTAATAAGTTTATGTCAGTTATCAGCTGAACACTTTGGTTAGATATGCACTATGCTCACATGAAATGTCTTTATTCTACTTCCTCTTCTTTTTTTTTTTCATAAACCAATTCAGCAAATAATTCTCATTCTTTCTTAAAGGATTAATTTCAAAATAGACTCACACAAGGCTTTCAAACTTTAATATTTCATTTCTTTTCCTTCCCAAATGATTTTTTTTTTCTGTCAAATCAAACATAACAATGTGATTCACTGTGAAGCAAATAAGGCTTGCTTGTGCCTTACCTGCATGGGTTCAGCTGGGGAAGGAATAGAGAAAAATGGTAAATAGCAAGGACTTCAGAGTTATTGAAGGTCATGTCAGTTTTGGGAAATAATTTGCTTAAAGCCTGTTATTTGCTTTGGGACATTAGAGAAATAAGAACAATCAAGCTCAAAAAAAAGCATCCACTTCTACAGTTCTAAGGGTTGACTTCTGAACCCCAAGACGACCAGCTGTCTCCCAACAGCAGCCTGAGACACCGAGTCTATAAAAGTGACTGCTCTCTGGTTCTGAGATAGTGATTTTCTTTTCCTTTCCTCTTTTCTTTTCTTTTCTTTTCTTTTCTTTTCTTTTCTTTTCTTTTCTTTTCTTTTCTTTTCTTTTCTTTTCTTTTCTTTTCTTTTCTTTTCTTTTCTTTTCTTTTCTTTTCTTTTCTTTCCTTTCCTTTCCTTTTCTTTTCTTTTCTTTTCTTTTCTTTTCTTTTCTTTTCTTTTCTTTTCTTTTCTTTTCTTTTCTTTTCTTTTCTTTTCTTTTCTTTTCTTTTCTTTTCTTTTCTTTTTTCTTTTCTTTTCTTTTCTTTTCTTTTCTTTCCTTTTCTTTTTCTTTCTTCTTTTTTCTTTTTTCTTTTTTTTGTCTCTCCTCTCCTCTCCTCTCCTCTCCTCTCCTCTCCTCTCCTCTCCTCTCCTCTCCTCTCCTCTCCTCTCCTCTCCTCTCCTCTCCTCTCCTCTCCTCTCCTCTCCTCTCCTCTCCTCTCCTCTCCTCTCCTCTCCTCTCCTCTCCTCTCCTCTCCTCTCCTCTCCTCTCCTCTCCTCTCCTCTCCTCTCCTCTCCTCTCCTCTCCTCTCCTCTCCTCTCCTCTCCTCTCCTCTCCTCTCCTCTCCTCTCCTCTCCTCTCCTCTCCTCTCCTCTCCTCTCCTCTCCTCTCCTCTCCTCTCCTCTCTTCCTTTGCTTTTTCCTTTTCCTTTTCATTATCCTGAATGTGTTAAGATGCTTTACAATTAGTTGTTTTTTTTTTTTAACAGGTATGGATTTATTGTCAAGCTCTTAAGACCTATATAATCCAAGGTAGACCTACATAGCTGTTATATTTTGTGTCAGAAATGCTCACCAATTCATTTTGACTACAGGATTTTCAAACTCATATCCTGTTGTTGCTTTGTTCCCCCCTTCCCCTCCAATCTATCCCACTGTAAGTGCAACATCCATCTGCCTCGCAAGCTGCTTTTAGCTCCAATTACTAAAGGTTCAGTCATAGTAAAGCTAGTTGTAAAAACAGATTCAGTCTGGATATTGATCCACACCCTTCAACAGCTGGCAATTATTTATTTTGCTGCATACACAGACAATCAGGGGTTCTGTATAAGGGGCTAGGAAGGCTTGATACGTTCACTGAAAATGCTGTGCAAAGTGTTATCTGATGAAGCATAAAGAGTTGTGTAGTACATTTTGCTGTAGGAAGCTGGCAATAAAATTGTGGTGCCGGTAGGAGTTGGCACAGGAGGTGTTCCTCTCCTGTTACCCTGATTCATGTGTATGTATGAATAAACAGACAGGTGCAGAGAATCATGTGAAAATTTCCATCATCCCCTGAGCTGTCCAGATGCTAGACTGCTGTAGATACAGAAACCACAGAATCACAGAATCATTAAGAAAAGACCTGTAAGATCGTTGAGCCTCTCAACATAAGACCACCATTACCATTAAACCATGTTCCAAAATGTCATATCTACATGTTTTTTGAACACCTCCAGGTACAGTGACTCCACCACTTCTCTGAGCAACCTATTCTAATGTCTGATCACTCTTTCAGCAAAGAGATTTTTCCTAATATCCAATCTAAACCTCTCTTAGCACAAATTGAGACTATTTCCTCTCATTATATCACTTTATACTAGGAGAACAGAGCAACACCTACATCACTACAACCTCATTTCAGGTGGTTGTATTACCACTGAAGCACAGAAGTAAACCAGTGAACCTTTATTAAGAAGAAACTATGCTCAGTCTGTATCCAGCTCGAGTATGCAGCTCCAGAGCCATAACTGGCATACTTGTATCTGCCTTGATATATCTACACCTGCAAGCCTGCAACTCTCTGCAGAGAGATTCTTTAATATTAGCTTAGCCCTGGCTTAGGAATTAGTATTTTGTGAGTTAACTCTTCTAGCAGCATCCAATAACAATGTAAATTGCAGAAATGGACCTTCTGTTATAAATCACTTTTTTCTCAAGTGGTGCTCCGGTTTTGGTTGTCTTTTTTTTTTTTTTTTTTTTTTTTTTTTTTAATTAATTGGCTATATAAGCCTTACAGAGAATCAGGGCCAGAAATTGCTGAAAATTAAGAAAGAATAGTTGAGTTCTTCAAATCAGACATGAAAAAACAAAGGTTAAATTTTGCCTCTAAGCAGTACTCATGTGGGGCAGACTACAGCCTGAATATATTCCATTTATGAAATACACTTCAGCTATTTTTACTCTGCAAAGAGCATGGAAAGCCAGCTTAATTTACTGCAGTTGTGCAGATGTTTGTTTTGTTTTTGTCATTATTATTGCCATATAAAAAGAACAGAGAACAAGTGATCCCAGCCGAGGGAGAAATGTTAGTGCTAGAAATGAAGAGCTTTGGAAAAGTGCATAAATTGAGAAATCAGAAAAAAAAAAAAAAAAAAAAGAGAGAGAGAAGAGAGAGAACATTACTTAAAAGGATCTCTAAGAAGAAGAATAACAGAAAGATTATTATAATAAAAAGGCTTAAAAGGTTTATGAACTGAGCTTTCTTTCTCTACTATGATGCACCTCCTGCTGTTTGGGGGCTACTGTTGTTATTGCAGGAGAGGCCAGAGAAATGGAAGTATAAATGAAATAACCAGCTTCCCCTTAAAATATGAAGAGCTTAGGACTCGCAAGAAGCACCCATCTCATCCTCCTTGATGGTAATGAGGTCAAAGTTTATAGGAAATGTCATGCTCTCAGCAGCATCTTCAATAGGGAACACAGTGAACCTTCTTGTGGCACTAGAGGGCACAAAGTGACATCTTGATGACTGATCTAAAAAAATCCAAATCTAGAGAACAAAAAGTTAAATTGATAGCCAGAAGGGACATGATTCCAGACCAAACTGCCCTAAAGCATGATGAACTCTGCCTGTACTGTTGCTGTAAGGCAAACAAAAATAATTCCCAAATACTCCAAAATTCCATGGAAGACAATTCTGATAGATGCTCCCTTGCAGCTGGCATCTTTTCCCTTTATCCTGCTTTACAAAATTGTACGTGAAGGGTCCATTGAGTCCATCAGGTTGTTTGGCTGATATCCCAGGGCAGATACTATGTGACAGGATTTGTATTACAAGCTATCACAGCTGATGGCACTTACTTACTCAGTTTCACTGAAATCATTCTTTTTATTCATATTCTTCTTAGTAGAGTTTTCTGGAGTGGGATGGTTTACAGCTGCTGTATCAGCTCCATATATATATATATATATATATATATATATATATATACATATATATAGTATTGATATAATATATAAAACAGATGTTTGTCTTCCTAATTCAAATTTGAGACAATGAGAAGACATTAATTTGATTTTGTAAAGTGTGATGGGATTACAGCATAAACCAGAGAAGAGCATGCCAGCTTGAGTCTATGTTAATGGTTATATTGATGTGTTTCTCTTCTACTCATTTTAAGCATTCAAGCATGAGCTTCAATATTAAATTCCTCCTTGACTGCTGTCTTATCATTTCAATTGACATTGCTTTTAAGTGACATTAATATTTTTGGTCTGTTATATATTAACATCCATCTGTAGGAAGCAGCTGTCAAAGTAGCATATTAATTTTCTTTTTAAGGAGAGATTTCTTTTTATAGAAAATACTTAAATTTTAAAACTAAAAGCTTCTTAAGGACAAACCATTGAAAGCTCAAACATTTCAAAATTCTCTTGATTAATTTTTGAAAGATATGTTAATAGGAAAACAAACAAAACCCAAAACAAAAATAATAATAATAAAAAAAAACAACTAACCAAACAAAAAACAGCAAAGAGTTGACTAGAAATGAAAATATTATCCAGGAAAATCTTAGTTTAAAAGACAATGAATATTTTTCTTTCTGGTTATGTGTGAAGTCTATGTTTAACATATGCCTACACTTTATCCTTTCCCCTCTGAAACCTTTCTTTTCAGTTCAGTAAAAGTTTCCTTGAGATTTTGCAACATTTGTTTTTTTTTTTGTTTCATTCATAATTTTTCCACTCTTCTACTATTTACTGATTTTTTTTTTATTTTTCGTTTTTCTTTCAGAAGAATGATTACTATGTACTCTTTATGTGATCTATTATTTAGCCATTAACCTGAACTGCCATATCCAGTGCTGGTAGAGGGGAAAGCTTTTAGTTTCCCCTACCAGCTCTCCACAATCCACCTTTAAAGACCTTCATGAAATGCTAAACCCCATTCTCATTCTGTTTCACAAAACAGGTATTTGAGACTAATTGTCATACAGTGCTATGCTTCCGCAGAACGATTGAATGCAGAAGGGACCTCTGGTGGTCGTCTGGTCCCATCCCCCTGCTCAAGCAAGGACACCTGGAGCCAGTTGCCCAGGGGCGTTTCCAGATGTCTTTTAAATATTTCAAGAACCTCTCCAGGCAGCCTGTGCCAGTGCTCAGTCACCCTCACTGTAAAAAGTGTTCCCAGATGTTCCCATGTTTCCACATGTGGCCATTGCCTCTAGTCCTGTCACTGGGCACCTGAAAGGAGCCTGGCTCTGTCTTCCTTACATCCTTCCTTCATCTGTTTTCACACATTAATAAGACCATCTTTCTGAGCCTTCAGTTCTCCAGACTAACCAGCCTCAGCTCTCTCATCCTTTCCTTTCTCTAGTCTGTCCATCATTTCACTGGTGCTTTGTTGGACTCTTTCCAGTATGTCCATCTTTTTTGTGTACTGGGGAGCTGAGAAATAGACACAGAACTCCAGGTGTAGCCTCACAGGGTGTTCAGCAGAGAAGAAGGATAACCTCTCTCTACCTGCTGGCAATAATTTACCAAATTGCTCAGGATACCATCAGGCTTTTTTGCCACTGGAGCACACTGCTACCTCATCTTCAACTTGGTGTCCACTGGGAATCCCAGGTCCTGGACCTCTTCCAGGACTGGAACTAACATTAATCCCTGGAATAAACATCTAGTTACTGGCCTCCAAGTAGACTGTGCCACTGATTGCCACACTCTGACCTCAGTTGTTCAGCCAATTTTCAGTCCAGCTCTCTGTTGATCCAGCCCATACTTCCTCAGCTTCTCAAGAAGGATCTTACAGAAGACAATGAAAAACCTCCCTGAAGCCTAGATACCCCATACCTGCTGTTCTCCCCTCATTTACCCAGCTAGTTGTTTCACCATGTAAGTCTTTCTGGTTCTTCAAGCTTGGCTGTTTCTTTGTGAATCATTGCTGACTATTCCTAATCACTTTCTTATCCTTTACATGCCTAGAAATGGTTTAGAGCATTAGTTGTTCCAGGATATTACCTTTTTTTTTATGCTCTATGTTCTTCTGTATCTAAATGCCATTCTCATAATAAAATATCATACAACTCAACTTTCAAGTGCCTAGAGGAGTACTAGCGACTTTGAGACAAGTTTGATTGATTTTCCTATCTGTAAATCAGGATTTAAAAAAAATATATATAATTCCTTCATATGGAAGAGAATAAATTTATTTTAAATCAGCTCCTGAATTAAAATTGGTCGTTAAAATCTTTTTTTTTTTCCTTTTTTTTCCACTCTAGGAGAGTAGAAAAGCTTTATCAGTCTCACGCAATTATTGTTTTTGTAATTTGATCAAAAAATATGCTAAAATAGTGCATAGTGTATATATGTACACATATATAAGAAAAATCAGGCATTTAGGATACACTTTTCTGTAGTTGCTAGACTGTAGAAGTGTCATAGTCCAAGCTTAACAGATTTCTGGAAAATTATCTGGGATTTCAAAGAAAGAAAATAATTAGCTGTAATTTGGCATTCATTGAAATGTATTTCCAGTCATTTATAAAGGCATTGATTTCACAGACTAGCTTCCAAATTCATGTTGGCAATCAAATGCTAGCATCAAATTCTAAACACGAGAACCTGGCATATCACTAATCTGCAGAGAAGCTGGGCAATTTCCAGTAATTTATTTACAAATTCCAGACAATTAATTTGATGGAAGGCTTGTCAGTGTTCATTTTCTGTATCAAACCCTGGCTTCTACTAAAATTGTCTTTTTTTTTTTTTTTTTTTGATCACTTTCTTTTTTTGCCTATCCACTATCACAAATAATGAGAGAAGAGAGAGGGAGCTTTTTTGAGGGGTGGGTGGAGGGTGGGCGAGTTATGCTGTTGTTTTTTTGCCTCCATTGCTCCCAATAAGTAGCATCTGACACTTCTAGAGAACAGTGTGATGGTTTGAAACTGTCTTTTTAATTTTTCTCTTATTACTCTCAAGATATCTTCACTAGCACCTATAAAATTACCATGTAATGGCCAATACTATAACTATTTGAGAAACAAGCTATCATGAATTATTTCTTTTCCTTCCTTCAATGTTTGGTTTGGTTTGTTTTTTTACCAGTTCAAGCAGTTTTTAGGTACATGTGTTATTTTCTAAAGTAAAGAAGGCTTTTTTATGCATCAAGTTTGAAAGTCACATAATTAGTAAAAAAAAAACAAAATCAAACTGTTATTGTGTCCTGCCTGAATAATAGTTGACAAGAGGGACTGCTACATGTTTATTGCATAATCTTTGGAATTATTTAACAGGTAAAAAGGCACAATTTTAATTTCATGTGGCTGGTGTCATTTATGTATCTGCTGGTAAGAGGGGGCAAAAACTTCTGACTCAGAGACTGGTAAAATCTAACAGAAATCACAGATTAAAAGATGAATGTGGAACTCAGTAATCACAGAATTGTCAGGGTTGTAAGGGACCTCAAGGATCATCCAGTTCCAACCCCGCTGCCATGGGCAGGGACACCTCACACTGGATCAGGTTGCTCAGAGCCACATCCAGCCTGGCCTTAAAAACCTCCAAGGATGAGGCTTCCACCACCTCCCTGGGCAACCTGTCCCAGTGTCTCACCATCCTCATGGAGAAGAACTTCTTCCTAACATCTAATCTAAATCTCCCCTCCTCTAACTTGGATGCATTTTCCTCAGTCCTATCTGAACCTGACACCCTTTACCAGCTTTCTTGTAGGCCCCTTTCAGGTACTGGAAGGCCAACTTTGTTGTCAGTTTTCAGTGTCCTGGTTACCCAGATCCTCACAAATGTGTGAAATTGTTTCTGATATCATTGAAGGAGGCTGGGCCACCCAAAATTTGCTCTCTATACCATCACTGAAATTATGGAAGAAATTTTATTTGTTTTGTCTTGTGCCTCTTTTATTCACTAGGACACATTCAGTTTAGAGAGAGAACATAGCTCTCCAATAAAACGGTAATAACCAATATCACAAATCGAGTAAAGTCAAAGAGATTATTTGATACACTTCTCTTTGACCTGATTTTCTCTTCTGAGTTACTACTGATTTTCTCCACTAGGTCAGACCTCTAAAACTTGAGGTTAGCTTGTGATGAAACTAAACTTAAATTGACAGTTTTGTCTTCAGTATTTTTGTATTAGAATTCTTATATCTTTCTTTTTCTTCTTTTTTTTTTTATGTTATTGCCATGCTATTATTACACAGTTTAACTGAAACAATATTTTCCCCCTTTTTTACCCAGGTTTGCTTTTTCTCCAGTCCTCATTTTCTGATTCTCTGCTTTCTCCTATTCTTTATGTTGTGATTAAAATGCTGTGTTATTTGTACTCTTCAAGTCATAGGCAAAAATGGCAAAGCACCAAACCTTGTAAGAGCACTTCTGAACTTTGCCAACACAAATATGAGGAACAAAAATGTCTCCAGCATGAGGTGAGATTTGGGAACTGGACCTTTTACCAAGCCTGAATTAAGTTAAATGAGGACAAAGCTTCCACTGACACTTGCAGTTTCTGTGTCTTCATTATTCTACTTGTAGCTTAGAGGTGTAAATGTATTCTATAATGCCCTGCACATACTGAGGTCTGGAGCCCTCAATATATGAAGGACATGGACCTGATGGAGTGGATCCAGAGGAGGGCCATGTAAACGGTCAGGGGGTTGGAGCACCTCTGCTACAAAGACAGGCTGAGGGAGCTGGGGTTGTTCAGCCTGCAGAAGAGTGTGGGGAGAGCTAATAGTGACCTTCCAGTACCTGAAGGGATCCTACAAGAAGGATGGAGTCTGTTTACAAAGGTGATAGGACAAGGGGCAATGGCTTCAAACTAGAGAAGAGCAGATTTAGATTGGATGTTAGGAACAGGTTTTTTACTATGAGGGTGATGGAACAATGGAACAAGTTGCCCAAGAAAGTGGTTGAGCAACATCCCTGGAAATAAGGTGAGGTTCAACAGGGCTCTGGGCATCCTGATCTAGTTGAGGATGCCCCTGCTGACTGCAGAGGGGTTTGGATGACCTTTGGAGGTCCTTTCCAACCCAGACCATTCTATGATTCTATGATATGCATCATCTATATTGTCTTGAGACATAAGCACTGGAATTTCATGAGATCCTCCCGCCTGAAGCTGTTCATGTAACAAGGCTGCAAGACACAACAGGCATGTAATGGCTGAAGCACAATGGCAAGATCTGACTCATTTAGCCAGACTGACAAATGAGGTGTGCTTGGTTTTATATAAGCTTATCATTCCGTGTTAGGTACTCTAAGACTGGAAGTATTCCCTAAGTCAGTCCTCTAAATCTTGTGTCTGTCCATTCAATGAGGCTAAATGCAAGCTTAGACTCAATCACATCATTGAAGGTAGCATGCATTTGATTTTCAGAAACAAAATATTGATCCATATAGGAATATTTATAAAAAATCTGCAGAACAATGAGACCATAGGGCAGGTAAATACCACTGAATAGGTCATATTTACACATTCTTTTCTGGTTTTCCATTACAGTTAGTTTTCATTGGCTTATTTTTTTTTTAAACAGTTTTAGGCATAATACTAAACAGTTTTAGGCATAATACTAAACAGTTTTAGGCATAATACTATTATTTTACCATTTATTTATTTATTTTTTAAACAGGAGCAGTTATCTTCTGTCTATTTTAACACTTCTTCATGATTGTATTCCAACAAAGCACCCTGATAACAGTTTCACTGGCAGGAGAAGGAAACAAACAAAAAAGAACTCAATAAAACCCAGCCAAACAAGCAAGCAAACACTGAATTTATTTCAAAGTTCAGCCAAAGCTTATGTTCTTTTTCTGAGGGGTGAATGAATAAATACTGAGAAAATGAGATAGATGTGATTTATTTGTAGGAACACTTAAATGTAAGCTAAAATTGTTTTTGAGTAGAAGGCTAGAGGCATAGCATTATTAAAGGAATTGTAACTCTCTGTTGGACTCATGAGACCAAGTCCCCAACTCCTTTGAATTTGGAATTGTAAAGTCTGGGGGAAAAAAAAATAAAAAGGAAATTAAAAGATTAGAAGCAGCACTAATCTAAAGTTGTTCAATATTTTGCTACAGCTCAGGGAAGGCCCTGTGGCTGAAGCATTACTTCTAATGTTATGTTTCCTTTCTAGATTGTGTTTTATTAATGTTTTATTTTGTACCACAGTGTGAAGGGACATGGAGCTTTTATCTTTTATTTAAAATTAATGAGCAGTATATTGCTTTACTTGGAAAGGACACAAGAATATTTTTTTTTTCACTTACAAAAGGAAACACAGGCTTGTTTTGCAAGCAGATTTGATTTTGAGTTCTGGTGATCTTTAATAACTTATTTAAAGTGCTCACGCTGAAGTTCTTGCATTTTTGTGCTATAGTGATATTTGCATTGTACAGTTTAATCAAAGTCTACATTTTGATACCATCAGCTCAAGATAATAACATGTAATTTTTTGACTAATCAAAGGCTCCTGGCTGCATGTCTTCCATTCAGTTCAGATGTGCTAAATCATTATCTTGTAGCTATCTGTGTCTTGTAGCTGACATTGTCATCCAAAACTTTAAGATAATGTTTGTTAAATTGAAGTTAGTGAACCCCCCCGCCAAAAAAAAAAATCAGTCTTCCCCATAAAGATTCAGTCCTGGAATATGCCTACCACTTCATATGACACTTCTTTCATTACTTAATAAAAATGGAGGGATTTTCCTACACATTAGCAACTGGGAAATACCTCAGAGCATCACAGCTCTGACAAAAGGAAACCCTGTCATATCAGATATCCCTCAGGCTGGCTTAAATGTCCATCCTATGAACAATGACAAGTTAGCCAGACTTTATCCTTAAACTTATAAAGTGCTTCAGGTGTCATTTTTTCTACAGCACAAGGTACTTGAGAACTCTCTGCACTTTCCTGCAGATGCTGGAGACCCTGGGACTGTATGTGAGAAGCACAGGAGTCAGTTCAACAGTCTGTTCCTCTCTCCTTCCTTTCCCATCATGTTTGCCCAAAGACAGTGTTCTTGCCAAAGGCTTAACAAACACTCCATGAATTTCTCAGGACCATTAGGTTTTAATTTAAAAAAAAATATGTTAACTGCACAAATAAACTGTCTATCTAATATCTATCAAATTGAGCATTTATCTATCTAATATCAAATGGAACATTTATCTAATATCTATCAAATGAAACATTTACCTAATATCTATCAAATGGAACATTTATGTATCTAATATCTATCAAATGGAAAACTCAAAAATCCAGAAAAACTCAAAGCGTTTTGACTGTTTGTTTTTATTTTTTCAATGTGCATTCAACTGGTCTATCTCCTGTCTTTCTTATAGAAGTCTCTTTCATCTCAAATGATGCAAATGCAAGACAATCTATTTATGCAACTGGAACAGGCTGCCCATAAAGGCTGTGGAGTCTCCTTTTCTGGACACATTTGGAACCTGTCTGAATGCATTCCTGTGCGGACCAGCCTAGGTGATCCTGCTTTGGCAGGGGGGGTTGGACTCAGTGATCTCTGGAGGTCCCTTCCAATCTCTAAAGTACTGTGATACTGTGAACTCAGCAGCTCACTGTGGTCTTCATCATAAATTTAAGGAAGATGAATTATAATCTGTGTGGTTAAGGAAGTAAATATATAATAATCACAGGACAACAGAGCAAATGCATAGAACAACATGACCTGGATGGGGATAAGAAGAAAACTACAAGACAAATTGTTTTCCACATTAGTGTCTTCCTGAACACCAGATAGGAAACAAACCAGTTCGAATTAAATTATATTTGCAACAGTTCATTACCCCCCAAAAAGATGAGGCAGATTGTTGTTTCCATATGATTTGTCTGCTTGAATTTCTACAGCTGTAACTATAAATACTCTGCCTGGCACATACCACCAAAAAGCCTAAATTCTTCATTCACTCATCAGAAAACTAATAGATCATCACAAGTTGACCAGACAATATTTGATTTTGGCAGAAACTACTAGCAAAGAAATGTAGGAAAGGAACATCACACCCATTTTTAAAAAGGGTAGAAAGGAGGACCCTGGGAGCTATCGACCTGCCAGCCTCACCTCTGTGCCTGGGAAGATCATGGAACTGATCCTCCTAGATGCCATGTTAAGGCACATGGAGGACAAGGAGGTGATTCAAGATAGCCAGCATGGCTTTACTAGGAGCAGGTCCTGCCTGACTAACCTTGTGGTTTTCTATGACAAAGTGACTATATCAGTAGATAAAGAATGACCTCTGTATGTGATCTATCTGGCCGTCTGCAAGGCCTTTGACACAGTCCTCCACGCCATCTTGCTGACCAGTTTGGAGAGATTTGGATTTGATGGGTGGACTGTTCAGTGGATAAGGTCTGGGTGGTCGCACCCAGAGGCTGGTGCTCAATAACTTGAAGTCTAGATGCAGAGCAGTGACAAGTGGTGCCCCTCAGGGGTCTGTACTGGGACCTGTGCTGTTTAAATTAATTTGTATCAATAACATAGTGAGACTGAATGCACCATCAGCAAGTTTGCAGATGACACCAAGCTAAGCGGTACTGTACTGTCAATACATCAGAGGGACAGGATGCCATCCAGAGGGACCTGGACAAGCTGGAGAGGTGGCCCAGGTGAACCTTATGAAGTTCAACAAGAGCAAGTGAAAGGTTCTGCACCTGGGCCAGAATTATCCTCACTATCAATACAGACTAAGGGATAAAATGACAGAAAGCAGCCCTGAGGAAAAGGACTTGGGGGTGCTGATGGATGAGAATCTGGACATGTGTGGAGGGAGGCAGTGCATGCTTGCAGCCCAGAAGGCAAATCATATCCTGGGCTGCATCATAAGATGTGTTGTCAGCAGAGCCAGAGAGGTGATTCTGCCACAGGGCAGATTTAGATTGGATATCAGGAAGTTGTTCTTCATTATGAGGATGGTGGAACACTGGAACAGGTTGCCCATGGAGGTGGCTGAGGCCCCTTCCCTGGAGATATTCAAGGTAAGACTCGATGAGGCACTGGGCAACCTGATCTAGTTGAGGGTGACCCTGCTGACTGTGGAGGTTGAACTGGATGATCTTTAGAGGTCCCTTCTGGCCTGGACCATTCTATGATTCTATGATTAATCTCCTCAGCTGATACAGAGTTATGACATGGGTGAAATAATATCTGCTAAGTTCAGAACTGATATATGCTACAGACCAGACAAAGTCTAGCACAAGAGGCTCTTCAGTCTCTTAAATGATTTCACACAACTCATATTAATTTCCTTAATTACATCATGAGTTTACACTTTAACACAGTTAATTACATGTTCCCAGTTGCCCTGAAGTGAGTGCCATAGCCCCTAATTATCACAAAGATCAGAAGAAAGATGGTCATTAGGAAGGTCCTTTGGTATTTGGAATGCCTGATGGCATTGGGAGGGGTGGGAGGGGAAGAAAAAAAGAAAAATCCAGCACAGACGAACATTCAACAGAATTTTTTTTTTCAAGTATTTGGGATAATTTAATACCTTTTCATCATTTCCTTTGGAAAATAATAACGACAGTAATAACAAGACAACCTGAACTGTTTGCATTGTTAGTTTTTTTCACCCAATTTTATATGATGCATACATATGCTCTCCAAATGACCCCACAATTACAAAATGTAGTCATTAACTTCTCAGACTCATTCAGAACAGCTTTGTTCTTTTTAGAAGGCAGTCTGGTGTCAAATGTCTGAAAATTGTTGTTTTCCAGTCTATTGACAAATAATTAGAGGGAAGAAAGTGCTGGAAACCAACTTTCAAAATACTATAATCATCTTGGCTTATCACTGTTCTTGTTAATCTAGATGATTTGCTATTTATTATTTTTTTACTATTCAGAGTTCCTACTTACAAAAAAATAAAATTGCATTTTATTGTTCACACAAAATTAATCTTCCAATTCAACCTTCCAATTCTCTTTTCATGTTTATTTGCTATATTTTTGCCTTCTCTAACTACTAAGCCATGTTGAGTCATCTGACTATTCTAGGTTATTTTAACCATCTCTTTCTACCCAGCATGAAACTCAGCAGGGTTTACAAAATAAACTGATTTCCAGGAGAGGCTTAATCTTTGTCTTTTTCTTGTGTTCTTTTGCATACTTTCTGATTAGGTAAATTATTATAGATATTTTTTTCCTCTTAGAATTTTCTTTCACCTTACAAAAGGGAAATATTGCTTAGGATCAATTCAAGAATATACCTGAGAAAAGCTTTGGGACCAGAATGGTAAGCAAACCCCTCCAGGGATGGGGAGAAGCAAGAGAAGGAAAGGAAGAAGCAGGAAAATTCCCTGTCCTCAGCAAAGTTTCCCTCTTATCATACATCCGTAGCCAGCTCAGATCAGCTGCCCTGGCTGACTCCAAACTGCTAACAGCTTGCAAACCATGGCTGGCCTAGGATTTTATCCCAGTGAAACCAGGACAACAATGAATCAGAGGAACTCACAGAGGTCATTCTCATAAAGCTTTGGACTTGATGAGATGTGTTACTTGTCTGTTGTCTTAAGCTTTCTATTTTCAGGCAGCACAAAGCAGTGGGGGTTAGTAAACGCATCTGCCTTTTCCAAGAGTCTTTTGGCTCTTTTCTCTTTACACAGTTTCTACCACACTTAGCACAATGGCATCTAAGCACCTTTCAGTGTTAAAGATGACAATTACACTGATGGCTTTTCTAAACCTATTGAAGCCTGCCATGGCTTGGCACAGCTTCCTCTCAGCTGTTGCATACTGGTTAGGAGATTGTCAATAATTTCAGAGGCTGACAGACCAGCAGTGTTTCAGACCAGGGATTACCCAGACATGTACCCCTTTGGCTAGTGTCTCAGTCTGTCAATTAAAAGATTTCATCTCAGGATGCTTCTAGATGCCAGTTTTAATTGTTGTCAGAAAGCTCCGGTGTGTAGATGCAGATGCCTTTTACTACTAGCTTTCAAGACAGCAGCAGTGGGTGAAATACCAGGTACCTGTGGAAAATGCATGATGTTATGCAGCTGCATACAACATTATTTTAATACAAGCAGAATAGATGTGGCAGAACTTTTTTTTTCATCTCTTAATTAGACTAATCTTTCAAAAATGACCAAAAAAAAAAAAAAAAAAAAAAAACACTAGGAAGTTATTTGTAGCCTGTTAGCTGTCTTATCAAATTGTCACTCTGCATATGTTAAACAAATTTATCTTCAGGGAATGTGAACATTTTCATGAAGAAAACAAAGATAACTTTTCCTTCTCTGTTTGCCTTGCACATCCATCATACCTGTACCTCTGCAACAGTATTCCAGTGCAATTTAGAAAGTACACTCTGGAAAACTATGTACTAATCAAAATGCTAATTCCCAAATACTATTCTTGGGACATTCTGAAATGCCTAGTTATGGAGTTAAGAAGTTCGTCTTGTCATGCAAATTTATGTATGAGAGCGTTCAAAAATCTCTCTTCAAGAAGTTAATGATCCAGACAATGACAAGTTAACCTTCTTCACTCAGCAGGACATGGAAACATGAGGAAAGCAGGGGTTTAGTGCCAATGGGATGTTGTCTTGGTATAAATTTGCACGGCTTTATGAAATCCACACTTACTTCCAGAATCTGAAGATCTTCAGCAACAAGTTAAAATTTGTCACAGAAAGCAATTCAAATAGTATCAAGAGAAGTTTTTTTTTAAATCAGAATACTTGAAAAAAAGAAAAAAAAAAAAGAAAAAAAAATATCTCTGTATTCTGTGAGGGAAGAAAGACAAGAAAAATGAGTGTGCATACATACTTATGAGGAGAGACTGAGGGAGCTGGGGCTCTTTAGCTTGGAGAAGAGGAGACTGAGGGTTGACCTCATTCATGTTTACAAAGATGTAAAGGCTGAGTGCCAAGAGGATGGAGCCAGGCTCTGCTCAGTGATGCCCGATGACAGGACAAGAGGCAATGGGTGGAAGCTGAGGCATAGAAAGTTCCATGGAAACATGAGGAAAAGTTTTTTTTTTTACTGTGAGGCTGACAGAACACTGGAACAGGCTGTCCAGGGAGGCTGTAGAGTCTCTCTCTCTGGAGCTATTCAAAACCTTCCTGGATGTGTTCCTGTGTGACCTGGTACAGGTGATACTGCTCTGGCAGGGGGATTGGACTGGATGATCTTTTGAGGTCCCTTCCAGCCCCTAACATTCTGTGATTCTGTGATATCCAGAGAAAAAAAAAAATCTTGTTATTTGTCTAGGCAGATTTATGACCTATACAATCCCTGAAATGAGGAAGTTCAGTGTTTTTAGCACTTAACATATGCCCACACTGTTGGTTACACTCTGGCTTTCAAAAATGCCCTAGATATGTCACCCTTAAACATAACACCATGAACTCTCATTTGTTAATCTGAATTAATGAGCAGACGATGTCCGGCTAAAGCTGGAAAAAAAACCAATAATCATATATTGTTAGGGATGATTCATGTACACACACAAGCTTTATTTTATCAGGAGTAAGTCCTTCACCACAAAAATTGCCTATGCTCTTCCTACATAGGTAAGCATTCCCAATGTCTTGGTTTTCTTTTAGGAGTAAATGGATAATTTTTTGGCTGACACTTAATGTTACCTTTCTGGTTTCTTTTGCTGATTTGGTGTCTGTTGGTTGTTATTTTATTTCTATTTTTGCTAGCATAATAATTGTTGAAGTCAGAAACAACATGTTTTTTCCTATTTTTGTAGTTTTAACTTTACAGGATGAAAAAGAATGTGAATATTTGTTATTGAATATTCTCAAAGAATAATTTAATATGCTACTAATCCATTTTAACACTTCTACAATGCACATGAGATTTACTGAGAATAAATTTAAAGAGTATACCATATTTTCTTCCACTCATCCATGCTGTTCAGTCTCTGAAAATGAATTCTTCCTTGTTTTTGAGGTAATGGGATATTTTTAGCTATTCTTATATTTTAATTATAGGCAGCTGTAGCATATGAGCATTTCTTGGGACTTTAAGGATTTCTCTTGAGAGAAAGAGTACAGAAATAGTGCCTAGAGACATTTTTGTTTAACTTATAGTGCAATTAATTTGCTTCTATTTTGTAAAGTAGAAATTGGTTGAAATATTTAAAGAAGTAACAGTTGTAAAAACAAATGACCAGATAATTGTCTCTCTGAAGAGAAATATATAGCACTGGATTGGAAACAGTTTGTGAGGAATACTAGTATGGTGTTTTTCTGCAATCTAGAATAACTATATGTAACATTATTAAAATTACATTATTACTCCATGGATCTTTTGCTGCATGGATATAATGAAAAACTCCCTCTGAAGTATACATTTCATATTCACGTGAGGGGATGGTTCAGTTAGTTCTGGATTGCTTCAGAGGTTGGAGCTGTTCATGGGACATGGTGTGCAGCAAAATTACAGCCTTCTTAATGTCTCATAATAACTTTCAGAGTGACCCATCCTCACTCTTTGTGTAGAATCATGGAATTGTTTTGTTTGGAAAAGACCCCAAAGATCATCAATCTAAGACCACCACAGCCATTAAACCACGTCCCAAAGTGCCATGTCCACATATTTCTTAAACACCTCTAGGAATGATGACTCCACCAGCTCCCTGGGCAACCTATTCCAATGCTTGATCTCTCTTTCAGACATTGGAATGGGTTGCTCAGGGATGTGTCCCTTTCTAGACCTATTTTACTTCGAGGGGCCACAAGGCTGATCAGAAGGCTGGAGCACCTCTCCTATGGAGACAGACAGAGAGTTGTGGTTGTTCAGTCTGGAGAGGAGAAGGCTCTGAGGAGATCTTATTGTGGCCTTCCAGTATCTTAAGGGGGCCTACAGGAAAGTTGATGAGGGACTTTTTAGGATGTTGGATAGTGATTGGTCTAGGGGAATGGAGCAAAACTAGAAGTGGGTAGATTCAGATTGGATGTTAGGAAGTTCTTTACCATGAGGGATGTGAGACACTGGAACAGGTTGCCCAGGGAGGTGGTAGAAGCCCCATCCCTGGAAGTTTCTAAGGCGAGACTGGATGGGGATATGAAGTATGAAGTACCCCTGCTCGTGGCAGGAGGGCTGAAACTGTATGATCCTTGAGGTCCCTTCCAATCCTGACGATTCTATGATTCTTGAGCCTTCAAACACCTCTCTCATGAACAAGATGCGCTGAAAGAGTAATGTAAAAGGGAAGTTGGCAATTCTTTTTATGTCTTTTATCATTGTAGGTCCTGGTTGTGGAAGAGAGAAAATAATGATGATGATGATGTAGGATATTTGTTAATAAACTGAGCATTTCAAAAGTTTTATTCACTTCCAATCCCTTAGAAATAATTTTCTATATTTTGTTTATGAACTCAAGCCAGCATTTTAACCCTTCTGAGAGTGGGGAAATGAACTTGCTTATGAAAACAGACTTGCCTGCAATTTCATTGCTAGCTGCATATTTTTCTGACAATCTTTATGTTGATATATTTTATGTTATTATTTTAACTTGAAACTTATAGCTTGTGTTGTTTTGTGCCAATAGGAACTGAGGAACAGAAGTGTTTTGACACTTGTCAAAGTAGAGAGAATGTGAAAAAAGTGGGATTGTGCATCATCTAGAGTTGGATTCATTTGGCCAGGAAAGGAAAACACAAAGAAACAAAAATAAAGAAAAAATGTAGGGTTTGGACCCAAATGTATTAAAAAAATATATGTTTCTTGTTGTTTTTTTTTTTCAAAAGCAAATGCAGTTGTAGATTTAAGAAAATTATCTCAATAGTTGAAGTTTTATCTATTTATTTATTTTTATCAATTAGAAAACAAAATATTCATCTTTCAACACTCAAGAATATTCAGAAAATCTAAATCAAGACTTAGCTCCCCTCTTCCATCCTCTTCTTCTTTCACTTGCCTGTGATACAGGAAGTTCAGTAAAGCAGGCTTTGTTGGATCAGCCTTTGTTGGATGGACAAGAAGGCTGAGGAACTGTTGTTCAGTGGAGTTACTGGTGGTCCTTCCACCTTTGCCTGTGTTGCAGGGATGTTTTCCCTATCATCTAGAGCTTTTTAGATTTCACTGTCAGGACTGTATTTCCTCTTTGTTATTGTACAGGGATAAGAAATGTGGAGTGTAGGACTCTCTTTGTGCATGTACACAGACTGTCCTGTGCTGCAATTCTGAAATCAAGCCAAGGGACAGAGGGTTAATCTCTACCACAGTGAGAAAATCTTCTGCTGGGTTCTATTTCCTCCCAATTTACTATGTTTGCCAATTACCTAGTGTTTCTCCAGAGAATCCATTTGCATCCTTTCACAACACATTATTGGTTACCTGTTTCTGTCATATGAGTTGAAAAGACTTTTCTATGTACAAAAACAAACCAAACAAATCCAAACCAAACCAAATCAAACTAACAAACCAAAGTGAGCAGCAAAAAAACCCAACTATAATTATCCAGAATGAATTATATGTGCTTTGGAAGTCAGACTTTTTCCAGCCTCTTTTCTACAGGCATTCTGTTCCACTGACTGAAGTCCAACTTCAAGACATTTACCAAACTGTAACCAAACATATATATATGGGTTACAGCGTTACTGAAAACCAATATGACAGAAGATAAAAAAGGATAGAATGAGGTGAGTTAGAAGAGACTGTAAAGATCATCTTGTTCCTACCTCCCTGCCATAGATGGGGACACCTTCCACTAGACCAGGTTGCTCAAAGCCCCATCCAGCTTGGCCTGGAACACTTCAAGGATGGGACATCCATAACTTCTCTGGGCAATCTGTTCCAGTGCCTCACCACCCTCACAGCAAAGTATTTCTTCCCAATATATAATCTATATCTACTCTCTTTCAGTTTGAACCTGTTACCCCTCATCTTATCACTGCACTCCCTGATAAAGAGTCTCTCTCCATCTTCACGGTGAAGTAGATTATTTTAGTTCTTCACTAAAGGTTGGCATTTTAAGAAAATTTTGTCATCTCAAAAGGAACAATTATGTCTGGTATTTATGTGGGGACAGCAAAGGAAGTATATTTTGAGAAGAAAAGTAAATATTGTTGTTAAGATACGTTTAGGTCCTATTAGTGAAGGCTGTACTGCAGGTGAAGAAAGAAGAAATAATAAACCAGTGATGTCCAAGTGTAAAAATGCAGGAATTCAATCTATTTTTTTCATATCAACTTCAATGCTGTTGAGAGAATCCATAAATCTTTTGGGGATTTTTCTAAGTTATTTAAGTTTAATTAATTAAGTTTATTTTGATAATTTTAAATGCACTTTAAATGCTGAACATGAGGTTTTCAAATTTGAGTCCTTGATAGCCTTAAATACATTTTGAATGCTTAACATGAGGTTTTCAAATTTGAGACATTTATTCCAGCAGTATTAATAATGTAGGTTACCATACTATACTCTCTTCCCCAAAACATACTTTGTCAAAATAAAATATAGATATTCAAGTTTTCATTAATTTTAAGAAACATCTACTCACTTGTTAAGAACTTTTATGAGACTGTAATTCAGTAGGTATAAATCAGGACAGTTCCACTGGAACAATTCTGATTTATGTCTTATGAAGTTATAGCCTATAGACTTCTCTTTCTAGTTTCACTCTTGAAAAACATTGAGTACCTTCAATTTTCACAGAAATCAGAGCTACTTAAAGAGAAAAAAAGAATCTTATCAGTAGGTTGCACAAATTCAACTTCTAAGCCCATGGACTGTAATCTATGCCAATGAAAATACTATTTTGCACTTTCACGGATGTCACATCATAGTTAAGAAAGTAAGGACAGTGAGGCTATAAATCTGGACCCTATTCCTGGATGAGTCATTGATTTACTGCTTTTGTACCTTACAGAAGATAGATCTTATCAGCCTTATCAAAGTCTTGTTTATCTCACAGCAACAGCTCACTGCTTGTTTCTACAGAGACCAGGATACTTTACTTCGTATCACCCAAAGTCTCTCCTGTTTGTGGCATTAAATTGCATGTTGGAGCTTAGAACATTGCTATAGATCCTACTTAAAGACATATATGAATTTAGGCAGAAGCTTTTGTTACTCTGTGCATTTCTTTATCTATGAGACTGACTTCATATCCATGGAGTATGAATAATTTCCTCTGCCTATGTGTTTGCACCTTCTGTATCAAAAGAGGAGACTAATCTCAGCTGAGAGCTCTTCATACCTTTTATAAAATAAAATGCTACAGCATAATTATTTGAAGTGGAACTAATTGCAAACGTACAGCAATAACATCTCCAGAACACCTTGTTGTTGTTTTCTACTGTGTTACAAAAGGTGTGCATATTTAGTCATTCTGATTTACATTCTGTGATTGCGAGTCCTAACCAAAATGTTAATTGATCTCTTTTGTTTTGGTTTGTTTTCTTAAAAAAAAAAAAAATTCAAATATCTAATTAATGAATACTTACCATTAAGTCCTTCTTAAAAAGGATACAGAAGCCCTTTCCAAGGTTATAATTACATGATTTGTCCAAATCAAACAATGGACGTGAAGTGCTAGACTCAGCCTGTTCATAATGTTTGCTAATTGCTTTGTAGCACTGTAAGTGAACATGACAATTTTTACCCTTTGTTTGATGTATACTTGACCTGTGTGCCCCCCAGGTCAACGTGCACACCATTACACAACCAGCTGTCTGACTTAACATCAGATGGAACTGACTGATATCGTCTAGAACAAATAAATAGGTTCTAATTATGACTGCAGGGCCTGCCTCTTCTATGTTCAAGGTGAAATGCATGTATAGAAATGGGGAATTCTCTATTTATCAAGAAAGCTTGAAAATAGATCACAGACACAATAGCTGTGCAATGCTACAAGCCAAAAATACTTATTTCTATTTTTGTCATATTGAAATGCTTTTCTGACACTTCAGTTGATGCTTATGTTCCTTAACAGAAAAAAAAAAACCCTTATACATATATTTTTAACTTAATTCAAAGAATCTTAAGATAATATACAGTCTAATTTAATTGAAATTGCAACCATCTCATTATGAAATTCAAAGCCCTTCAAATAATTGTAATGAAGGAGATTGATAATCACATTGAAAATGTCAGCATGAGCATTTGTATTTGTTATTAAAAATAAGGAACGCAATTTAAAAGTAATTTTACATTCCTGGCAAGATCTTTATTTTGAAATGTTGAAAAATATTTATTGTAATAATTATTGAGCTCCTTCAACTGAGGCCAACAACTTCTTTTGTAAACTGTTATAAAAATACATAATCAGAGCTTACAATTTAGTTTTGTGAAATAAAAGTCAGTAAGAGGAAAACAGGCAAATTTGTTTAGCTTAGAAGAGTCAGAAACAGAGCACATACTACAATGTAACCTGGTAAAAGCATTACACTAGATTACACTGAATTTTATAGTGCCTTGCTATATCATTTCCAGCATGTGAAAATCTTTTTTTTTTTACTTATTTTATACAGTTCTCACTATTTTACCCTCACCAATATACAAATGCATCATTTTACTGACAGTGCTCTTTATTTTCACGAATTTTGCTTTTATGATAAAACAGCACAGCATGTTCTCTATTCCAACATTAAAATTAAATAATAAAGAATGCTTTTATTTGGGTGTTTTTTGGTGGCTATTTTTTATCCCTTCCCTTCCCTTCCCTTCCCTTCCCTTCCCTTCCCTTCCCTTCCCTTCCCTTCCCTTCCCTTCCCTTCCCTTCCCTTCCCTTCCCTTCCCTTCCCTTCCCTTCCCTTCCCTTCCCTTCCCTTCCCTTCCCTTCCCTTCCCTTCCCTTTCCTTCTTTTTGATCAGGAAAGGCTTGCTATTTGCTCATTTCCTCACTCAAATGTGCTTAAGAACTAAATTTATTGACTTGGACATAAACCTGTGAGTTGAAGGGTAACAAAAAAAAACCCCAAAACATTATTTAGTATAGGATCATCTTTTTCTCTGGGATCAACACCTGCAAATAAAAAGTTCTTTATATATATAAAGAACTCTGTGTAGCATGTGTGCTTTCCTACAGACATGATATAGTATCCTCTGTACTTCATAGGTCAGCTATAGTCACAGAAGTTCCAGCAGGTACAGCTGCCCATTCTTTCCTTTGCAGCTATGAAATGTCCTTCAAAAGAGATTTCTTCTCTTAGAAATATGTTGCAGGGGCAGTTCCTGTGTCCTGGTTTAGGTCATGAAATGAATGTAGAGACAATGAAATACTGCTCATCATTCACAGATGTATGAAATGCTACATAAATATGAATGGATCAAGCCACTTTACAGACTCTGGTCAGACAATCAACTACATTTTTTGAGTTGTAAACCAGCTAAATATGCGTTCCTGAGTTTTTACCCATCCCTACATTCCAGAATAGCCAATTTGCTTGCTTTTTATGATCTCAAAGAGAGACTGGGCTCATGCAGAGAAAGCAATTCTGATAAATACACACTTCTCAAGCTGCACTGCCTTATAAGCCATCAAAGCAATTTGAAAATCAATTTGATGTTTGACAGGGAGCCAGTGTACTCCCTTCAGGATATAACCAGCATGCTGAGGCCACTTAGTGAGAAGAAAATTCTGACTACGCCATTTTGCCAGAGCTGGTGTGTCTGCAGTGTTTCCCCAGAAAGATCACAGAACCAAGTATGATAACAGTCTAACCTAGAGGATGAAATTCAAAACATTGGTAGCACTAACATGTACCCACAAGTGATGCAGATGGTTTCTAATCATTCTAATTGAATGATAACATTCAATTTCTTTTTCTGTCTTTACAGATGTGATCAGACTATCAAGGGATGTAATGAAGCTCTCATGAGTTCCTAGGTATTCCTCGTGAAGTAGTAGTCTTTAGCAAACTGGATAAAGATTTCCTCCAGAGGGGGACCATGAAAATGATCAGGGGGTTGGAGCACCTCTGCTACGAAGACAGGCAGAGGGAGATGGGGTTGTTCAGCCTGGAAAAGAGGAGGCTTCAGGGAGACGTATAGAGTCCTTCCAGTACCTGAAGGGGGCCCACAAGAAGGATGGAGAGAAACTGTTTACAAAGGGCTGCAGTGATAGGATGAGGGGCAATGGCTTCAAACTAGAGAAGAGCAGATTTAGGTTGGTTATAAGGAACACAGGTTCTTTACCATGAGGGTAGTGGAACACTGGAATATCATCATCACCATCATCATCATCATCATCATCATCATCATCATCATCATCATCATCATCATCATCATCAACCAAAACAAGCAAAATCTTCAAACAAAAATCCCCAAACCACAAACAAACAAACCAAACAAAAATAGGCAAATAGGGAAAAAGTTTAGAAAACCCTGTAAATATGTCCATATTGAAATAAACTGAACTGTGGATGACATTGTCAGTCCTGATGATATTAGCTTCCCCTGTAGATTGTGGGTAAGAATGGTAATGGACACATTGAGGCACGGAATTTCAAGTTAGGGCACTTGTCCAAGGTCGTGTCAGAAGTGTCTTGTGGAGCCAGGAATGAAACTGCTTCACTGTCTTATTCTATAACACTATTTACTTGTTCACTAAGTCATTCTCCTGCCACAAGATGAACTGCTTTGATGTTAAAAAACATAAAAAACAAGTAAGGATCGCTTTGGCAGCAGCTGGCAATGAGGGTGAGTAAAGGATAGTGTGTCAGGTACCACTCTGAATTCCCTTTCAGCATAATGCCGCTTGAACTTCTGTTGATTTACTGATACATATTTTCTCCTATTCATTTCCCATGGTCTGCCATATCATGTAGGTGATTTATTTCTTGAGAGATGTAGCTGTTATTACACTTGGGGCTGTCTAGCTGTATTTTTTCTTTGTCTTTAATGCTTCTGTGCTTAGTTACGCTTACAAAACTCCTAAGAAAAGATGGTGTGCTTTGTCATGAGGCATAAATCTTCACAAAGCCTTCTTTAAATTCTGAATATATTCTTAGGCAAGAGAACTGTCCCAGTAGTTTAGTTATACACGAAGTAACATAGTTAACACTCTAAGGCTGTGGGAATAGTTATTACTAGCATCATTGCAATAGTGTCTGAAAGGTTATTGTGCAATCCACACCTAGAAAAAGTTTTGTAAGGAGCAAACTAACAAAGTGTGAGCAGGTAATGCAACTTTAGTGCTGTTCTTCATATTGTCAAAAAGAAAAAAAAAGATGAAAAAAGATAAAGCTTTGCTATATAAATGCAGTATAAAGCAAAGTGATCTGAATAATAAGATTTTCTACTAGTTTCAGAGATTAATTTGTTTTTAACAAGTGATAATTTTTATTTTCCCATTCACCAGTTTCTTCCTCTTGCCCCTTCAAAGCCTGCAGTCATTCAGTCAGCTCAATTTTAGGCCTGCAGATCAAATTATTGCATTAGTTAGTCATACCGAACTACCACTTTCACCTTTCAGTCTTTGTGCTAATGCCTTTCAATGATCATGCTGATTTAGGTGAGAAGCAACTAATTTGGCTACTGCAAATTAATGCAGTTTCTTTTGTGTAACTTTACATACAGGCAGCTCAGTATTCACTGGCATATGAACAGACTATTAGAAAGCCTTAGTTAATTCTGTGACCTCTAATAATTTCATATAAATTTGGGGTGAATGAAAAAGGCAAAATACTGGCAAACCTTTTAAGGAGAGAGCCATCTAAAAAGGAACAAATGTGTGTTCACAAGCTAAGTAGAGAACTTTAAAAAGGCAGTTTGTACAGCTCAGAAGTTAGTTTTTATGATCAGTATTTGAATGCATATCACTAACTGGCTCTTGTCTATTTACTTTTGTAAAAAAAAAAAACCACCAAAAAAAAAAAAAACAAACAAACAACAACCCACCTGAATCTATGTATTCCATCAGGGGAAGTATATATGATGTGAAGCATCCTTGACATAGAAAACATCATGTCAAATCCTGAGATACCTGTGTGTATGGAATTAAAGAACAAGTAGGTTCCTGTGCAGTGGGATTTTCCATTTGCTGTTTTATGTGATAAAGAACAAGACTTCCTTGCAGATCTTTACATAGGTAAGAGCACATGCTTTGCATAAATAAGGCTGAGGTCAGTAGGTCAACTTCCAATAAGAACTGCAAGCATAATCTTGTTACAGGGGAGTAGAAAAGAGTATCAGTCACACTAAAATTTCTTTCCCCTGTAAGGCAATCAGCAGTTCTCCAGGTAATAAACTTGCAATGGTATTAACTAGCAAAGTCAAAGAAAGACCCCCGAGCAACTACAAAAATGACAGCTACTAATAGCAATAATTTTAATGCTGGAATACTTACTTTTAGCCCTAAATTCAAGGTAATTGCATTGTCATTTTCTTTGTTCACTCTAGAGTTATTGGTATTCAGTCTGAAATTAAATCTGATATGTATGCAGTTAATGAGGAGATATTATTCAACAAGCAACTGAGCAATTTAGTACATTTTAAATAAAGCACAAATAAAGTCAGGGTTTACAGGAAGAGCCATGAACATGATCTTTGATTATCATCTACTGTCACAAAGATAACACAAGACTGACAATCATCTGGACAATTATCGATATAGTAATCACCAACTAAGGGTCAAAACCTGACGTGTTGCAAGTGGAGAATTACAATGGGAATGAATTACAAGTTTAAGCACACAAGGGCATGTTGAATTTAATGATGAAATCTTAACATTGGGTATCACCTTTGTCTATCACTAAACAAAAGCTAGAATCTATTAAGACTAGATATCCGTTAAAGCCCGTAAGGAGGAAAGACATGATGGGAATAGAATGCTTTCTCCTTACCTCCACATTTAATCATTTCCCACCTTTAAATAACAATAGGAGTGACAAAATATTTTAACACCCTTTAAGAAATCTTTTTATTCTGTACCACACTGGCCAGTTAGTTGGGCAAAAGAAATGATGGGATGAATCAAGGATCCTTTTATCTACCTCCTTTTAGGCAGGCATGCACATGAGCAAACTTTATTATTAGCTTTGTAATAACATCAACAATGACGAGAAATAAACATAGTCCGAGATTTAAAACTGATGCTTCTGCTACACCCAAGAAAGGAATACCAGGTCTACCAAGCTGAATCACTTGGAGATAGCCTACGATGAAGGAAAAACAAAGCAAAACAAAACAAAAGGAAGAAATTCTTCACAGAAAGAGTGATTGGCTGTTGGATTGGGCTGCCCACTGTCGCTGTCCCTGGAATTGTTTAAACAACTAGATGAGGCATTTATTGCCATGGTTTAGTTGAATTGACGGTGATAGGTTGGGACTGATGATCTCGAAGGTCTTTTCCAACCTGTTTGATTCTATGGTTCTGATTCTGTGTGAAAACAAAACAAACAAACAACACCCACCACAACAACAAAAAACCCAACAGAAAAACAAAATACACAAACAAAAAAATCCTCAGAACAGACGACACAACAAGGACAAAAGGTCTTTGCATCTGCCTGTGGAACCCGCTGATACTATTTTCTTGAGACTATCCTCCCAACATAAGCAGAACCTATCAGAGTTGCAACTGATGTTTCCAGAGTAAGTTGCTGGATAAGTACTTTAGTTGAGAATTTGGGCTGAGAACTGAATTTCTTCCTTTTTGTAATATATCTTCCATTTAAAACAAGCAAACAAACCCCCCCCAAAAAAAGAAAAAGTAAACAAAATGGGGAAATGCATATTAAAAATATTCATCCAGTTTGATCTAAGGTTGGTTCATTTATTTGGTTTCATTGATTCATCTTGGCCTAATTATTTTTAATACAGTGACAGTGAACAACATTTGCTGTGAAACAGCTGCTGCTGGAGTCCTTGCTAGCTAGCAAATTCAGCAGAAATTGTGTGTGCCAGGACTGCACTGAGAATCTGTGTATGCCACAGCATGTCCATCTGCTGTATGCAACACATGCCAATCTCTTCAGTATGTGCTGGGAAGACAAGGGTGGAGTGTAGGGAAGCAGAATAATTAAATGCAGAATAATTAAGTGCAGAATAGAAATAAGATATATATCATTACCACACCCATTTAATTTTGTTGTTGTTGGTTTAATACAACCTTCCACTCTATTTCATGTTAAGGGCAATGACCATACGCCATTTTTTAAGCACAAGATATAACAATTAACTTTTCACTAAGATGAGTTTTCCTATTATGCATACTAGCACCAAGCTTCCTAAAATCCTGAAATAAGCAAAATCAGAGCTGCCAATTTCTAATATGCATTTCTGCTTCAGTGGTCATGATTTCTGGCATACAATTCAACAACAAAAATCTGATATTTGAAATTCTGATATTACATGGAAAATAGGACAACCTAAATCAACCATTAAAAATGAGCTAGACTCTACAATATTCAGATACTGATGAATCTCTTTGCATCTGCATGGTACCACGAGGGATAACTATCACTATATATAGAACCCAAATGTGTGTGCAGGTCAATGAAGAGATGGTGGAGCTGTTTAGGAAACCACAGTCATGCCAACCAATCAACCAAATAGCCAGCAACAACTTATTTAGTGTCCAGAAAGATCCTGCACAGGTAACACTTGTTTACTTGTTGTACAGTTGTTCAATTGAGCCTCATATGACTATTAAGATGTGATTTATTTTTTTTTTTTTTGTCCATCTGGGAAGATCTTCTGTTAGGATACACACACAGTAAACATTTTCACAGATTCACAGAATGTTAGAGGTTGGAAAGGACCTCAAAAGTTCATCTAGTTCAAACCCCATGTCAGAGCAGGATCACCTATACCAGATCGCACAGGAGATGTTCAGATGGAAAATAACACCTCTCAGAAGATGGATAGAAAATTCATAGTGATAAATCTCAGGAAAGAGATGTAAACACTTTGGAACTCTGGTAGAAAAGTAATACAGAGCTCAGGCATACCACTTAGTCACAAGCTTGTGTTGTGAAACTATAGTGTCAGAAGAAGCATAGGAGGTTATTCAAGAGGTAACCAGCCAATTTGCAAGTGACAAGCAATCTCCCATCTTTACTGAAGGAGGAAAAGACAAAGAGCTCTTGCTTTTTTTTTTTTTTTTTGTTCACTGTATGGTTTCACCTTGGGAGGTTAGAGAAAGTGGTGCCTGTATTTTGGGTATATTGCAGTATGCTTCTGTGAGAGTTTACATTAATTTGTCATTTGTATTTCAGTAGGAAACAACCTTGATGCAGTCTGGTAGCACAGCTGGTTTCAGGGATTTCCATCACTTCCTTATGCAAACCTTTCTGCAAGAAATGAAAGGCATATCAGTTTGGTCAGTGGTTTTCATTCCAGTGTCTGTGTTTTATGATGACAACAGCCAGCTGAGAGCTGAGCTGTATCTTTTGCAAAAGTATATTGCACCTAAAATTGAGTCCTATATTCAGTGTTCATTTAGTTCTCATATGAGAACAGTGGCTTCAGTGGGAGATTTCAGTCTAGAGGGCTTGTGTTAAAGTGATATAGTTCTCCAGGCTAGATTTTCACCTTGTGTTCCCTTGGGCAGGATAAACAATTTTTTTGTGTGTAAGTGTAGACAACGTGTTATTAGGTTCTTCCATTTATAATGACATCAGCTGCACGGTTTGATAGTAATTGCATGTTTAAACACATAAATATTGTTTAACTATTTTTTCTGTATGTCTCTAAGCAAAAATACAATAAAGGCAGTATAAGATAAAATGCTTGTTCAGATTAATTTATTAATCTGAACTCACAGAAAGGTTCCTTAAAGGAGTGATGATCAGCCACAATTTCATTTCATGCCTATTTAAATTGCCATGCTTTGCACAGAAAGGTTTCCTCTAGTGTAAATATTCTTTTGCTATCTTTGGAGCAGACATCAAGTCACAGTGTTTGCCCACTCTCTGCAGATAACAAACTCCCACTATATGCAATGTTCATTCTGTTGTGTTGCCATATACACTAAGAGAGTCTGATGTTTTGGTAGCTACTTTTGCAATTATCCTCCCTCTTTCATTATTCTTTCTTTTATCAGGGCATATCATTATAGTGATGAAGTGACCTAGAAGAACTTTTGTCTTTCTCTTATTGACCTGATTATGGGAAGAAAGGTATAATCTGATTTGAATTCTGTCATATTGTTCTTGGTTGAATTAGATCCCCCCAATCACCTTTTTTTTTTTTTTTTTTTAACAGAAATCTGGCCTAGAGAGCAAATCTTATCACACTCAGAATTTGAAAGTAAAAATGGAATTGTATTTTCAAAACAAACTAAATATAACAGTATAAAAGTCAATAAACATGTACAGGGTGTATTTACATATGCATACACAGTATACCAACAACACAGGATCCCCCCTATAGCTTTAATTCAGCTCTTGGTCCCCTCTTGAGGACAAAGGACAAAGCTATAGGAACCACATGCTCTCCCTCAGCCTACCCTGTACCTTTAGAAAAGCAAAACCAGAAAAGCCCAAGGTCAGAGGGAGTATAGCACAGTCCGAATCCCAGAAGTAGAGTGAGCAGCCAAGAGCAAGCAGGCAAAGAAGAAAAGAAACAAACTCTGCTGCAGGGCATAAGGTTTCCAACACACTAATGGAATTATATTAACCTATCTGTTGTTATCATTCAGTGTCCAATCCTTTCTTACTTATCTATTACTCAAATGTCTTTGTCTTACAACTAGTATCTAGGGACTAGCTCAGACCACTACACATATACAGGCTACAACTTATTTTTCTCGCAGGCTTGAACTTTATTTTAGTGATTTGATGGTACAGTTTGATTGTCTTGATTTCTGCAAAGCATCATAGAAAAGCAAGAAAGAGGACCAAGGGAGTTGCAGACTGTTCAGCCTTACTACATTTCCTGGGAAGGTGATGAAACAATTAACCCTGGGAACTGTTTCCAGGCATGGGGAAAAAAAACACTGAACACCTGGAATTTTGGAAGGCTTTTGACTCTGTCTCTATCAAGATTTTCATAGAGAAGCTGACTAAGTATAGGCTGGATGAGCAGAGAGTGAAGTAGACTGACAACCAGGTGAAGCAGCATCTGGGCCAAGGGAGTGAGGACCAGTGGCACCAAGACTCATCAGAGCACAATAACTAGATGTGCATCCCAGGGGTAAATACTGGCTCCAGTCAGTCCTTCAATGGTGGCAGAGTGCACCTTCAGCAAGTTTACGGATGACACAAATCTGGGAAGAGTGGTTGATATGCCAAAACTTTTTGTCCAAAATGACCTCAACAGGCTGACAGCACTCTATGATTCTATGACTCTGTGATTACCTTTATATTATATGTTTAATACTGTATGGCAGTACTTCTTGTCATCTCTAACTTAAATAAATAAATAAATTAAAAGAAATAGGATACTGTTGTGCTAGCTTTCATACTTGTAAGGGAAATCATGAGGTATAAGTGTCAGAGAGAAATCATAAACAAATATTTTCAGTTATATGTGTATTTTTGAGTTTGTATCGCTCTCACACACCCACTCGTTCTTTTAAGTTTTTTTTTTTCCTTAGGTTTTCCATTTGGTCTTTTGCATGTCTCAGATGTACTAAGTTATGTTTTCGTGCTAGGAAAGGTCAGCATCTGAAAATAAGACCCACAGTGATTCAAACACTAAGTGCATAATTTCTAAGAACCTTGGCATACATTTATCTTCAACCGTTTGACAAACATTACGAAACCACTTGACTGTGACCTTTTTCATGTGTTAAAATGCACTTGTTTCCCAGTTCTCCTCCCCAACTAGCACACTCTAATGAGACCAGAAGATAGCACAAAATGAATCCTTTCTCTCAAGGCACTAACAAGGAATGATGACTAGAACAAAGGTAATAATTTCTTACAACCACCTTTCTCTGGCGATTACAGATGCTTTTAGGAGATGCTGAAGAAAGCATTTTCCAAAGCTCAGTGATTGCACTGATGTGCAAGTTCATTTAGACACAAGAGAAAAAGCCCTGCAATGAAGCACAGAAATTCTGAAATTGTAAGCACTTTCTGACAGGATGACCTTCTCAATCTTAGAAACTCTTCCAGTAGATAGAGATTCCAAGTGCAAGCAGCGGAAATCATCAAAAGCTACAAGGAATTTTACCCTACTGAGGCAATGTGGTAGCCTGACCTTCTGGCTCATCGATCTCAACAAGCCTGGACACTTAGAGCAGTGATGAAAATCATCAATAGCCAGTGTTAGCTGTAGCAGGCCAAAACAACATGACAATTTGACCTTTGGGTTTGAGAATCCCCAGAAGAGCTGCCCAGAAGTCTCTGCTGTTACAGGCAAAAGGAATGCTCACATTTGGTCAGCGTTCAGGAAAGAGAGATAGGAAACAGGGACACAAAATTGCTACAGTTGAGCACTTAGAGAGATAAGCTCTTCTTCACCTCCTGCTTGCTTGAACCAGAGATTGTTAAATCACCTTTTTTATTTTCTATTGTAGAACTTAGCTTTATCATCATAGAAGAGTTTAGCATCTTGCACGATGCAATTCCACAACATTTTTGAAACAAGTCACAGAATTAACTTCACATCACTCATTAAGTTCTGAATATAAATTGCATATATATGTAAACTTTAAATCTCCATTTCCTAATGCAATACATACAACGTGTGAAGTTCCACTTTACATGTGACTTGAAATTCTTGTTGGCGAAGCAATGTTGCTATAATCATACTGTTGATTTCCATTAAATATCAAAATGAATAAAAATCCTGCTATTCTGTTTATGGATAGGTTTAAATCCTGTTTTCTTCTGCCCAAGGAGGTAATGGAGTCTCCATCCTTGGAAATGTTCAAGAAATGTGTAGCCATGGTACTTCAGGACATGGTTCAGTGGGCATGGTGAGTTGACAGCTGGACTCTGAAGCAATCCACATGCAGCACAGAAGCAGCAATAGATTAATGATACTCAGTCTTTCTTTAAAAAGTTTGCAATGTCCTGGGCAGGTGTGGAATCTCTATAAAGAAAGGTAGGGATCCATTTTAGTTTTATAGGCACAGAGTCATCTCATTTTATCAGCTCACCTGTGGTATACAAAATAGCAAGAACTATTTACTGCCTCAGAAACGCAAACAAGTGTTATTTACTCTTCACTATCACAGAACATTAGAGGTTGGAAGGGACCTCCAGAGATCATTTAGTCCAACCACCCTGCCAAAGCAGGATCACCTAGGGTAGTCTGCACAGGAATGCATCCAGGAGGGTTTTGAATGTCTTCAGAGAAAGAGACTCCACAACCTCTCTGGGCAGCCTGCTCCAGTGCTCCAGCACCCTCACTGTAAAGAAGTTTCTCCTCATGTTGCAGTGAAATCTTTTATGTTCAAGCTTGTACCCATCATTCCTTCTCTTGTTATTGCAGCACCACACAAAAGAGCTTGACCCCCTCCACTTGACACCTACTCCTCAGATATTTATACACATCAATGAGATCCTCTCTCAGTCTTCTGTTCTCAAGACTAAACAGCCCCAGGTCTCAGTCTCTCTTCATAGGGGAGGTGCTCAAGTGCCCTAATCATCTTCATGGCTCTCCATTGGATTCTCTCCAGCAGGTCCCTGTCTCTCTTGAACTGGGAAGCCCAAAACTGGACACAGTATTCCAGGTGTGGTCTCACTAGGGCAGAGTAGAGGGGGAGAAGAACCTCCCTAGACTTCCTGGACACACTTTTCTTGATGCACCCCAGGATATCATTTGCCCACTTGGCCACAAGAGCACATTGCTGTCCTATGGAGAACTCGCTGTCTAACAGCACTCCAAGGTCTTTGTGGAGCTGCTTTCCAGCAAGAGAGCCCCTAAACTGTACTGGTGCCTGTTGTTGTTCCTCCCCTTTACTAATTCCTTGTTAGAATAAGCACTTTGTAACAAATGTGCTGTAGTTTTAAATATTGTCTATTTTGTTGCATTTTGAGTCATAAGTTAATATTTACTTGAGCCAAAAATCCCTGACAAAACAAAACTAAACAAACAACAACAATAAAAAAAAAAAAGAAGTGCTTAGAAAGGAAATAACACATCATTAATTTTACTGGTATGATCCTCCTGAAAAGAAGTTGCAGTCAGGGCCATGTCAGTCTCTTCTCCCAAGTAATTAGCAATAGAACAAGAGGAAATGGGCTTAGTTGTAGCAGAGAAGGTTCAGACTGGATATGAGGAAAAATTCTTTACTAAAAGAGTGGTGAGGCCTTTGAACAGCCTGCCCAGGAAGGTGGTGGAGTCATCATCCCTGGAGGTATTCAAGAAGCATATAGGTGAGGTACTTCTAGATATGGTGTAGTGGTCACGGATAGCTGGATTATGGTTGGACTCAAAGATGTTAAAGGTCTTTTCCAACCTTAATGATTCTATGATTCTATGAAATGAAAAATAAAAATGTAATATTTAAAGGACTGAATAGTTTAAAAACTAGGCCAATGCTGTATGATTTTATTTTAAGGCTCAGATTTATTGCCATAAGAATGAAAGGTATTTAAGACAATCTGGTCCCAAAGGAATAGATGTTCAATACAGAGAGTGCTGGAAGGAATAAAAGCTTCTGCACTGATTTACTGAACTATCTTTTTTTTTTTTTTTTTTTCCAACGATGAATTAAAAGTATAAATGTGGAATTTTGCAGTAATGTGGAAATCAATGGGATATTCCAACAATGAATTAAAAGTATAAATGTGGAATTTTGAAGTAATGTGGAAATCAATGGGAGAATTTGTTTCCTCAACCTCAGTGTTGCTTTTGGTAATTCATTTGAATAGGCTTCCTGTGTAATAGCAGGAGACAATAGGAAAGCACTAAAAGAATTATCACAGTTTATTATATATATGAATTAAATAGACAATGCTTAATTTTGTAGATCTTCTTTCAAAATGGTTTTCTGTTTGACTGAGAAACTGCAACTCTGCTTTTCACTAAGTGAAATTACTGTAGAAGACAGTGACCAGACAAGCCTAATTTATTTTTTTCTCTTCCTTTTCCCCTTGCTTTTTTCCTTGTTTAATTTTAAATGCATTGACTATTCCCCTTTAAGCTCAGTGAAGGCAGACTAACCACTGCTAACAGAATTCCATAAACAATAAATTATCTTTAGATTAAGCTTCTTTACATTATTTTTTAAGGTTGTGATAAGAACTGCATGGAGCTCAGAGTGCTAAAATTAAATAAAGGCTATCTTTCATGCTCAGGGCACACACACACAAAGAGAAATAAAATGTACTTTTCAAATGGGTTCAGGAGACTATTGCTTGAAAATCAGATGCTTCCTTTAAAGGCCAGAACTTCGTAACATCTAGTGTAAATGAGATGGCCAAGCACCCTGTCAAGCTGGACCTTGAAACTGTCTAATGTAGGGAAATCTATCTCCTCCCTTGGGATTTTATTCCAGTGTTTAATAGTTTGAATATGCTCAGCAGAATCTGAACACTTCCTGTCTTTCTCTTATTTTCTTCTGCTTATTTCAGCTTAACTTTCCTGAGATGTATGTCTACCATTTCTTACCGTCATGGTGAATTTTATGGCTTTTTATTTTACAGCTGATAATTGCTCTTTCCTGACTCCTACTTGGCAAGTAAACCAGAACATACACATCCCTCTGCACATATGTGAGCACAAACAATAATTTGTTATCTATCTGCAACATTTAAAAAAAGAATAAGTCACATAATCGAATAGTCAACAAAAAATCCACCTTTTTCCAAGTCTTACTGTAGTTTTGACATAAAAACAGGTGAAGACATGATTTCCACACAACTCTGTGGACCTAGTGTGGATTTCTATAGTGGATTGACCTTTGCTGGATGGCAGATGCCCACCCAGATGCTCTCTCACTCTCTTTCCTCAGCAGAACAGTGGGAGAAAATAAGATTAAAAAGCCTGTAGGCTGAAGAAGAGTCAGGGAGATCAGTTATCATGACAGGCAAAAAACAGCCTCTACTTGGAAATACTTAGCTTAATTTTTCACCAATTAAAACAGAGCAAGATAGTGAGAAACAACTCAAAAATTACAACACCTTTTCTCCACCTCTCCCTTTTTCCAAGGCCAAACTTCGTTCCTAACTCCCCTATCTCCTCCCTGGAGTTGTGCAGGGGTGAGGAAGAGGAGGACGTGGTCAGTCCAAAACAGCCTCTCTGATCTTTTTCGTGGTGAAGTGAATATCCCCCCAGATTCCTGGGAATTTGTTTGCCACTTTGAATGGCAGTTGTATGATAAGTGCCATACCCAAGGACTTGTTCACTGTTGCCACATGAAGCAAAGGACTGGAAAATGGCAAATACTCACCGAAACAAAGAAGTTAATAAATGTGAGTTGAACTTTTTATTTCATCACATACTAACATAACAACAGCATTTTTCCCTCTGGATTTTTAAATTAGATGTGTCACTGCAGATCACAATGTTTCTGGAGAAGGGCAAATTTATAAAAGGTGACCATGCCCATGAGAACTGTTAGTTAATCAAATAAAAACAAAAAGAAAAAAACTCCATAAGCTGAATACAAAATATCCTTTCAGTATTCAGAGACACTAGACAAAAAGATGACAATTTTATTTGATATCATTCCTAGCATTCAGTGATAGGATGAGAAGGAAAGGAATGAAGCTTGAGGGGAGGGGGGGGGGAGATTTAGGCTGGATATTAGGAAGTAATTCTGTGGAGTAAGAGTGGTGAGACACTAGAACATGTTGTGGATACTCCCTCCCTGTTGCAGGCCAGATGGGATGAGACCTTAAGCAACCTGGTGTAGTGGAAGGTGTCCCTACCAGTGCCAGGGGGGTTAGACATAGATGATCTCTAAGGTCCCTTCCAACCCGAATCATTCTACAAATCTATGAATCTATGTAAATTATTTACCCTCAGAAATGTTTCCTTACTTGTTGCAGTCCTGGAAAATCTTGATATTTTTATAATATCCAAAATTGCCATTTGTAAATAAGTATTAAAAAACTCCAATAAATAAACCCCAAACCAAATAAACAGAAAAACCCTGTGATCTCAAAGACAATATAAAGCTGCTTCTTTTCTCTGGTTACTGATTTTTAACACCCATCATCAACAAAATAAAAATCTTGAAGAGAGAACATCCAACCCTCAATGCTGATTTTACACTGTAAATTCTCTATGAGCGTTTATGACAACTGCAATATTGTTAAGTCAATTAATCATGATTAATTTTATTACAATGATTAACAAATTAATAAAAAAATTATTAAACAATGATTTTACAGTGTTAACTGGCAAGCTTTAAGTACAACTAGGCATAATTTCAGGAAGTAAATCTGTAATAGATTTCTAGATTTAAAATCCTAACTCTTCTACAAACTTTTTTTAGCTTTCATAATAAAGATGCACTTTTATAGGATGTGAGTAAATTACAGCTGTTAAAAATAAAGCCTGTGCACCTGAGGAGTTCTTAAATGCATTTAATTCCATGGCAATTCTGGACATACATTGAAAAAAAAAAAATCCTCCTTTCTTCACCCCCTGTGCATCACTTCTCCTGCATTTATATAATGGAGACTAAGATGGATTGACAGCTTTCACATGGGAACAATTTACACATAGAACTTACATTCCCCCTCCTCCCATTCCATCCCATAAATTCCACTCTGGTGGCATAAATGCTCTTTTAGCCTTCCCTAGCTATATTTTCACTGGGGTTTTTGACCGTATTAATTATATTTTATTTTTTTCCTAGAGCTAGCATAGTTTTAATCTTTTTCAAGGAGCAAATTCAAAGCTATAAAGAAAATACTGCGTCTGCTCACTTAAATGGTAAGAGCTTTTTAACTAACATGCTCTTTAAAAAAGTCAGAAAGGTGTTGGGAACTTTGGAAATCTCATTGAAAACAATATTGTGAACAAATTTATTTCTTCATAAAGTGAGTAATATAGGTCATCACAAATCATGTATTTTCCTTTGCCTTGAGTCTATATTTAAAGCTATGATTTTTTGTAAGTTTCACTATCAAAGGAAGGATGAACATAGTAGACCTGTCATATTTAAGGCAATCTTGACTATTTACATTTATGTATGAACCTAGCCAGTAAAATTCATTTCTCATGGTTTCATCCAATTTCTTTAGTAATCTGTAGTTTTGTGATAGGGTTGATGGAAGTTGTGCTGTTTCATTTGCTTTAGAAATTAAGATTTTGCTGGAGTGACCCTGGTTTTCAGCAAGGCAATATGGGTTCACATGAGGCATCACTCTCTGTTTTACTTAACTGATGCCTGAGAAAGGATCACTTCTTGAAAGATAACTCACATTGCCCCATGATATTGCAGAACTTCTAATAAACAAGGTGCCCTTCAAACGCTGAAGGCTTCCTCATTAAAATCTAAAATCACTTCTCTCTTCATCTCAACCTCAACCTAACCTGAATCATAATGCTTTTATTGCTGTAGTCAATACTTCTCTAATGAAAAAAAAAAAAAAAAAAAGTGGTGTGAGACACTTGTACAATCTGCCAACATCAGAATAATAGTTCTGTGTTTGTGTGACACAGTAGTAAGGGGGATGAATATAAATGTAAAGCATTTTTTTTTTCTACAAGTGGGAAATAATTAGCTGATTCTGTGTCACCTTTGTTATTTGGAAACTCTTTCATACTATCAAGCCAAAAAAACTAAAACAAAACCAAAACAAAACCGAAGATCAAAACCTCAACAAGTCCACCACTGGTTTTTGCCATTTTGTAATTGCTAGCGGGAAGCTTCTGCTGAAAAACTGAGTGAATACTATCTATCTTTATTCTATTTTTCTATTAAACCCAGACACCTGTGCAATTATCTGAAGACTTTAACACCTGGAGGCACCTTTAAACTTGTGAGTGCATTTATTCCAGTGTAAAACTTCACTTGAAACTTCAAGTTCCGCTCCAGTCTTTGACACCAGGCAGCTCAAAATCTCTCTCATCTCTTAAACTCATTGAGAACTTTAATGTAGGAATTCCTCAAACTACCTCACTCGAAGGAATCTGTTCAGCAAGAGTCACAAGGTGACACATACCTTATGTACTGTGGTCACACTCCAGAGACTGTCAACTCACCTCTGATGGATCAGAGAGAAATGTGTTTATATTGAGTCTTGAAACACACAGATGTAAACCTGGAGTTTAAATCTTGGGTCCATGTGATTTTTCTCCACTTGGTTAAGAAAGAGATCTGTGAGGAAAATTAGCATCACAAAACAACTTTTGTTAAGATGCTGTTACATATATTATTCCATATATAATTTCCAGTGCTTTTTAAGATTATGAATGAAATGTTCACTAGGCCAAGGACACATACTGTATTATTTCTGCTAAGAGGGTGCAAACTATGAGCAGCTGCTTCATAGTTGGTTGTGTGCAGTACCCTCTGAAAATACTGAATTCTTGCCTTTGCTAGAGAAAAAAGAATAATGATATGCAGGAAAAGGCTGTTTATTTTGATTTGATATCCTCTAGCTCCATTACACAGAAACCCTTGCTCTGTTTTAACCTGACAAAGCTTCATAATAGGGTAAAAATGTTGTCAGGTGTAATTATCATTCTTGAATAGGAACAAATGAGCCAATAACTATTTTGAGATACAATAGGAATAAATTTATTCAGTGAAGAGAATCTTCTGGATATGAAAAAATAAAAATAATAAAAAATATTCAATGAGTAGCATTAGAAATTCTAAGCAATACTTAATTCTAATACTTAATTCTAACCAATACTTAATACAAATCACAAATTAATAATTGTTCTTTATTGAATACATGCTCAAATTGTTCAATTCCTCTGACTTTAAATGGTATTGGAATGAGTCTCTCTCTTTTTTTTTTTTTATTTAGGGGAAAAGAAAATCCTTTAATTCTCTGAGCTGCAGCTGAGAAGATTCCTCTCTGCAGCATAGTGAGAAGCACAGGCTCTATATGATGAGTTCATCTCAATTATGTTATAACTGAGTGAAGTCTGCAACGCAGACAAGACCTGTGAGGGGTATTCAGCAGTTCAAGGACTGAAGCAGCCAATTTACTGAAGATAATGGAATGTGTCATAATCATTCCCACTGCAAACGCTCATGTGGAGAGGATTTTTCATTGATGACAAACATATGGACTGACAAAGGGAGCAGGTGTGAAATTGTCTTAGTTAAAGCAGAGTCTCAAATCTAGGCTAACTTCCCTTTGATATGTCAAACCAGCCTCAGTTCTGCCCTAAAAAAAAAAAAAGGCACAGTGCTTAGGGTCACTAATAGTCATCATAATCATGCCTAGAGCTTGCATAGGAGTATATTTTCAAAGCCTTGTACAAATTCATATTTCCATCTTATTTTCTGTGGTCTTGCAAGATGAGCACTGCACACACTTTTCAGAGTGACAGGGCTTCATTTATTTATCATTTTTAGAGGAGAAAGAAGAGTGAGGAGAAGGTAAGAAGGAAAGTTTGGATTCAGGTGAGAGCTTCCAGTCTATCTGTTGTCTATCAGCTCAGCTTCAGCAAGAACTCTCTTGGAGAAAAAATTTTCTTCATTTTAGAGATGAATTATGAAGAGACATTGGTTTTTAACTTCTCCTCCTCCTAATCCTACCATACATCCCCATGATGAAGAGGAAGATGGGGTAGTAAAGAGAAGTGGCACAATGTTAGTTACACAGTTGCACAGGGAACACAGGGAATCTTGAATGTTCAATCTAGAAAACAAAATCTTGAACCTGGTAAAAGAGCAAAGCAGGAGCGTGGTGCCAGCTCAAACACTCAAGAACTGTGAGCAACACTGTTTTTATTTTTGTAGTTGCACAAAGGAACTACTCTATGAGTTGTCTGTTCCTTGCAATGAGGCACAGATATCCTGAGAAAAAGGAGAAGTAAAGGGAATATGGCTTACTGCTCTTATTGAGTTAGAGAAAGAGGCAGTGGGAAGTAATCCTTATTAAGGGAAGCCATCCAACAGTAGCAGACACTAATCCACTCTTTCAGATGATGCTCTACCTTGTGTTTCTGTAAAACAAAACCTAGCATAGACGGTATATAGCACACAGGGCTTTTTTTGATGCTTTCAGCTCTTTAGTGTTCAAATTAAATTGTTTGTTTTGAATTGCTAAACAAGAAGCTGCATAAGAGGAAATCTGTTCATCCAGAAGTTAAAATAGATATAGATGATATAAATGATATAGATAGAGATGACAGAGATAGAGAAATAGATCTATATAGAGAGAGAAGGGGAGAGTATAAGTCATACAAAGTGCAAAAATGAGTTAAAAAATAGAATGAGTATAGCACAGCTAAAAGAATAGAATTAGGAAAGAGGAAGGGGAAAAGAAATTTTAAAAGTAAACTCAAGATAAACAGAATTCTATAATAAAATAAAAATCTGAAATGCCAAAGAGATGGGAAGGTTAGAGAGCAGTCATCTTTGTCACTACAAACATTCAAAAAAAGACAAGAAGTTTAGAAAATATAATAGAACATGTGAGACACAATCAATAATATTAGAGCTTTCTTTTTTTTTTTCATTCCATACGTATTACAGAATACTTATTTTTAATACAGGTCTTTGGAAGTGTGTTTACTCTATAGTTTTTTGAGTGTTTGTTTTGTTTTGTTTTTATTTCTTTTACAGGCAAAAATCCTGAGGTATATTTTCAGCAGTTTTACTCTCACAGAATCGTATTTGACTGGATCTGAATAAAGGAGAATATTATGAAACCTTCATGCTTACAAGCAATGCCTTATTCCACAAAAGTGTTCCCAAAGACTCCTATGGCAAGCAATAGACAATATTGTACACAGAAATTTAATGAATTTTTTGACAAAGATGTCCAGACCTAATCAGTTGTTTTCCTTTGTTACTGATTTTTCTCTCTGAAAACTCATATTTGAGTTATATTCACTGAGGTACATAGGTACAGAACAAATAAACAGAATGAAAGTGAAGAGATAAAGGATATAAATGCAGATATCTGTGACATTGTCTCTGCTTTAGATTGCTCTGAGGAATATAATTCTAAGGTTCTACAGTGATTTATGTAGCTATGAGAGATATCTGGAGGAAATTTATCAATATTCTTCTCTTACATCAGAGAAATAATAACCATACCATATAAAGATTCTTTTATTTTTTTCCTACTGGAATCTGTTACCCTTCTGTCCTGAAGACAGGTGGAGAATTCACCTCAAGAGTGATTGAGACAAATGGTTGAACAATCTTGTCTGATATGGCTGATGAACACAGCTGCAGACTGATAGGCTGCTTCTTTTTTTTCTTATTTTATTTATTTATTTATTTATTTATTTGTTATATTATGTACTGGTTTTGGCTGGGGTGGATTTAATTTTCTTCATAGTAGGATAGTGCTTCATTCCAGCATAGTGCTGGAAACAATGTGGCTAACGCAGGAATGTTTTTGTTATTTCTGAGCGGTGCTGAGCAGTTCCTCCACTCCATCAGTGAGTAGTTCAGACATGCACAAGAAGCTGGGAGAGGACACAGCCAGGATAGCTGTGCCCACAGACCAAAGGCATATTCTATACTATATAACCTCATGCTTTGCAGTAAAACTGTGAAGGAGGTTGGCAAGGGGGCCGCTGCTTGGAGACATCAGCTGGTTCGTGGTTAACAATTGCTTAATCTTCATCACTTCTCTTTCTTGGGGGTTTTAATTAATCTCTCTCAGTTATTCCTTTCCCTTTTTCCCTTACTATTATTATTAATTTTGTATTTATCATTATTAAACTGCATTTATCTCAACCCATGAGTTTTCTCACTTTTACTCTTTCAATCATCTTCCCAATCCCACCAGGAAGGAGTGAGCAAGTGGCTGTGTGGGGCTCAGATACCAGCTGAGGTTAAAACACAGCAATCCAGTGGTTTTGTATAACAAATATTGTGTCAAACTTACAAAATGGGTATCCAGACACAACTGTAATCTCTAGTTTTCCAGTAGGAGCCTATTGCAGCTTTACAAGAAAGCTGTGTTCTATGTATTAACCTGCCTTTACCCATTTCAGTGTCATGCATTCATTTACATGCTTATTGGCCTGTGAAGTGTGAACATGGAATGCGGCTTTCTGAAATCAGTTCTGAACAGTCTGGCCAAAGCAAGAGGATAAAAAAAAATATCATCTGCAACCACCAGAGTGTGTAAGCCCCACCTTCAGCACAGCAGAGGCATCTCTCAGTAATTAGAGCCACCAGGCTTACTCCACTGAGACAGCCAACTGGTAGAAGGTATTATTTTAAACAAAAGCAACATGGTCATGTTCACATCAAGCAGCAGCAGCAGCACAAACGTGACAGGTTTGGACCCTCTGTTCAGCAGAGGGGGCCTCACATGCAAGTGGGATGAGGACGGCTAGTAGCCTGGGAGCTACCCATGCTGCAGCTGACTGCACCTCCAGTAAAAGTGGTCGAGACACTGAACCAGTGAAATTTCTCCACAGGAGTATTTGCACAGTTGCCTTTGAACTGACCCCAGAAATATCCCTCTAGGAAGGTTATGTTGAGTGGAAAAGCTGTTTTAGTTCTCATCTTGCCTGAAGAGCTCATCCTGCTCAGCTGCAGAATGTCACCATGTCTGCCTTTGAACCCCTTTGTGTGCCACTTCTCTACATGATGTGTACCTCTGTGAACCAGTCATGGTTCTTGGAGAGAATTAGGCATTGCAGTGACTTTTCATTTGTTTTTTGTAAACTATGGGCAGAAAAATCCTTTTCTGCTTCTACTCTACAGGTGGCACCTCTGTAGTAACCACATAACATATTGCAATGTAACTAAATGCAGAATGCCTCATATTTTGACACAGAATACAACTGCTAAATATTAATGGAACAATCTGACAGACAAAACTCTCTTATATCTGAGACACAGTCGAAAAAAATAATAAGAAGAATGAATAGCACAATCTTCAAGACAATTTAATTGTTTTTAGCCTTTTAAAACATGCATTAAGAAATGTCACACAGTAAAGTTTATCATCAGTCTTGATCTCCCAAATCAAGAAATCTATGTCAGAAACTCCTGATACAATGTCCACACTAGTATGGGGGATTCTGGGAAGTGTTGGAGGCATTTTAAGCAAATTAACTTAAAAAAAAAAAAAAAAAGTAGTTTCATACGTGGCAGCTAAATGAATGTCAATACAATGGTCTAATTATTTTTCTTGCCTTTCAGAAAAGTAATAAAGGATGGTATCTGGTTAGCTATTGCTGACCACTTACCAACACTAAAAATAAACCAACTAAAAAAAAACTAGAAAATCCAGTTGTGGTCACATCTGGTAGTATTTTCTCAGGTGGCAGAAGCAAAGTCACTTCAGCATCTCATTCTGTGTCCATCTTTGTTTAAAGACAGACTTCAATTAGTGGAAAACTACCATTATAGGTAATATAATGAAGATCAATCTATAGCGTATCTTGAGTCTAGAGACCAGTAGACCTCCAAAGGAAAACCACGTTTTTTCAATGCATTGCTCTGCTTCCTCTAATTTCATCACATCCTATGAGGAGTCTGAATTCAGCTGATTTCTGTAAATAACTGGTTCATATTCTCCCACCAGTCTCCTGCAGATAGGACAGCAGCTGCTGTTAGATACAGCATCACAGAATGTTAGGGGTTGGAAGGGACCTCAAAAGATCATCCAGTCCAACCCCCCCGCCAGACCAGGTTCACCTGTGCTAGATCACACAGAAACACATCCAGGCAGGTTTTGAATATCCCCAGAGAGGGAGACTCCACAACCTCCCTGGACAGCCTGTTCCAGTGTTCTGTCACCCTCACAGTAAAAAAAAGAAAACAATCCTCATGTTTGTGTGGAACTTCCTGTGCCTCAACTTCCACCCATTACCCTTTGTCCTGTCATTGAGCATCACTGAGAACAGCCTGAGAACAGCCTCTTGGCACTCACCCTTTACATCTTTATAAACATTAACGAAGTCACCCCAAGTTCCCCAAGAAAAGCTGAGCACAGATTTAATTTCTAATAACACACTTAAAATCACACATTATTGACAAGAACCCTGAATATCTGCACTTATTTTACCAAAGCAGCTAGTGTTTTGAGTTGTATTTCTCCTAAAGTATTAAAAGTGTGTGTGAGGCAAAGGGACAAGGGAAAGAGGTGAGAAATAGAAAGGAGCAATCAAAGGTGTTTTTAACCTAAGGAATGAGGAGGTCATATGAAAATACAAGTGCCATTAGGTGTTCCGTGCATTCATATGATGCTCAAAATAGTGCTTCTCATCATAATCTTTCAAAATAAAAGCATAATAAAGAGGCAAAGAGCAACCTAATAAAGAAGCAAGGACCTTGAAATATTGAGTTAAACCAACCACAGAAAAATCAAATCAATTGAAAGCCTTGAGGTTGCTTGCATCTCTAATATACTGTAGATGTTAGAAACACTGTCTTTCCCCTTTGGAATGATTCTGCTACTGTGATTTATTTGTTTTTTCCTAATATTTCTGTAGGCAATGGTATCAGTGATAGATTTTTATTTATTTTTTTCTCAAATAAGTGAATTAATTTCAGATTTTATTTCCAGAGGTCTTTCAGGAATTCCATAAACATAACAAAGGAGGCTATTAAAAAAAAAAATCAAACTCTACACTTTAAAATATTAAAAAAAAAATTAAAAAAATTCTGGGCAGATTTTAATTATTCAACACAGAAAAATCTAATTGAAATCAATTGTTTCAGCAAGTTCTGCTTTGTTGTTGTTGTTGTTCCTGGTTTGGTTTGGGGTTTCCTTTTGTTTTGTTTTTGTAGACTTTTTTGGTTTTGTTTTGTTATTTTTTGGGGGTTTTCTGTGGTTTTGTTGTTATTGTTTTGCTTTGAATTAATTTGGGTTTGGTTTGGGATTTAGGATTTTTTGGTTATTTTATTTGGGTGTTTGGCTTGGGTTGCTTTTTTTTCTGGCCTTTTTTGTTTGTTGTTTGGTTGGGTTTGTGAGTTTTGCTTTTGTGTTTTGTTGTGTTTATTTAATTCTTCTGTGAAGTCCGTGCTTGCTTTCCATTCAGCTATGAATTAAGCCCAGTACAACTATCAAAGGTTCTTTTTTTTCAGCCTTCTGTAATGTCTTATGGAGCTTCTATAAGAAAAAAAAAAACAAAGTAATACCATCAGAGGAAGTAATAGAAATAGGAAACACAACAACTTCACACAAAACCAACACCTATGTATTTTATAAAAATTGTATTTCAACCTCTACTCTTAGCAGATACAGAAGGAGATGAACTGAAGTTGATTGAAGCCATCTCAAAACTAAAGGTCATCTCAGAATTTTTATATTAACAAAAATTGCCCACAGGCAAGGTATCAGAGTTATTCCTTACTGTCCTGAAGATGACTCAGACATGCAGCTGTATGCCAGAGAAGAATTTCCTTCATGATGTGTAGCCAGAATCATCTGTAACAGCTAAAGGGACTTATGAAAGGAACAGAAAAATCTATTTGGATAGAAAGGTTATGGATTTAATCTTTAAATTCACTTTTATTTTCTTTTAGAAACCTGATAACTCTGTTCTCTAAAAAGAAACCCAAATCCTGAAAGTTTTTTCTTTCCTTTATGTTTTTCCCTTCTGACAGGCTGTGCTGAAGTATCATTCAATTATTTTTTTCCCCTCCAAGACTGGGTACCCACAGCCAGCTAAAAGCTGACCTTTTTTTCTTAGAAAAAACTCCAAAAATTGTCTTTCTGATGGCTCATTTGTATCCATTTTTAAGCATTACATAAGGCAACTTAAAAGGTCTGTGACAGAGCTTTTTTAAATACATGGAAAAAAATTCACTTCTTTTCAGCTTTGTGTTATGTCCTAAGATGGACCACTGAGCACAGTCTGGTAATTCCTATCCTTTTGTACTACTGAAAACTTTTTGAACCATTAGTTTCCTAATGTCCCTAATATGGAAGCAGATATCATATGTGTCTCAATAAATCCAGGTAAAGCCTATTGTATTAAGACCAAGAGGATGCTGCAGATTAAAACTTGTCTTTACCTGCAATAGACTGAGAAAAGAACGAACAGGATTTTTGGTCACATTTCATAGTGTAACAGCAATTTGTTAATTGAATTCTTAGCCCAGATCTTTCTGCTTGGAAGTGTTCTGCAGATCACTTCACTTTGGAGTTCCAATAACACTTTTATGGATCAGAAGTAAAGGGATAACACTGCACGTTCTTTGAAGTCTCTTTCTGAGTTCAAGCATTTTTCATGCCAGCTGACTCCTTGGATTTCAATCAGTGATCTGTAAATCAAGCAGTTTTTCCTGTCAGCTTTCCTTCCAGGTCTGATAATGAAGAAAACAGAATCCTAGACACCAGAAACTAACTAACTAACTAACTAACTAACTAACTAACTAACTAACTAACTAACTAACTAGCTAGCTAGCTAACTAACCAACCAACAAACCGACTAACCTACCTCCCTCCCTCTATTTTTTACATTGTTGTTTTTTTTTTTTTTCAGTCCAGGTTTATTCTACATTCCAGATATTTCTTTTCATCATACAGCTCAGAAATAAAACTAAAGAAGAAACTTTGCTGTCAGGGGGCAACGTTACAAGTTAAAAATAATAAGAACAAGAATGGTGAGGATTAGATCATGTCAGGTGAAGGGTAAGGGCTAAGAAACACTTAGAAAAAGCTCTTGGATGTAGTTTTCTCTCCTGCTCACAAATACACCTTTCTAAAGCACACTCAGACTTTTACAGAGACCATTGTCATCTGGAGGAAGATAGTCTACTTAAGTTGTGGTATTGCTGAAGTTTTTGCTCAGCACTGAAAGGATTTCAGTGAAGTTTGTCAGACTGTTCTGTGCTGGAGTGAATGTTACCCTTGTACTCTGGTCTGACTTCATATATCAAAGAGTTACAACAGCTGCTGAAGAGAAGTGCAACAGACTCTCCTCTGGACCACAAAGTAGTCTTAAGAGTTATATAAAATGACATCAGAATGGGGAGCTTTCTTGGCATCCTCCCTGCTGCTAAGACTCCCATCAAAGCCTACCACAACAGTATGGGTGAGAAGGGTGAAATCAGAGACAGGTATTCACTCTGATTCTCAACTTACTTTTGTCTCCTGTTAACACTCTATGGCTCTAGAAATCTATCCACAAAGCTAACAGTTGTGCCAAGATGTACAAAGAACTATTTCTCTCTTTTCCTTATCTAAAGAAGTCTTAGGGTCAGAGGCTTTGTGTGTTGAACACATTCTCGGGCTGAATGGCACTAAAGATTTCCCTTCCACAGGGAAAATGATACACAATCAGTCAGCTGCAGCCAGATTACTCTGCAGGTTATTGATACAAGGTGATACAACAACTGAGACCAGAAAATTTATGGTTCAAAACAACATGGATTTGTCTTTAGTGTCTAGGGAAAAAAATTCACCACCAAAAAAAAAAAAAATTACACTGAAATACTTTTTAATAATTTTATTTTAAAATATCATTTTCATGGCTCTTGATGTATATTTTCTACTGTTAATAATTTCTGTGTATGGTCATGATTTAATTATTATTTAATGAACATGTGATAAGTGATGCAATACTCCCAGATGACATGCTTCATGTAAAGGATATATGGTATTTATGAGTGTTTTTTCTAATATTAAATTTTCTTAGGCTAATGAATCAGAATGTTTGCAGGGTCCTGCTTTAAGTAGCGGTACGATATGAAGCCCGAAATAAAAGTCCTTAAGTTTGGGGGTTGTTTTTTAGGATTTTTGGCTGGTTGGTTTGGGGTTTTTTTTTGGTTGTTTATTTGGGGATTTTTTTGAGGGGAGTTTCTTTATGTTGTTTATTGTAGGCTTCTTCATTTGTCTTTGGTATTGGGGACTGTGATCTAATTCTTAATTCTCTGTGCATATTTCACAAAGAAATTGCAAGAAAAGGGACAAAGACCACACAGAACCATGGAAAGGAGTGTTACCATAAAAATTCTCTAAAGCCTTGCGTCTTCTTGCCATAAGTGTCACAGGTGTAGAATAATGAAATATATTTCTAAGGAAAAGATGGAACATAAATGAGACATGTTAAAACAAAACAAAACAAACAAAAACCCCAAACAAACAAAAAAATCCCAACAAGCAAAAAACCCCAATGGGTTCAGATAGAGCAATCCAAAGTGAAAGATTCTGAAACCTGGGTAATAGTCATGTTTGCTTCTACAAACTAAAAGCAAATTTTTAAATACATAAATGAGTTAGATTACTTTTGAGTTATAACCCACCAATAAAACAGGACTTTGAAAAAATGAAGATGCTCATACAAACATTAAAATAAATAACAGAATTAGAAGGATGTTGGGAAAATCATCTGTAGAAAATTATATGTGATGCCATACCAAGGACAAAGGTAGAATTAGTAAACTCCCGGAATCTTTTCTAAGTCAACTTTTCTATAAGTCAAATAGGTCTGGTAATATTTGTTTAGAATATTGAGCCAAATTTCTATACTCAACATTTAGAAAACCTGAAGTCTAGTCTCAGGAGAAAAAAAAAAAAAGGGCCCTTAATGTGACTTGTTTTATGGAATACTGGTTCTGTAGAAGAAATGAAAGTTTAGCCACATGTAAAATGGGAAAGGATTTTGTGGCTCTTTGCAATTATTCAGGGAAGGGGTGACTGAAGGTGTGTACATACCATGAATGTATTTAACTGAAGATGGAAGATGGTTTTTATATGTAAACTGAGACTCAGCAGACATGAAAGGAATGAGGTTGTGGAGGACTAAGAGTAATGGTATCTAAAAACTGAGAAATTTCATAATGGATATTGGAACATGAAAGGAAAGGTTGGTACAATATAATGGTCAGCAGAATCAAATTAACAGAGGTAGTAAATTGAGAGATGTCTGTAATTCCACATGCTGAAATCAAATCCTTCAAACTATGCTACAGATTGTATTTAAGTAAACAGATGAGAAATGTAAGCATCATATTGAGATTTGAATAATGTCTGTAAGATATTAAAGATATTATACTATATGGAGGAAATGAGTTATTTTTTTACGTGAGAAAATTGAGCTCAGAAGAACCTTTCTCTTGAATGAAAATAAATGTTTTTTTCAGCAGTGACAGGGTTTAAGTTCTCTCCCAATCTAGCTGTAAAAAAGTAATTTCTGCTTTGGAGTGGCTTTCATGTCCTCCCTGTGTTTCTTGCAGCACTGATGATGCTCTCTGAAGTTCATCCAAGCTGTAATGAGCAGCTGAGGAGCTGCTATTATAAATTAATTAATTTATTCAAATTAATTCAAAATTTGAATTAATTGAATTAATTGAAAAAATAATTGAATTAATTGAAAAATTAATTCAAAATATGAAATATTTTGAATAGAAATAATTGAATTTATTAGTGTGTTCACAACAATTTCCCTGTAAATACATCCTTGCAACATCTCCAGTTGAGAGCCTTTTATCCCTATATATACCTATTACTCTTTCCACTAGAAAGACAGTGCTTGGCAATCCTGTTTGTTGTTTTTTTATCAATTAATTTTGTCAGTTAAAAGAGAATTTTAAAAACCTGGCAGGTTGCAGAAAAGCATTTCTGAAGCATATTTTGCAACAATTCTGCTATCAGATAATAAACTGAAAGTAGTTTGATACATAAAAGAATGAATGCAGCTTCGCAGCTCTATGTAATACCTTAGGGACGTGTAAAAGACCTCACAGTATATTTCTTATTTTTAAGAGAGCTTCTGCATATGGCTATATATAACAACACATACATATTGCAAGCTACTATTACTTCTCAAAAGGAGAGCAGGCAAGTGCAGGGAAGAGCAATAAAGCTGGGGAAGGGCCTGGAGAATAAATCTTATGAAGAGTGACAAGGAGCTGAGGCTGTTTAGTTTGGAAAAGAGGAGGCTGAGGGAAACCTCCTTGCTATCTACAACTACCTGAAATGACGCTGTGGAGTTGTTGGTGATGGTCTCTTCTCACAGGTAATTGGTGATAAAACAAGAGGGAAAGTACTCAAGCTGTAACTGGGTAGGATTAGGCTGGACATTAGGAATTTTTTTTTCATGGAAAGAGTGGTCAGGCATTGGAATGTGCCACCCAGGGAGGTGGTGAAGTCACCAACCTTGGATGTGTTTAAATGTCATTTGGATGTGGTGCCTGGGGATATAGTTTAGGGGTGAACCTTCTAGATTAGGGTTACTGGTTGGAGTTGGTGATCCTGAGGGTCTTTTCCAACCTGAATGTTTCTATGATTCTGTGATTCAGTAATAATGGACATGCTCAGTTTGCCTAAATCAAAACATATTTGTTGGAAATGAATTTGAAAGCCATAGGTCATAATTGTTGGGTTGAGAAAGATTTGTAAAATAGTAGTTGAAAGTAATGGATTCTAGAGGGATGGGGAAGAAAAAAAGTAGATAAAAAACCAGAATATCCAGAACAGAAAATTACAAAGCAAAGTATTGAACTATGGAAAAAGGGCATTAGATAAGCAGAGAGCTGTGACAAAACCTTTTATAATCAACATGGAAGTCAGATTGTAATTACGTGTTGAAGATCTAAACTATAAATATCTGTACACAGCACTACATATCCTACATCTATCATCATCTTAGCATGACTTAGCCTTTGTTGAATCTTTGGGAATTTAACACCACTTCCTATTTCTGAAATGTGAAACACATTGGGAAAAAAAAAGAATCAACATTTAACCAATAAACTTTAGACAAAATTCTATATTATTTTGGACACCCAGTGACCTCGTTGTCCATCTTAAATTGCCTCTGTAGACGTCTCTCCTCCTTTTTAACTCTTTGTTTTACTTCTTATTGTCTGAGTCCCATCAAGCAAATAAAGGATTTCAAAACTGACAGTACAGGTGGGGTAACTTTGATTGGTTTCATCCCGTTTCAGTGTTGGCTGTAAGCTGGAGTGATTCCTGTGAATTCTTGTCAAGTATCAACTCCAAGAATTTCTATGTTTAGCAACATGTAATTAAATATGATTCTTCCTAGTGATTCTTTTCATCATTAAATGATTCTTCTCTCTCATAGAACTGTCAACTTGTTTTCCAACTTTAGTTATGCATTAGGCAATATTTAACTATAACACAAATTAAATGGAAAAAAAAATACTAAAAAAGTTGCAAAAGGTAGTTTGATTTCCAGAACTTACAGTCCTAAAGTTATGGGAAATTCCTGTAGGTTACAGGATAGCTACCTTTTCTGTACATTTTCTGTGGAAGCAATTTTAGCATTGTTTTGAAAGCTGTATTTAAATCCCTATCTATACTAGACAAAAAATTGTACTACCAGATTTCTAAAAATACTTAGAATGTAGATGATTTTTTAAAATTATTTTATTCAATTTAATTTAGTTTCATTTAATTCAATTTTACTTTATTTTATGTTATTTTACTTTATTTTATTTTATGGGTTTTTATTTTATGGTATACCAAACTAATCTTTACTTGCTTGAAATGTAACATTTTTGAAATAATTGTTTTTCTAATAACCTCATTTTTGCATTTTGTAGAATAAAACCAGAAGTTCTTTTCTTATTTCATTGCATATTTAAAGTTTTCTGTGGACTTTTCTATTGAAAGTCGATTGAGATCTTAATTTAAAGGGGGGGGGGGGAATATATATATATATATATATATATATATATATATATATATATGATATTTAATTGAGGTCTGGCTCTCCTTTAAAATGCCAGTTATATCTTTTACCTTAAAACATTACATAGAACATCATTTATTTTTCTTTTGCATATGCATAGTGGATATATCAATCATAGCCAGGAAAGCCTCAAATTCTTATTGTTGAAAATAAACCCTGTATAAACCAGCCAAGTTGGTTTTTTTTATTTATTGCCTCCAAGACTTCTGCACTTTCTCTTAGTATTATACACCCACCCTAACCTTTCCTTGTTTTATCCCTGCATGGTGTATGTGTTATTATGAATGAAGTGCAAACCCTGACAGAAAACCTGGTACAGCCTATGAGAAGAAGAAAAAAAAAAAAGTAAATAAAAAAAAATCCAAGTTGATTTTGGTATATTTTGGACCAGGCACTATAAAAATTTTCCCCTCAAACCTCATTAGGCATTTTTCCATTCCACAATCTGTTCCTCCTGCTTCTGCTCCTGCCAGTACAAAATGTCACACTTCCAGAGATGTGCAGCCATTTAAAAACTTTCTGTCACATGCCTTCAACCCTGCACAACGTTTTCTTTGGATAAATATACTTTTCTTCCACTAATGATGGACTATATTCATATCTGGTGTAACTCTATTTTGGGTCACGAGGCTTTCTTTAAATCCAACATGCTTAAGCTATATGCAGAGCCAGAAAATGGGTTATATACAAACACAATCTGAACTCGAATGCCAAATGCTCCACAAAATCTTCTTATTGGTGCTTAGTATTACATTTATCAGTGTCTGTGCTCAATATCATTATATAAAATGATATTAAATTGTGCTGAGTTAACCCAGCTGGACACCAGGTGCCCCCCAAAGCTGCTCTATCGCTCCCATCTGCAGTTGGACAGGGCACAAAAAATACAGTAAAAGGCTCGTGGCTCTAGATAAGGACAGTGAGAGATCACCCAGCAATTACCATTGTGGTCAAAAGAGACTTGATCTGGGGAACATAGGTTAATCTATTATCAATCAATCAGAGCAGGACAATGAGAGAGAAACTGTCTCACCACAGTCCATGCCTTGAGCTGCAGAGGAATCTTTGCTCCAGCACCTGGAGCACTTCTTCACTTGCCTTGGTGTCTGCAGAGTTGTTTCTCTCTCATATATTCTCACTCCTGGCTGCAGCTGCTGTTGTGCAATTATTTCCCCCTTCTTAAATATGTTACCCCAGAAGTACTACCACCACCACTGGGTTTTTGCCAGTAGCAGGTCCGTCTTGGAGATGGCTGTCACTGGCATTAACATTAATAGACGTAGGAGAAGTTTGTAGCAGCTTCTCATAAAAGCCACTCCTGGAGCACCCCAATACCAAGACCAAGTCACACAAACTCAATAAATACATAAAACTTATATTTTTAAACAGTATATATTACTTTTAAGGAATTATTCAGCATAAACTGAATTGCCCTTACTTCTGTGAATCCTCTTATCTTAATTCACATTTTGAAAAAATCAAGAAACAACCAAAATGTCACTGGCAAAAAAAAACCCAAAAAACTAACAACAAAACCCAAACACCTAGTTATTTTTGTTATCATTCTTGTAATAATTTTTCATCTAATCTCTTGGAAGTTACTTTTAATCCATATCAGTGCATATATATATATGTATATATATATGTAAATAAATATAGAATCATAGAATCACCTGGGTTGGAAGAGACCTCTAAAGGTCACCTATTTCAACCCCCCTGCAGTCAGCAGGGACATCCCCAACTAGCCTGTTGAGCCTCACCTTGAATATCTCCAGGGATGGGACCTCAACCACCTCTTTGGATGACCTGTTCTAGTATTCAACCACCCTCATTGTAGAGAACTTTTTCCTAACACCCAATCTGAATCTCCTCTTCTCTAATTTCCAACCATTGATTCTCATCCTATCACTTATCACTGCAGGCCTATATCTCTAACTAACTGTCTCTCTCTCTCTTTCTATCTGTATCTCTATCTGTATCTGTACCTCTATCTCTATCCCTATCTATTTAGAGAATTATTTCTGTGTAATTTCTGAAATCTACCCAAGTTTCATAATTATGGAGCTACCTAAGGTCCATAATTTCAGAAACTGGCTTGCTCTAAAAACTTTTGCAAATTCTTGCCAGAGAACAAGGACAAGAAGAGTATCCCAGCAGGTAATACTGGCTTTTGCCTACCTATCGTGTATTATTTTGTTGACAGTTTAGGTATAGAGTAACTGTGGGCTTGTCCAGATGAAAAACAAGGGTGCAGTAAAGCAGGAAGAGAATGTATATCACAGAAGCTACTCTGAGCTAATTGTCTATGTGAATTATTTTATCATGAATGAAGAATGTATTTGTAAAACTAACTGACTCTAAAGTGATTTATTCAACACGTGCTTGGTATTTCCACACTGGAAATGAGCATCCATTAGCAACACTACATCAATTCAGCTGTACAGGTAAATTCTCTGAGGATATGTGAAATTAAGTGTTTAAATTATACAAGAGGTTCTTATAAATTGAGGTCATGTGCCCTATAAACAATAAGGAGGGAGCTTAAACTTCTTCTTTCAACTAATTATCTTAGGTTTCTACAGCTTTCCTCGTCTTTCCTTGCCACTTTCAATTACATTATCTACCTCTAGTCTTCCAGACTTTTATACATATGCAATCCCTCCTCATACATACGTGTGTAAATATATGTGCTTACCTCTGTGACTGTGTGTGTTTGTGCATTCCTACTGAGTTTTAAGATTTCAGCTACAACCATATATGCTTAAATGAAGGTCTCTTTCAGATGCTATATCCGCTGAGGTGTCACACAGAGGACTCCAGGGACACCTTGAGCTAGGAGAGGTCACCTTCTATCTCAGTCTGATGACAGCTGTTACTCCAGCTTCTTCAGTATGTCAGATTTTTGTTTTAAAGCTCCAGGGACATTTTTGTAAGCCAGTCACTTCTTTCTCCCCCACCGAGTCTTGTGCTTTTCTTTATTGTTTTATTACTTTTTATTATATTTATTATTTTATTTTATTTCATTTTATTATTTATTTTATTTTAATTTTAGTGACAAATATTTTTCCATGCAGTGCCAGCCAGCAGCAATGACATTTTTCTGTCCAACAAGAGCTGTACTAATGATACACAGCAGTAGCCTTAGTCAGAGCCTACTTGGTAGCCAATGTAGCATCAGCCCAGTCACTTTAAATTAAGTTTGGATGATGAATCAGTAGAACTGCAGAGCTTATGAGGCTGTTATACAAAACATTTTACACAGCAAATTCTCTTTGAAAATTATTTTCCCTCTTTTCTATTACACTTGATTTTTAATTTGACTGAGAGACAAATGGTTAACATAAGAATTCTGGATGGCCAGATGGAACTTAACCATAATATTAAAAAAGATGTAAAAACCTGTGGAAAAAATTGGATTTGCAAGCCTGAATCGATAGTTGGTGGCTGAAACTCTGCTGTAAGTGAAGATTCAGATACAGCAGCTATTTAGAGTTTCACTGCTATCTAGAGCTTGGCTTACCTAATGTTCAGCAACCTGGGAAATTCTTCTTAAAGGAACAGCACTCTTCAACACATAACTTTTATTTCTCTTAAACTTGTTGACAATATGTCAGAAGTGTCCTGCAGTCATTTGAGTAGAATTGAATACATATTTGAAGAAGGGAAGAAAACCACCACAAACAAACAAAAAGAAACTTAAATTCTAATTAACAATGCTCATTTACTGTATTAGAAAACCAAGTTCAGGATACTACAGGAGCATAACTATACATCAGAGTATATAAAATAATCATTTGTACTTCATCGATGTGTCGGTGTGAGCTGAAATTCCCGCCCCCCCTGCCAGCAAGCAACCAGGCTAGCTCAGTCTGGAAGCAAATGAAGGCTGTATTTACAAGCAGAGTCTAAAATCTACGATGAAATGCAATGAATATGTACAAATATACAAAATTCACAACATTTACAAATATATACAATCAACAGAAAAGCACGACCGATCTCCCTTTGCTTCCCAAAGGGGCCTCTCTCTCCCAGGAGCTTCCCCCAGACCCCCCTGGACAGAGAAGCAGAGTTAGTTAAAGCAGAAAGTTGTTAACTTAGCTGCCAAGGTCAGTATGTGTTATCTTCAGCCAGAAGAGAAGAAGAAACAGCAGCCAGACAGCCCAGCAACTGCCCCCACTGCTGAACGCAGAATGTGCAGAGTGCCTACTTTGTTTTGGGTAATAGTTCTTAAACATTTCTATCTATCCAATGGAAGTGTTTAGAACAATCGTTATTTTGCTTTCTTACACCCAATAGTGACTCATTTACACTCTTTCACTTTCTCTGTTCTGAACTTTGCAAGGAAAAATTAAAAAGACAGTTTCAAACCATCACAATCAATACATTCCACTCAAAGATCACCGAGTCCCAAAAGGTATTTACACTCCAAACAGTGCTCTAGAGCATAGGCATGTCTTGTTTGTTTTTTTGTTTTGTTTTGTTTTGTTTTTTTTAATCCCAATTTACTAATGAACTACCATAAATTAAAAGTTTCATGTCACAAAAGGATTTTATTGCAACAAGAACGAAACTTGCAACTCCATATATTGAGTATAAACAGACTTTCCCTTCTTGGGCATCTTTTGCCAGTGAGAAGCTTTCTGAAGTGTGTAACAAGTTCCATTACTGCTTTATATTAGTCTTTTCTGTTATTTAAGAACTATACAGTCCCTTTAAAGTTGTTTTAATACTTGTACAAATTTTTTTTTTGGTGATATGTCTCTTTACTTGTCAAAGGAAAAATAAACCAAACAAACCTTCTCATCTATACTTAGGGCTGTATTATTGTCACTATTCCTGCTCACAGAGAACAAATGTATTACCCTGTAAGTAGGACAAGGAGAGAATTGAAGCATTTGTCCCTAGGAACAAGGGATATAAAACCAGTGGCGTTTTGCTAGCCTGTTTCCAAAACACTTGTAAGCACCTCACTTGTACAAGCTAGCTATCCAGCTCTAATATTCCACATCAGTAAGTGCACTTGTGTGGATCCTCCAAAGATGCCAGCTTGGCTTTTCAAATGAAAAACACACGTATTTGAGCTTTAAAAACCTTGCATAAAAGCATTAATTGCCTCAAGATGAGGGATTAATATATTTTGGCAACATATCTTTTCCAGCAGATCGGTTCTTAATGATTAATATGACTCAAATAATAATAAAAATACCCACTGTTATTTACTTAAAACCTATGTTTCTATTAAAACTCTAAGGAACACTGATGAAGAAGAAAATTGTGGTACTATCTATGTTACAGAGTTTTACCCTGAATTTCTTTTTATTCAGTCATTCCAGCAAGAAAAAAATGATGAAGAATCACTCCACCGGAGTACAAGGGGTGCCACTCTCTGCTGGTTTAATACAAGCTCCAAGACAAGGAATATTGCAAGAAATGAGATTATTTATTAGAAAACAGTTAAAAAAAAAAGAAAGAAAGAACACCATTGAAAATTTCTGAATTGTAGGGATTTGTCTGCTTACTAACAATTGTGCTTAGTTATATTCTCTTTTGTTGCATAGGAATATCTCACTAGTTGTATATTATTTTGTATTCGACAGTGTGCAAAGGAACAAGGACATTTAGCCTTGTGACAGAGAAGAGTAAGATGTAAGACTACATTTTCAAAATACAAAACCTTTACAATGAGAAAATTCTCCATCACCGTCAAATCAATGATCTATAGGAGATATTTCTATGGTCATGCATTTAAATCTGAATCTGATATTCTCATTCACTTTTGAGAATGCAGCAGTATAAAGGACTTTTATAATGTAATCCTAAACATGACTTCCAGGCTTGATCAATGAAAAACAAAATGTGAATATTCATCTTTTATTGTAGTAAATAGTTTTGGCACATCTGTTTTTACAAGTGTAATTATAGTTGCCACATACTTGAGGAAGGAAGACTGATTTAAACAACCCTCAGTGCTACAATATAACACCAAGAATATGCAGCTAGTGATGCACTGTGCATACAATAAACATTTCACTACTATATTAAATTTTTAGATGACCAGTTTTCATTTGGGTTTAATAACACAGATTTAGGACCGTCACTCCAGGTTTATTTTATCTGGTAAACAACAAGAGTTAGCAAGGCATTGTTGCAGAAATGGCAGTTGCCATTTGGAAAGATGAAGGAACACTAGGAGTCCTCATCCTAGAAAGATTCCTCATCTTGTAAGCCTTAATGAAGATCCACTCACATCTGAATGTTTTCCTTACTACATCAAAAATTATATTACAAGGGCTGGCCACACTGGCGCTGAGCAAGATGCTGTACTGAGTGGGGCTCATATCAAAGATTAACTCAGAAATTCTAGGTTATCAGCTTTATAAGACAGCAAACAGTTTAACTAGATCAATGCTATGACTTAAAAATGAAAGTCTTCACAAACTAGCTTTGAAGCAAACAAAAAGTCTGTATTCTTAATACCCACCCCCCTTATTACCAATGTTGTCTTATTCCATTTCTTGATTTTTGAGGTTTTTCCCTTCTACACATGAAAAATGTTGGAAGAAAGAATCCTTACTTGCCAGTTTATGAAACTAAATGTAGATGTCTTTCAGGTATTTGATTTTAATCTTCAGTAAAATCGTAGGAAAAAAAATAATCACCATCTTTTAAATACTTCACATGGATATATAGATATATATATATATATATTGAAGAAGCATCTTACTTCAAGAACAGGACCATGTATTTCACGGGAGTATTTAAAAAGTAATCAGAGATGTGAGATAATAAAGATATAGTGTGACTGAGGATATCAGATGGCTGAGGAAATGTAGGTCACTAAGTTATAGGTGACTAACATGGCCTTAGGTGACTCCAAGATATAAGTAGACCAAAGCTAAAAAAAAAAAAAAAAAAAAAAAAAAAAAAAAAAAAAAAAAGTCTTAAAGACATCAAATTTCTTAAGACAAAAATAGAAAGGAAGAGGGACATGATGATGTTTAAGTACAGGATGAATTTTATGCCCAAAACCACACCAAAGAGGAAATCAAAACATCAAACTGCTGAAGGTCAAACCCTAACTATTTTGTAAGAGATCAGAACTTCCTTATTCTAAACAAGGGTACTGGCTGTGTGACTGCCTAATTGCTTGACAACAGTGTAGCAGATTGTATCTGAGGGTGTTGTGGGTTTGGTGTTTTTTTTTTTTTTTTGTGTTTTGGTTTGTTTTGGTTTGTTTTTTTTTGAGAAAAGACAGAGAAAGTGATTTTAATTTTTTTGTTTTGTTTAGGTTTTGTTGTGTTCTTTGTTTTTATTTTTTGTTTGGGTTTTGTTGTTTGTGGGGGTTTGTGTGTGTGTGTGTGGTTTTTTTAAGGAATCGAAACTAGAAGTTTTTTAGGGAATCAACTTTATAATTATTCACATTTCTTTTACTATCCTTTGTCAAAGAGACTTTCGAGAGTGCTTCATCTCTGCATCGCAGTGAGTTTAATTTCTTGTTAATTATGCTTGTCACATCCAATTTTGTCATAAGTATTTTTAGATAGAGGGAGAGTTTGTTCTGAGAACAAGTGTCTCCTGTTCTGGGATGATACGATTTTGGGACAGAGAAGCACTGTGTAAGGTAACCATTCTTAGGGACTTCCAGTAGGGATTCAATGATGCTGTAGACAGTACTGCAAATGGTCTTAACCTCACTGTTCTGGTATAGTTCACCTATATACTGAGCAAAGAACTCAAGGCACTGAGTTGACTCTGGTAATATTCTTTGGTTTTCTAAGTCAACTCTCAGTATACATCATACGTAGTGTGACATCTATGGCTAGAAGTGATGGATGATGATCAGGTTAATCCCATGAGCCACACAGCACATTAAATGAATATTTTCCTAATATTTTAAAATTGTGTAAATTATTTCCAAGTTATTGTTACAGCTGCTGCTTTTTTTTTCTTTTTTTTTTTTTTTCATGAGTATCCAAACAAAATTACAGGCAGTTATATTGAATACATGGATATCAAGGAAATAGGTTTCCATGGGAACCATATCTACATGACAGTTTTGAAATGCTTCTCTGCTTTCCAGGTGACATTTCAGTAATTCTAAGGGTATTAATATTGCAAGTGGACATGAAATATATGACATAAAATGATTTGTTTGTGTGCACATGTGGACAGAACCTAAGCAAACAGCATATTGAGTGAACAGCTTTTTCAGCTCTGTGGCTGCAATGGTTTGCCTGTTTATTGTAAACTACTCCCAAATATCTCATTTTGGGACAGATCTGAACATCATTTGTTCTGCATCTAAGTTTTAAGCACACATACTCTTCTAGAAGAAGGAAAATGAGTTTCAACATAAGACATAGTATGTTCACCATACATTAAGGGATTGCATCATTACGAAGCATTCACATCTAAAACCAATTTTCTTCCTGCAGGAGGAGGCTATATTAAGAGTGCTGCAGACTAATCGAGATAGCAACATGGCAACAAAGCTGGAAATCTGTAAGGAAACGTGGTAACTGGTGAACCCTGCTGCCTTGATTAGCACATTAATTACCAGGCAGGTGTTAGCGGACTGTGTTAATGGGCTGCATAAAAGGTCAAGAGGGCTTAGCTATCAGTTTTTCCTCATCAAATTACTGAATATGTATTTCAAAGCTCTTCTGATTTGACTATATCTGAGGAGGGCTGGTTATCTCTGTAATACAAAGCCACTTTTTTCCTTTTATTCTAGCACTTCGTTTTATGTGTGTCAAGCAGGAGATAGGTTTGAACAAAAGTATGTAGTAATTTGTCAAAATTAAGCTGTTTGACAAAAAGTAGGGATTAATACCTAATGGATGCACTATTTTTATGTTAAAATCCTCCCAACATGTATTTATCTGGCCTGATTGTACACCTCAATGAGTGTTTCTGTGGCAAGGAGACAGCATAACAGTAAGCAATTAATCTTAAATTAGGAATATGGATGCCTTCCTGTACACCCTGCACTAGATTCTATGGTCCTGCTCTCGCAGAGTAGTTGGACTTGATGATCTCCAGTAGTCCCTTCCAACCCCTAACATCCTGCGATCCTGTGAATATGATCCTTAATTTTTAATTCAATACAATAAATTATAGGGAAATAAACAAAGGAAATACAGATGATGATGATGATAGTAATAAATAGAAGCAGAATTTGGTGAAGTTCAGCAGAGTCAGAGAAAGCACCAACTCATAAAAGTATGGCTTTCTTAGAATATATGATTCCTTAGAAGACAAGATCGTTACTATCAGAGAATATCAGTGATATAAATCTTAGACTTTCAGAACAATTATTTCAGAGTTAATTTCTAAACATGCAAGGAAAAAAAAATCTTTATTGTTTATATGCACTACTGGTATCTTTCCATAAGTCCTGACATTAAAGATGATGTTCTGATTAGATCTTTCTAATTCACCTTCCTGGGTATCAATGAACAGATGTATGTCTAGTGTTTGGGCATCTTCACAGAGCTGACAAAAACAAAGCTGTAGAATTAGTAAAATTTAAACAGATCCTCTCTAGCAGTTTTCCACTTCTGTAATTTCATGAAAATTTACAGAATTACAGAATCACAGAGTGTTAGGGGCTGGAAGTGACCTCAAAAGATCATCTAGTACAAACCCCACTGCCAGAGCAGGATCACCTAGAGCAGATCTCACAGGAATGCATTCATGTGGGTTCTGAGTATCTCCAGAGAGGGAGATTCAATTGCAGATCCTTACAGATCTTTGAATAAATACTCATCTCCTAAGCCACAAAGCATTCTGGCTTCTCCTCTTCAAAGACAGCATTTGAAGATAGTTATTTCTGTTCTCTTGACACAAAGGAATGTGCCACCAAGGAAAATTTTGTCCTTCTTCACTAAATTGCATGCTTGGTGTTGTGTCTTTCAACAGAAATTTGTACATATGCCCAGATATGAGAGACACCTTCCACTTCTCCAGTCACACTATCACAGAATCACAGAACAGTGGGGGCTGCAGAGGACCTCTGGAGACCACCTAGTCCAATCTTCCCGCTATAGCAACTCCAGAGAAGGAGACTCCACAATGTCTTTGCAGTTTAGTTTATGCAGAGAGCTGTTCCAGGTGAACGCACAATTTTCCCACTTTCCCACATCAGAATATCATGTGTGAATGCAGAGTCCTGTACAAATTCCTTCAGATAAGGAAGAAAAATGTGAGCATCTAAGAAGAGTAAATAGTTCTGACTATCTTTCCTATAAAGTAGCTTCTTACTGTGGAGGATAAACTGAAGCAACTCTTTCTCACAAGCTATCCCAACCTACAAAGCACCAAAATTGCAGTCAAGGTGACTTAATGCAGCTGACCGAACACAGGTTACATAAATGTCAAGAAAGAGGGAACTGAACATAGCTTTTGAAGGGAAGATACTGAAATAACATGACTCTTGAACATCCTTCAGTAGCAGTCTAGATGATGCACGGGGGGCAACTGGCAACTAATGGATATGTTCACAAAGACAGCAAAGTACAGTAAGACACAGAAAAAATGACCTGAACAAGCACAGTGCTCACTCTTGCTCTTGTCCACATCATATGGGATCCCTGATCCTATCACTGTTTCTGTTTGATCACCAGATATTGAATGGACATGCTCTATAGGAAACAATCTTCTTACAAGAGTATAAATTTAAATTAAATGTGCCCTGCATTAAGAAGTATTAGCAACTTGCTGGGTTACCCTACATGTGCAAGTAGAAAAGATTTCTGGTTCATTAATAGGAAGATCTCCTTACCTAGAACTAAACTGTGTAATTTTTCTACCAAATTAATAATAATGTTTTTGTTGTGTTTCTTTACAGATCATCTTTGGTAACTTCAGAAAGATTTTTAATCCATTCAAGGTACATCTTTTCCAACCTTTAAAGCAGATATGATGTAAAACATCACTCAACCTATGACACTGTCATTGTACTGGTAGCTGTTGCTTTAAAATCTATGCATTGAGATTCCTTACCTGAACTGTTGTTTTCCTGAGAATAGTTTGTAAAATAGAAAGATAAAAGTGCTAATAACTATCCCAACTCAATTGCTTTCTCTCACTTTAAGCAAAAGTGCTGGGCCAATAACTAACTAAACTGACTGAGAAAAGTTTTCTTTATGCCTTTTTCAGGTAAATTTTGAAAGTGTTCCTTTTTCTTACAAAGGAGAGTAAATTTCAATCTGGAATCAATTTAATTTAAACTGCAATATCCTCATTTTTTTTCAATGTATCCAAACATCCATGGCTTACATTCTCAGTGTTTTTAAGGGATATAATTTCAATTCATTTCAGTAAGAGTTACCTTTCCAAATATTTATTAAGACTCTGAAAAACATCTACTCAGATTTCTGTCTCCAACTGTTTTTTTCAATGGGCCTTTAACTGATAAATCACAGAAAATGTCTGTTCTGTAAAAGTCAAGATGCTAAACACAGTTGACCTTTAAATTGATTCAAAAAAAGGTGACACTGGAAAGCCAACAACATAGTGTTCTGTAAAATCTAAATTTGGCTTTGTTATGATAAATAAATTACTCCTAGTCTATATCTGTTGATTTATATCAGAATTCCTATTTCTGACCTCTCTTATTACATTTTAGGGGAAAAAAAACCAAACCAAAACAAAACAATATTTTGTTCCAAAAGAAATTTCTAGAACTCTATACACTTAGTTCCTTTCCTAACAGAAATACTTCACCCTAGGCTATTTTTTGCTTGTTTAGTTTAATTTCAGAAGAATCATTAAAGATGACATTTAGGTGTCTGGGAAAGAGGAGTCAGGGAGAGAGCAATCATTTTATTGAGGGGCTGATGACCACCAAGGGAAACACATTGCCCATGGCTTCCTCTGAATTCCAAGCAGTGAAGTGTGTTTTGTAAGTTCACAGACTCAGAAAATCACAGAATGGTTGATGTTGAAATGGAGAAATGGAGACCATCCGATCTAGCCCCCCTGCTCAGGCAAGGTCACCCGAAGCTGGTTGCCTAAACAGCTTTTAGCATCTCCAAGACTGGAGAATCAACAGCCCCTCTGAGAATTTGTTCTAAAGTTCACCTTCACAATAAAAAAATATGTTTCTTTATGTTACCCACAAAAGGAAAATTTTCCTTTATGCTAATTATACAGGAAACTTTGGGTGATTAGAAGCTAAAAGTGAGCACCTAAAGCTGTGCTTGTGCATGAACATCATTTATGCCTGTGAAAGAACTCACCTTTGATCCACCACAAACAGCCAAACAATTGAGACTGCCATAAACAATTCCAGACCAGGACTGAGGATCTGTAAAGCTGCGTAAGCTTTGGCAAGCTGATATGGAATCCTACTGGTCCAGTAAAGTAGTCCTTAGAAATCAATAACTTCTACAAAACCACAAAATATTTTTTATTGCACATAAAAGTCTTTATTTTATCATTGCTCACTATAGTTATTTTTCAAATTATATTACCTAGGAATACGGTAGGGAGATCTGCTAATCTGTTTATCAGCTTCCTGCAATGGGAACTACCTTTGTGACCTTAGTGTTAAAGCCTGCAGTTATAAGTCATCAGGGTGACAGTTTAATAGTGCTATAAACAACGTCTTCCTCATTAGAAAACAAAACAAAACAAAACAAACCCCATAATTTTAAATTATTTCAAATGTCTTATTTGGAGCTTTGTGTGTTTTATTGTCAAGTTTTGAATTACTTAAAGTTAAAATACCATTGAACTATACTATACTTGTGGATCTTGCTACTGTCAGTCAAGTATGTCATTCAGAGTTTCCCAGACAAATCTGTATTTTGAGTTTATTCCAAACTCAGCTAATTAGCATTTTTATACTTACAGCTGTGGGCATGAATGTTTGATGTACACAGCATATATGCACAGACATTACCCTATTGTTATACTTGCACTTGTTTCATTCTACACAGATTTGTTAAGAAAAAATGAAAATTAAAAAAAAAATCACTTTCAAATCAACTGTTTCCCCCAGTGATTCTCTCTTGCTATGCCTTGCCTGTCTTGCTCCCACTGCCTGGTACTAAGTGAGTCTATCAATGTCTCTTTGGTATCCATCAATTCCAGTTTGATTGCACAGAAGCACTTTTTCAGTGCCTCATCAGGTCAGCCACAGAAGAGCAGCAGAGTGATTGTGTGATTGACAAGCCTGCCTTTGGGATACCGGCAGACATGAAAGCACATTGGTAGAGGAGGCTTCAATTAATCTGATAGAGAAGCAGCATAAGCTTTGTCATCAAAAAGAACTGAGGAGCCACACAATGTTGTGACATGAATCTTAAGAAATAACCAGATAAATATGTGCAACCTCAGAACCAATCTTTGGACATCAGTCGACATAAATTATCTGTAAGAAATGTGGATTGGGGAAGGATTTTGCTTCAAGTTCACTCCTACAGCATTTATCCCTAGGGGTTCCTTCATGATGGTCTTAAAGAAACTCCTCAGACAAGGTTAAAGCAACAACTGAAGTTGCAGAAAAGCTGAAGCCATTTCAGCACTTAGAGAGCAAATCTGTTATTTATTTTGAGAGGTGGAAAAGGGCCAAGCTGCAGCAAACCAATCCCTTGTGCTTTGCATAAAAAACATATACACTTACAATCTGAGTCATCTACTGGCACAGTAATTCCAATATCAAAGAACATGGCAAACTTAAGGGTAGCACTACAAAATTATTGGGTTTTTTTGCAAAGACAATCCCATGCTTTATTTTGTGTGTCCCATTGTAGCCTAGTCAGAGTGGATAAAACTGTATGTCCTGGTGTTTTAGCATTCTGAGGGATTTGCAAAACCCAGCCCTTCTTTTCCTTTCCCATTAGCCTACAACTATTTCAACTAGTCTCAGCCTGTGTTGTAATACATCCACATATTGCTGTGGCATAAACAGACCTGTGGCTATCCTGACACATTGTTTGCAGAACTCATTAGCTCTGATTTCACACACTGCAGGGACGGTGGCTGAAAGTCAAGGTAGAAACAAGCAGTATTTTTACTGCATTCTAATATATGCTGAGTTGTGTAGGTTTAAAATGTTGGTTTGAAATCATTTGTAGCTCATATCTTCTTATAAGCAAGTCCCTATGAAAACTACACATTGTTTCCATGAAAGATATCAATAGTAAAACTAGGAAAATAATTAATAAAGTAACCTGAAGCTGTACAATTTTGCTCTCATTAGTAGGGGCAATGACAACATGTCTGAGTGCTGTCAGTGACAGAATTCAACAATTCAAGCAGAAGAAAAGCAAAACATTATGAAAATAAGTGCCTCAGTTCTAGCATCAACAGACCTCATATATTTCAAAGCATAACTAGTCAACAAAATAGAGTGAATCTAGATAATTGCAATAATCGATTCCACCTCTTCAAATACCTTGAGCATTTTTCAAAAACTAATGATAGTTTGAGGTTAAGGAACTGTTCAATATCTTGGAATACTCATTTAATATCCTTACATATTAATTTTTTATCTGTCTTATATAACTCAGGCATTTATGAATACATTAAAATGTCTTCGTTAAGTGAACTTTGTGCAGTTTATTAACTGAAAACTAATAAATGCAACTTAAGAAAAAAAAGTACATTTTTAGTTAGTTGCAGTACAGATTTTTTTTTTTATTTGTCCTTTGGCAATGGGAGTGAAAGCCTGGTGAAGGCAGAATGAATGAAAATTATTTTGACACCTTTGCTGAGAGAATTTTAAGATGCTTTTTGTCAGCTGCAATTATACTGTTGGGTAAGAATCCAAAAACAATGGTCTCATTAGTAAGTGTTTCAGTAAAATCTGCCATCTATTGTGACAGGATAGATTAGATGTTATAAATTTTCTTGCAGTTAATGATAGCTTTTGTATGTATAAAAATATATCTTCCTCATGCATGCCAAAAATCCCTCATATTTTAGTTTAGATCATCACAAATTAAATTAGCAATTACCAGTTTAATTCTCAGAAATTTGTTTGTTTCACAAGATTGCAGAGACAATGTGATTTCTGTAAGATGGAATAAACTTACTAACATGAATACCAAATCCAGTTGCTAGTTTCATATCTATGCAGGAAAATTATAGAAATGCAAAACAATTTCTATTATCTTTATATTATTCCAATCACTTTTACATATCCACTTTTGGCAGTTAGCTTCTGCTGACCTATCACATTTCTGTTGTCTGATCCACACAGCCTGTTTAAGGTGCAAATGATGTTCCAACAGTGTGCAATAATCAGATCTTATGAGGATGATGTATCTTTGATGTAAAATAATTGTAAGAGATGATAAGGAGGTTTTTGGGCAGGATACAGAAGACAGGTGGAGAGATGTCTACCCTTCTTTAAAGTTACTAGCAGGAGCAATGAATGTATGTCAGTGAAGCAGTGCAGGAGTTTGCATTTTTAGGTCCCCACCATAGAAACTGTTGAAATTACTGAACACAGTCTGTAAATGAAGAAGAATGTTTTGAGGTTTTTGTAAGTTAAGAGTATTCACTATGACACAAAAATCAATACCTGGAGAGTCTGGCCCTTGTGAGTTATTAAATGAAAGCATTCTCCAAACTTCATCATCTTAAGTTTGTATGTGACTCAAAACAAGTCCTCTATTGCTGCACTCTGGCCTATTACAAGATGATTTTTTGTAAATCATTTTGTAAATAATTTTTGTAAATGTTTGGAAACATTTACAAATAGTAAATACAACATTGCAAATAGCACAAAAGGTACTCTTGAAAAGGTACTCATTTTTCTTGAGTATTCTGCAAACATCTTTACATAAATTGCCCTAAGTGCAGCAGTTAGTGATAATCTGCACATTTTTGGGAATGATATCATACACTTTATCACTCAAATTGCACATTTTGTCAGCTGGATGAATGTACCTTCCATGGACAGACTGTGTGGCCCAGGACTGTCCCAAAAGGAATGCACTTGAAAAATAATTAAAGGAGTATCTTGTTTCCTGTAGAGTCTTGCTTATGTCCCATGTGCTCTGATAGCTATGAATAAAAATAATTTCCCATTCTATCTCCTTTCATAAAAAAATGAATCCCTAAAGGCATGTTACAGTGCCTAGCTAATAATTTAATCTATTGCTAATCCTTGGTAGTTTGAGGGCAAATGAACTCCAGCAACTGAAGGCTACATACCCATAAAAGCCTCATGGGAGAAATCTTACCTGGTCTTCTGCCAGCTGATCAGCCTGTGTTGAGCCAGAATTTCTATGACCTCATACAGGTCATCAGAATAAATAACCCATACACAACCTGGATAATAACTGCATGGACAACTGATGCAATCATTCCTAAAGTATCTTGACAATCCTAAATTGATTTTCAGAGGCTGAGTGTAGCGTGACCTCAAAGAAGCAATAGTTAGTGCTGTCTCAACTGATAAGAAATGTTGGCAAGGAATATGTTGTTGCTTCACAGCATCTTCCTGAAGAAAAATACAAAAATAACCACTCCATACTTGTACCATTAGTCTTGAGTTAAATTCACACTTCTTACAGGTACTGTCCTACCCCTCCAGTTTGATGTTTCTAACCAGTGGCAGCTGGAGTGATATCATGACAGAGATTGAGGAAGATCTGTAAACAGTCCAATATAGCCATTACTATCAGCCAAAACCATAAGATACATTTTTGATGACAGGCATCAGGAACAGTGGCAGAAGGCAGAAAGTTATTACAACATTTAATGGATGTTAACTCAATGCTGAGTTTACCTTGATTTGTTGTTTTGTTTTGTTTGCTTGTTTGTTTAATGAAAGCCACTAGTGCAGTTGAATGTGGGGCTTGTGGTCTTGAAGGATCTGGATGAAGATGCACAGAGTTATGTGGAGTGTGTGTCTAAACATGGATTACTCCAAGATTTATGAGCTGTAAATGTAACAGTGTTCCATGATGGAGGAATAGGATACATCAATGCATAGTTAAAACGTTCCATGTTTGACTTAAAGAGCAGGGAGCAGTCAGTGGGATGGAAGTTTAAAGCAGTACAAACATAGTTCCTGTGCCAAACTAAACCTTCAGTCTGTTTGGAAACCACAAAACGTTTGACATTTCCTGTTAAAAAGTCCACAAAGTGTGCTTTGGTGGATATTTTTTTTCCTGCTTGTGACAGCATCTGAGTTCATCAGTTGCTCTGTGTTGACAAATTTATTTAAAGAAAACAAGTCTTAAGCTACTCCAGTTATTGAGCTTTGATGAAAAGAGATTTGAGATGGTCATGTTTCTTTCACAAGATGCACATTGTTGCATGTACAACTTGAAAAGCTTTCTTGCTCAAAACTGTTAAGCTTTATGTTACTGTGCTTTCAATTTCCTCTTCAGCTCTAGAAGATACATGGGAAGCTTATGTGCCAATACACAGTCTGAATTCATAATAAGTTTCCCTTTGCACTGTGAACAATATGTATTTTTCTCTCACAGTCAGCCCACAAATTATAAACTCTGTCCTTTTTGGTAAAGTATTTCAACTGCTGAATTCCATCTCATTCTCATTTGGAACTTGTTGATCTTAAGTGCCATAAGGGAATATGTATTGAATGTGAATAAGTCTATTATTCTGATTTGGGATCAGAAGTCTCATAGTCTTCCAGTGTATGTTTTCCACTTCACCTGTAATGTGTAAAAAACAACTACTTTAGGCAGCCTTGTCAACCACCATATCTCTGCTGGCAATGTTAACAATTCCATGTTCATTGCAGTGTTTAAAATGGAGTATCTACACCTCATTTATTCTACCTGTGCAATACATTATTATTTCTTTTTTGCTCTGAACACTTGCTTTTCATTTGGCCCTGCCTTGAAGATTTAGGAGATCACAGTATCACAGTACATTAGAGGTTGGAAGGGATCTCTGGAGATCATTGGGTCCAACCCTCCTGCCAAAGCAGGATCACCCAGGGTAGTCTGCACAGGAATGCATCCAGGAGGGTTTTGAAAGTCTCCAGAGAAGGAGACTCCACAACCTCCCTGGGCAGCCTGTTCCAGTGCTCTGTCACCCTTACTGTAAAGAAGTGTCTCCTCACGTTGAGGTGAAACCTTCTATGTTCAAGTTTGAACCTGTTGGTCCTTGTATTATCACTGTGAACTCACAAAAAAAGCCTGGCTCCCATCCACTTGACACCCACCCATCAGATATTGATAGACATTGATGATCTCCTCTCTCAGTCTTCTCCAGACTAAACAGCCCCAGGTCTCTCAGTCTCTCTTCATGGGGGAGGTGCTTACATGCCATAATCATCCTCTTGGCTCTTTGTTGGATTCTCTCCAGCAGTACCCTGTCTCTCTTGAACTGTGGAGCCCAAAACTGGACAAAGTACTACAGCTGTGGTCTTACCAGGGTGGAGTGGAGGGGAGAAGAACCTCCCTAGACATGCTGGACACACTTTTCTTGATGCACCCCAAATATTTCACTAATTGAATCAATGTAGGGTTTTGTTTTATTTTATTTTATTTTATTTTATTTTATTTTATTTTATTTTATTTTATTTTATTTTATTTTATTTTATTTTATTTTATTTTATTTTATTTTATTTTATTTTATTTTATTTTTTTATTTAATAGTCAATGTGAAGTAACAGAACTGATGTTAGTGCTTCTTTAATATTTCACTCTTGTTCTGATTTTCTACAGTATGTAGAACTGGAATATGGCTAAACCAGGGAAGGTCCCAAAAGAATATTACAGAAAACTCACATCTCTTGAAAATCCTGTTCTCGGAAAAGAGGTATTCTCCAGAGGAAAAACTCTTCTTGCCAGGAAAGAAGAGAGCTTTGTTGTGCCAGGGGAATTGGGCTGTCCTTGATAAACTTCCTCTATCATTACCTATACATAAATAATAACCTGCTTTGATTTTCATTTTATTTATTTCGACAGACATCCTGTGAGATTTGTGTGTGAAAATCTGGTTATAATTACTTATCTTCAGCACTGAGGTGTCATTTGGATTCATTCCCTTCCTCCTGTGCTTAAGGGCTAACTTGTTTTCAGTATAGAGAATGACTTTTCCTTCCCACATCCTGTTCTCTTGTAGCTTGTTGGAGCTGAATGGGTTTATAGTTGTTACATCATGTTTGTTATTTCCAGAATCAAGATGTGTTTTCATTTCCTGGCATTCCATTTTATGGGACTTGTCATAATTCAAAGTGGAATGGCTCTTTTTCTTCTTCTTACTCTACTGCCACATACCAAAGAAAAATTATATACCTCTTAACAAGCCTATTTCCTCTGTAATTTTAGAGTGATCAAGAATTTACTTCTTTTGATATTTAAACTATTTTTTTTCCTTAACCAAATCCCAGTGGGCTTCTGTATGATCAAAGCTATGCAAGTCATCCTTGTGATTCAGCTTAGAACTGTTGTCAGCTTTAGATCACTTTTTCCTGTCTTGCCTGTTCAAATGATTAAAAATAACCACGTTTCCTAGTCCATTTATAATGAGAAGAAACATCCAATAGTTTTGACACTACATATTGTGAAATTAATAGCATCAGGTAAACATTTCAAATGCACCTTCACTATCTTCATTTATATATTCCTTTGAAATGTGCACAAAACTTTGAAATGCAATCTTCATACAGCAAAAATGACTGCACATGGAAGGTCACAGACCAACACTGTGAAATTCCCTTTTTGTACTGCTGCACAGTGAATTAGATCTTACATTAACTGAGATGGTAAATAAAGCAAGGCTTCCAGTTTAGAGAGTTTGTTAAATATAAGGCTACAAGACTCTAAAATGTAAATACCATGATCACACTGTCTGTTTCTGTAGTGGATATGTTAAGAAATTTGCATTTCATCCTCATTCACAAGACCAAATAATGGGCTCCTGTAAATTAGGCATGTACTTCACTTTATGTAAATACTAGTTTGATTAAGGTGCCTTTCCTGCAGCAGCACATTCCAGTGATGAGGTTTGCTCCCACTCTCATCTTTCAGTCATTATGAGGGGGTAAAAATCAAAATCACATATTATTGCTCATGCATAGCTACTTCTTTGTTGGCTTATATATGAAAAACCCTAAATCACAACTTAACAACAAGCAGCTGTTTTCACTTTTACCCTGACATTTAATGTATTTTATCCTAATATTAAAAGAAAAAAAAAAAAGTTAATATGTATTAAATGTATGTTTTGCTCATCTTACATTAAGGCCATGGTTGTTACGGGATAGTCTTTAACTTGAAAACTCCTAATAGCACAGACTTATAATGAAAAGCTTGTCAAGCTTTTAATAGTGATATTAAGCAATTATTATAATGACACTGCAAAAATGTGATCAAAGCCAACCACAGATACTTTTCCTGGGTCATACACCTCCAGACTACTAAATTGTTAAATTGCTAGCCATTAAGCTCAATCTCATTCCTGTTTCTTTGAGCAGAGATAAAAATGAAGCATTTTGATGAGCAAAGCAGTGCCAGAAACACCATCAAAATTCATCTGAACCAGCAATTCTGTTTTTCCAGGGACATCTTTTTAGTTTTAAACAGCAGTTATCATTACAGTAATGATTTCAATGCATCTCTGATTCAGAGATTACAAAAAGACTTGTTACCTGTAATAAAGCTGCACTTACTATTTGCTCCACACTCCCCATTAAATTTTATGAGCATGCATAGAGCCAGAAGCACAGCAAGAGAAAAATATGCTGTATCAGTCCTTGCAGAGAATCAGGCTGAGGTGTCTAAATAATTTTGGGTGCTTATCAATCCCACTAGATCCTTGGCAGCTACTGAAGTCAGAAAGAGACCAGGAAGAATTAGGGGGAGAAATGGAAAGCTCTTGTTCAAGTTACCATTACTAGGGCTGGAATGAACCTAGAAAGGGAAAGGGTAATCCTAGCATACACATGGATTGCTGAAGATCTCTCTTCAGCATTTAGATCTGCAAACAGGAACTCTCCATGATTAAATATCATTAATTGCAAAGAAGAAAAGCTAATTTTTGTAAGCAATTCCAGGAGGATTGGTGTAGTGGAGATTTAGCAGCTGTTCTGAAATAATTACATTTGAAGACAGGTAATCATAGAAATAAATGCTTAAAAATCCACCTGTGTTCACAGATCAGCTCATATCAGCACAAGATATCAGGTTAATGCACTAGCACTTGGTTCCATTTGGAGGGGAAGAAGCTTCTAAATGCCTACTAAAGGAACAAAGACTTTGCTCCACCTGTTCCATGAAGAATTTTAGGGTGGAACCGTCCCATTTACTAATCTGAATCATTGTCTTTGGGTTCTAGCCACCAGAGAATCACTAATGTAAAAGCACAGTGCTAGAACCTGAGAACTCCATAACTGAGGTCACGTCAGGGAACACAGGACTGAAGGAAATTCCAAATTTGTACTTCTTATGAGGTTTTAGGCTGCATTGTATAACTCGAGTCCTGAACAAAATGGAGATCTAACATTCTAGTATGGAAATACAGAAGCCTTACTATGACACTGAAGGTTATTTAGGACCGGTTCATGTGTAGAAAGAATCATACAACCGTAGAATGTAAGGGGTTGGACAGGACCTCTAAAAATCATTGAGTCCAAAGCCCTATCAAAGCAGGATCACCTAGGGCAGGCCACACAGGAATGCATCCAAGTGGGTTTTGAAAGTCCCCAGAGAAGATGACCTCACAACCTCCCTGGGCAGCCTGTTCCAGTGCTCTGTTACCCTCACAGTAAAGAACGTTTTTCCTCAAGTTAAGGTGGCATTCGCTGTGTTCTAGCTTATACCTACTGTTCTTTGTCCTACTACTGAACACCTCCAAAGTTTTCATTTTAAGTATTAATTATTAAATGATCACTGATTCAAACAATTTTGAAATATCATACCACTGATATAGCTTCTCTTTTATTTGAAGTGCAGTGTGTTGAAATTACCTCCCAGTATAAAATTGCCAGACTAGCTCAGTTGAAATCAAATGAAGCCATATTTACAAGCAAAACTACAATCTAAAATATGAAATGCAATGAATATGTACAAAATACACAAAATTTACATGTATGTACAATTTATAAACACAAGAACCCTCCTGGGCAAAACCAGGGGGTTACTAACAACTCCCCCCTCCCTGCTCCGTTCTCACCCCCTGTATACAGGACATGAGAAAGAGAGAAGAGCAGTCACTTGTTAGCACTTAACCACAAGAAAGAACACTGCCAAGGTCAGCAGAAGCATCAGTTAGTATCTGCCAGAATGAAGGAAGTGAAAGGAGAAAAAAGTTAGTGTGCACAACTAGCTTTACCTTTGTAATCAGACCAATGAAATTATTTAGACCTTATAATTATTTTCCCTTTTACATCCAATGGTAATTTATTTACATTCTACTATTTTCTCTTCAAGATCTGTGGAAAATTTTCCAGGCACAGCCTGAAACTACCACATAAAGTTATAAAAGAATTTTATCAAAGGACACAGAATTTCTGTTACATGATGCTATAAAAAAATGGGTAAAGATAGACTATAGAGATATAATTAATTTACAAAACCTCTGATCTTTTCATATTATGTACAATTTCATATTAATTAAAATTAGTGATTTAATATATCATAAAATTATCTGGATATGGTGGATTGCTTCTATGACTCTGTACGTTTGTTCTTTCTGTTTAACTTAGCTTTTAGAAAAAGAGTTAGAACTAATCTAGGAAGCCAGATGTGAGTGAACTGATAACTGCTTCCAGGATCCATAGTTAGAGCAGCCAGAAGAAATTAAGAGCTTGATTTGATCCATGTTGTACAAAGAGTGGGATAAAGCCTGCTTCAGAGATCTTGCAGTCTAAATAAAAATGACAGACAGCAAGTAGCAAGCACATAATAAGCCTCCAAATATCAGGATCAGTGCTACAGTTCAAAGCCCGATTCAGTTATCTATGATTATTCATAGTCACTTTCATAGTAGGTTGTGCATAAAAATCACTTATGCTTTATTCCTTTGTAATGTTTATGGATTTACCTCTGATTAAACACAAAGCTGTCTTCAAGTTATCTTTTTTGTTATTCTTTGGTCTGTTTCAGTCTCCTTGTGAACAGGACCTTCTGTATGCAGGTAACAAGTAATTAGATGTGAGGTGGCATTTACCATCAGATTTGGGAGGACAGATTGCATTCAGAAAATGGATGGAAAGAGTTGTAGGACAGAGTACTATAGGATGGGTTTGAATCTGACATTTTCATTCTCATAAAAATATTAGAATGACTGTGATTTAAAAGTGTTTTAATATGATACAGCAAGAATTAAGTACCAGAAAACACCAAAAAAAAAAAAAAAAGGAGCTAGAAATAAAATGTAAAAAGAATTCTGTGATGAAAAAGTGTTATGACATTTAAAGTAAGGGAAAGCTGAGGACAGTTCCAATGCATAAAAGAAATTTACAGATGTATACAGAAATGAATGCATAGTTGTAGATGATCATACACACTTTTTTCGTTTCTATCCTTCCCCAACTGATGTTACAGGCTTCCAGACTGTTAAGTTAGGTAGTAAAATCTCTTTATATTTTTCCATCACTACCAAATTCTCCAAGTGTTTAGCTACAAAAGCTGTGTCCATATGTGCTACAAAGCACTGTGCATGTGATGTAAAAAAAGAAAGGTTTAAAAAAAAAAAAATAATCTTTGCTTGTAAAACCATGAAACTTGTAAGAGCCATAAACAGAGAGGAAAAAAAAATAGTGTATTCAATGTGATTTTAGAAAACCAGATTGAAATTATACTGAAATTATAATACTTCTTTTCAGGTAAAATGTAGAAAAAAAGATGTTTAAATTTTATCTTTACTGGAATGAATAGGTGTTTTGAAAGTAGGTCTTTTGAAATGGAACAGAAATCTGATTTTGAAGGTTTCAGTTTCACATAAAGATTGTGAGATCTGCAAGTAGGATCTGTCATGTCATTTCCTCCTCCATCTTAGTTACATTATAGAATATTCTCCTAATGTTATGCCCTTTAAGATTCAAAATGCAGTTCTTATTTCATATCAATTCTTCTCTTTAAAAAAACAGTTTGATCTCTTTTCATGGCCTTGAGTCAATGAAAACTGAGTGAGCATAATCAACATGTAAAAAATGCTTTAAACTTCATGTCAGACCTGCTTATTGAATTAACCTGCAGAACACTTGAAAGAGAATTATGATAATAGAAATAATCTTGATATATGTTTGCATAGTTTTCCTTATAGGTTGTGGACATAATCCATTTAAACCAGATGCAACAGAGAATCCTCACAAAAGCTTATGTTCTTGGAGATCACTTTCATGAATGACTTAAAATAATAATTTGCAGAATATTAAAATTAAATAAAGTGAATGTAAAAGAACAATTGGTATTAAATTTTCTTCTCTTCAACTCATGAAGTATTTTTATGAACAGGTTCTTCATAAGGAACTGTATTAGGACAATGCCAACCACCACTAAAACCAAGAGGAATTAAGGGCTCTGATAGAGTTTTCTTTTTCATAGAAAGAATAAATAAACAAACAAACAAAACTAATACAAGCTCTAAAATAAGGATCTTTGATTTCTAATTTGAAAAGCAAACCTTCAATTATGACCTGCTTTCCAAAATCTCTTTTTTTTTTTTTTTTCACTGGATCTAATTTTTCTTATGGGTGCATTTGGAAATACTATTAGTAACTAATGGAAAAAAAAAACTAAATAGAAACTATAAGGAATAATTGATAATGTTTAAAGTTAAAAAAAACTTTTCCTCTGAGGAATGTGCTGCTGCTGTGAATATCGATACATCTTATGACGCTGAATGTGATGAGTGAGGTGTAATTTCAGATCATGATAACAGACTGTAAGGTCAAAAGCTATTCATTCAAGATAAAACCTATGTCACCCTGTAGAACTTAGGAATGCTCATTTAGGAATTCAGTAACAGAATAAGCAGAGTACCATTGCTCTATCATCTGTGTACTCATTTTCTTTCTAAATTTACAAATGAGAGAGGTGATAGTTGTGTTTGAACTTGGGACAAAAGATAACAGAATAAAACAAGAAAGCCGAGAGGGGGCTTTCAAAATACCCTCAGATTCTAAACTGTTCAAGTGAGGCTTTCTGAGTAGAAACATGTACTAAAAGCAAACATTCCATAAAGAGTCCCCGGCAGACCTGGTTGTGGTTTCAGCCTCAACCACAAGTATCAGACTTAGTGTCAGAGAGGGCATCTCTGCTGTGTCCTGCTATGGCAAGAGAAAGAGCTTGTATCTTATCTTCAGAGTAGGAAAAAGTAAACCACAAAGAGAAAGATACCCTGAACAGCTCCAATAGGAATCCTCAGTCCCACTCTCCCTTTCTGTAACAACTGTCTGTGAATCTCTCACAGGAACTGCCAGCTGTTGCCTCTGTTACATATCTCATGGTGTATCTGCTCCTGCAGGATCCTGAACTCTACCCACCCAGCTGAAACAATTTACAAGAAAAAAAGGCAAATGTTAGTGAAGTTTTTTAATGTATTTATGAGCACTATTAGACTCTAACATGTCTAGTATTGTGCAATACCTGCTAGAGCTTTCTTTCTGAAAATATAAAGACCAGATCCTCACCATCCACTGTGCAACCAAGGGGCTCAGTTGAATTGTGCTCTCCATTAAGGAGAAATCAGCTCTCACAGCAGCAATGAGTGTAGACAGTGAAGAAACCAGAAGACCAAAAATCGTATCAATAGCTATGCAACTATTGCAGAATTACTCACTGAGTCTGTGAAATGTATCTCTGAGGTAAGATATTTTTTTTCTCTGTAAGCAAATCTCAAAAAGCAGGCCAGAAAATGCAGTCACAAAACTAATCACAAACAGATCATAAAACCATAACATAGAATAACTGCATGCCAGCACATTGTTGCATTCAATAAAACCAAAAGAATTGCCAACAAAATCTGCACAGCAGTGTCAGTAATCCAATCATGCAGCCAGAAAGGGAGGGAAAGAAAATACAGCTCAGATATTTCCCTGGGGGCTCAAATTTTAGATTCCAAAGCCAGAATCACCAGTTATGAACCAATCTGGCACATTACTCACCATCTACACATCATACATGAACCAATCTGGCACATCACTCACCATCTACACATCATACTCAATCCTGACAACAGCTGAAGCTGGTTAAAATATCTTTGAAATATATGTCTTTAAGTTATGGGGAAACAACAAGCAAGGGACACAGAAAATATTTCCTGGCCTAAAGTCAGTGAAAATACATCTGTAGAACAGTCAACAGGCAATATCATTTCATAGCCTTGTTAACTAAGGGGATGCTTCTTTCATGCTGTAAGTCCTATTTGCCCAGCCAAGATTAGCCTCTTTTCTTCAAGACACAAAACATGGCTGCTAGTGTGACAGAAATATTAGCAAGTTTTGAATCCTACCTTAATTCTTATTATTGCTGTACCATATTATGTTATAATATTTTTTCCTACAAATTCATCATTGTTCTTCTCTCCACTCATATGTCATGAAATTCACAAGATGATTGAAAAAGAAGTCTATATTGATTCAGAAAAAATATCTTAGCCTTCCATTAAGCCGAAGGTTATTTTAGTGGCTTTAATTTCTGTCTCTCCTCTCCCAGATATTGGTCTGTTAAATATATTACATATAAGTATGTAGGTATAATTCATGAACAGATTTTATTGTACTTCTGCGGGTTTTCTCCTTAAAACCTACCAGTCCTGCAGGTAGAACACATATATCCACGTACACTTTGGATTTATTTGGTTAGTTTTGCTAGCCTCTAAGCTACTCATATTCCAAAATCCTATTGGTTTTTCAGACTGAGGATATTAAGAAACAAATACATTTGCATATGATTAGACTTTAAAAATAGATTTTGTAGTGAAAAAAGTGAAAAAAGGGTAAAAGGTTTTTGTGGTTTTGTTTATTTGGTGGGGGTTTTACGGTTTTGGTTGGTTGGTGGATTTTTGTTTGTTTGTTATGGGGGGGTTGTGGGTTGGTTTGATTAGGTTTGGTTTGGTTTGTTGGTTTGGTTTTTTTCTTTTTTTTTGGTTTAATTTGTTTTGTTGTTGGTTTTTCATTTTTTTTGGGGGGGGATGTTGGATTTTTTTTTCTCTAAAGTAGAAGAGCCTGATTCTGCTAAAAGTTTTATAATGGAAATTCCTTACAATAAAAATAGAAGCCAGACTGAATAAATCAACACGTCTTCATCTTTCTGCTTAGCACCTAATTTATTCCTCCTGTATTTGTATGATAAAGACCATTTATTGAGAATCAGTACCCAAATTATACCAGTTCTGATGTTGGATCCTAAGACTGTCATGTAGTAAGGAATAAACAAAGAGTATCTGTGAGCAGCTGACCAATAAATTGGACTTCATCACAAATTCAATACCATCCAGCAAAGCATTTGGATATTGCTGGCTTCAATTTATGAGAAAGGATTTTCACAGACAGTGTGTGCCAATCATCCAAAAGGATGGTTGAAAATAACTGTTGGATTGGCATATTAATGATCACAGGAGACCAATGTAAATGTCATGAACTATTGGAAAAGAATAAACTGAGCACTAATACAAGTCCTCATCTGTTCCCAGTATGCACAGATAAAAATTTTATCGCAACAAACAGCATGGCACTTTGCATGAATTATTAAATCATATGCATACAAGAGGGCTCATAATTAAACAGAAGGACTTACTGAGGATTATCATAACTGACATTGTCTACAGCCTGCAAAGTCCAGCTATAAGTCAAGAGACTAACGTGTAAGATTGCTTTTAATTTGTACAACGATTTGTGAGTTATTAATTTATGACACTTTTAGATGCTGCCACAGGGGAGTGGAATGTGCAATTAAGTCTTTCCATATGCATATGTCAAACATGAATAATAAATATTGAACATATAGCATTATTTATATGCAATCACCTTTATCTGTCATAATAGCAATAACTTCATCACAATAAGCTATTTAATGCAGAAATGTAGTTTAAATTGGCTGTGCTGTCCTTTATATATTATTATGTATGAGCCCTTCTAACATGCCTTCTGGTTTACTGTTTTAGCAACAGAATCACATGCTCACGATTCCCAAAGGCTTTATTTTGTATTCCAGTGATGAACAATTCAACCTTAAGATACTTAATTCAGATTATAAGGCCTGAGACATTTAGAATAACACCAGAGGTTCCTATTTAGCCGATTATGTACATTCTTGCAGTGTGTTAATGTGTTATAGGTCAGTAGCTCTCTTTTGTTAGTGCCCTCCACCTATAAAGAAAATAAAGATTGGAATTTATAGAAATGAGTAGAAGTTTTCAGCTACTTGCTACTTTCTTTTGTAATCTGTGATATAGGAAGGTATCATACAGTTTTATGTTAACTCTGTTCTTCACATTTTAGTTTGCTTTTTATTACTGAGTAAGTTGCATCATTCTTCTGCATATTGGTTTGAGACAACACAAACAAAAAGACTGACTGTCATTACTGTCTCAGGAAAAAAAGCAGTACATGTTCTCTGAGACACTAAAGAACCTAGCTTCGACATCCCCAACATGAAAATCCCAAAGGAGAAAGTTTTGCATCTCTTTCCGAAATGCTTAAACCCCTGTACTTGTACTGTGAAATACACCTTCAGGATGCTAATTGGACATTAACCTAAGAGAGATTCACCCCATCAGGGCTGGAAAATTTCTGCAGCATATGTGGCATAACCATGCACATGGAGACTTGTATCTTTTTAGATTGAAGAATCTATGTAGATAAGCATTTAGGGAGCTTTCAGCATTCAGTTCTGCCTATCTAACTATTTCTATAGAAAAAAAAATATTTGATTTTGTTTGGTTATTTTGTTTTTGTCTTTGAAAACCACTGACTGCTGTATTTTGTGGGGTTTGGGGTTGTTTTTTTTTTTTTGGTTGGTTGGTTGTTTTGTTTTGTTGTTTTCCCTTACTTTGGTTTAAGATGGTCCTTGACAATTATTTATCTAATGAATGACAAAAAAATGAGTCACATTTATCTGTTCTTTGCAATATTGGCATGCAAACTTAACTTCCATTTTTAAAGCATTTTATTTAACCTTGCAAAGTACTTTCCCATTCCAGTTGTGCAAGTCTTTAAGCCAATATGGTATTAGAAATCTTAATGTCACTTGCAAAGTTCTAAGAAGTTCAGAATCAAGCTTAAGAGGACAACAGAAGTTTACTTATGGATGACTTATCTGATACTAAATATCACTTGAATGGGATATAATACTGAAATTCATCTACCTATACCTGAATTTTTATTCATCTATAAATATACAGAAATCAATAAGTACAATTCTTCTGAGTTTCCTTGAACTTTAAATTAATTACAGACAAGTGGTGGGCATGATTAAATAAATTTTACTTCCAGCTCTGCTGCTTACAGATACCATGGAGAAATTTCATTTCATCTGTCTGTACACTAGTTTCTTCTGCTCTGTGTTATCTGTTTAGCTCAGCTTTAACTTTGAACTGTCTTCTAATATTAAATTATGAGGCGTTTAGTATAAGGAAGTCCAAGCTTTTTTTGACATCTTGAGTACAATGGGAATTAAATTACAGTCCATTTCCGCCTCATGTTCACAACCCCAAAATTTGGATGTGATGCTTCAGTAAAATGATAATGTGAATTGTTTCAAATATCTTGGCTGTTTTATTTGACAGGAACCATTACTTATGCGGTGATTAAAGTTGATTACCTTTCATTTTCAGTATCACATTGAAACATCAGCTGTTGTGGTTTTCTATTTTTTCTCTTCTTACATGTACTTACACCACAAAACATATTATCAGAGGCTACTATTGAGGTCAAGAACTCTTCTATATATTTATTAATGATCTATTTCAGTGTCATCTTTATTAAATTGTAATATTATTGCCTTCTGAGGAACCAAATGACTATGCATAACTCAACATCTATTCAAGGTATTCCTTTGAAAACACTGTTTTTTCAGCCCCATCTGGTTTGCAATGTTAAAGGGTTAATTGTGTCAGTGCAGTCATATCACATATAACTGAATAATTGAAGGAGGGATCTTGATCTATGTGGAAACGTTTACAGCCTATGCTCTTGAATGAAACATCTGTCTCACTGTGCTGGTTTTGACTGGGATGGAGTTAATTTTCTTTATTGTAGCTGGCATGAGGCTGTGGTTTGGCTTTGTGCTGAAAACACAATAATTCAGGGATGTTTTCATTACAGCTAAGCAGTAATTACTCACTCAAGGCCATTTCTACTCATCACACCACCCCACCACCAAGTACGCTGGAGGTGTACAAGAAACCTGGAGGTTCCCCATCTGACTCAAAGGGACATCATGTAATGTCATGGACAGCAATAAAATTGGGGGAAAAAGAAGAAAGGGGGAATGTTTGGAATTATGTTGTTTTCACAAGTTCCATGTGATGGAACCCTGATTTCCTGGAGAAGGCTGAACCCCTGCTCGCTGGTGAGAGGTGCTAAAGGAATTCCTTGTTTATCTTTGTTTGTGTGCACAGCTTTTGCTTTATTTTTTTAAACAGTTTTTATCTCAACCCATAAGTTTTCTCACATTGACTCTTCCAATTCTGCCCTCCAACCCACTGGGGGGAAAAAAGGGAGGGCCTGTGAGGGGCTTTGTTGAAAGCTGGAATTAAAGCACAACACTCACAGGCAAGAAAAAAATCTATATGGAATTGAAAAGAGAAATATTAGTTATGTAAGGACAAAAAGATGCTTAGTCATAGAGGCGGACAATTTAAAACAATACCATGGGCTTCCTTATGTATTCAGAGATGCTTTCCAGTAATTTTAATTTTATAATAAAATCACTTTTGTTTTTATCAAAACAGAGTCAGAGCCTGACTCTAACCTGACTCATCAAAAAATTTTCTGATTAATAACCTTGAACTTGTCAAAGCAGCACCCACTAACATCCAAGATGATATTATAACTACTAAAATATAAATTGATACCCTCTAACTGCAAACAGAGATTCCTTTGTACATGTACTTAAATCTTAAAAATAAAATAAAGGTCTCTTTACAGAAATGTTGCACAATAGACACTGACTTCTTTGTTTAGCGTTCTTCATTACCTTGTACTGCAAGTATTTCTTCAGTACTTTCAATGTGTTACCATATCAAATGCCCTAAATCTAATAAAGTCAGGTCTAATCCCTGTCAGTGGATGTCTAGTCTTTGGCTCTAGACATATAGGCTTTCATTAACTTATGGCATGGGTGTGAACTATATCTCAAATAAATTACATTTTTTAGCCATTTTAAAAGTCTTTTGGGTTTGATAGTAAAATGAGAATGGCATGAGCTTACACTTCAGTACCACAGCATGTGATGCCATCGGAGGGTATGCATCTGAGACACTTCAGGCAGTCCTAGAACATGAGTGAGGAGTGAGTTTCTTTTCAGTGTGTGAAACAGAATACTTCAATGTGGAACACTGAAACAACCCAACTAATGATGAATGCAAACTGGATTATATTAAACAAGGTTAATCTCAATGAAGCTTCATATGGTAGAAAACTATTGACTTTTATGAGACTTCAAGAAGTGATGGAGATCCACACTGGGCAACAGCTGTCAGTAGAGTTGTGTGTGGAGCAGCTGAAACAAAAAAAGAAGTCAAATCACAGACTTTTAATGATGAATCACAGTGCAGTGACTAGGTTCATAGGATCAAACCCTTCTTCATGCAGAAAAAGAGTAACCATATATGAGGTAGAGACTGGAAAATTTTTGATGTGGGCATGCCCATGAGGTTTTTCAAAATGTCGTTGATGATAGCACAATAGACTTCAACTACAAAATGAGGTTCTTATTGACATCCCAGCTCTTCCTCACTTCCTTGTCCTCTCTTGCATTCAAAGGCAGAAGAGAAGATTTTCAGGAGTCACAGGGGGCTGAGGAGAAGCTGTTTTCCACCAATCCTTTACAAGATACCCTGAGGCAGCTTTCGTAGGTCAAATGAGATCAGGATTCCTTTTTATTTTTCAAGAATCCACAGTGTGGTCTTGCATCCTGTACACTTTTAAAATGTAATATATTCTCTTTTTGTCTGAGGAAAAAACCATGACCAGCTCTGTTTCCTGTCTCTTGATTTCCTTTAATTCCAAAAGCAAGATTTCAATGTCATAAAAGGGATTCATCTTTCTACACGGGTTGGAAAACCTCCTGTGTGCACCTCCTGTAGGCTAAGCTCGACTCAAGTTAATGGGGTTTTTGTGTGAATAACTGACACAAAGTGAAAAAGGTAGAAGATGGAAGAAGGTGAGAATTAGACACTTAGCTTGTAGTGGTTAAATCCTACTTATTTGTGTGAGAGACAAATGATAGAGCTCAGAATAACTTTTTGGCTAGAAAATTGTACAACTGCCAGGAGAACGTAGGATGCAGTTTTCCTGTTTTTCATAGGCATTTGCTTCAGGAAACCATAGCAATTAACTGTAAGTAAAAACAACCTAAAGGTGATACAACTTAACAGGGAAATACTTCTTTCTTTCATCTGTTACAACTTCTGGCATATTCCTTTATTCATTACCCATCTACTTGATAGCTAGCAGAATACGTTTGAAGCCAGCTATTACATCTGAATTGTTTGTAGAAAAATCTCAGACCTCTTTTAATTTTCCTCTTTCAGCTTGGCTTTTCTGTATCAGCGTTATTCAGCATTTTGAAAAATAAATGGCTTAACAGATTCCTGTGCATGGGTATTAAAAGTCTAATTTTAACCACCACCTTGCAACAAATGGACACTTCCTCAATATTCTGCTGCTCTTCACTTAATATTGCAAAGATTTGTTTTATATGCTTTGGTTTGTTTTTTTTTTTTTTGTTTGTTTGTTTATTTGTGGCTTTTTTGGTTGGTTGATTTTGGGATTTTTTTTGTTTGGTTGTTTTTTTTTTTTGGGGGGGAGTTGTGTGGTTGGGGTTTTGTTCTGTTTTGATGTGGTTTTGGTTTGGTTTGTTTTTTGTTTTTTTTTTTTTTTTTTTCTTTTTGGATCTTTTTAATTAGAAGGGGGAGAAAAATGGCTACAAATATACTTTAAATCTTTAGCTCTTAGAAAACTCTCCTGCCTATTAAAAAGATCTTTGTTGTTTCATTGCTATATACAGTAGCTCTAGAAAAAATACCACACACTCAGTAATCACAAAGATTTTAATAGATACTCTAGATGCTCTGGTATCTGCCAGAGTAGAGTTAAAAACCTCTAAAGTGCAATTGTTTAAAAGACTAAAATTTGTATTGAGATAACATTTTTGTTTATTTATCTTTATTTTTTGTATGTGTATGACCATGTACTGAGGATGCTTTAAAACTTTCTCAAGTTTTCCATTTCTTCTTTAGTTTTCCTTGCTTCAGGCATCCCCACCAGCAATCAAAAGATTAGTGGAAGAAATACTGTTGTATCCTCCCAGCCTAGACAGAGGTAGTCTGGTAGCAAGCTATGGTGTAAGTAGACAGTACTTTCTGTTCTCTGACTCTTTAGGACCATTTGACATTGTAATCTCTAACAGAGCAAGTCTGATTGTAATGAAATTCGAGCTTGAAGCCATTGGAAAATACCATTACTATATCTAGTATATATGTGTATATATATACAATTTTTCATTTATACAAGAAACTACAGCTAAGGGGAAGAAAACAAACAAACAAACAAAAAACCCAAACAAAACTTAAAACCAAACAAAAAAACCCAAAGCACAGCAAAGCAAACCAACCCAAAACCTTAGCATTCATCTGGAGCTATCCTAAAGCTAGTTTTAGGCAAAGTGATTCCATGCAGCCAAATGTCAGGTGTTATAGTCAGGGAAGAGAGCAAAGTAAATCCATCTTGTAAACTGGAGGGTATACCTCAATAAATACAGTTTATGTTATGGAAGATATCCAAAATAAACCTTCACTGGAATACTGCATCTGGACAAGAGTTTATACTCAGTAGTCTTAGAAGAAATGTGTTTCATTTGTGTTTAGTTTCCATCATAAACTAGCTTTCGTTACAAAGAACACTGTCAATAGATATTGGCATGTCTTTTGTTTTTGTGATAATTCTTACAATACTTTTCTCAGAGATGAAAAATGTGATAGGTGAAAACAACAAACAATATACCAACAAAAAAACCCCAAACAACACAGCCCTTAAAAGGAACAAAGAGAGCTAACTGTCATAATATATTGACAATCATGTTGGCTGATTGTAAAAAAAGCACACAAGCTTTTGCGGCCAGCAGACTTGGATTTTAGTGTCCAGGTTGTCAGTGAGAGGCAATAAGCATCACCCCAGTTCAGTGACTCACATTTATCAGTCATATTACTTTACAACAATAGAACTATTGCAGGAAATAATGAATGAAATTTGTTTCAAAATGAGCCTTTGTTTTGCTCACTAAAAATTCAAGATACTTATTTTTAATTCTAGGGTTTTTTTTATAAAGGCTTAAATAATTTCAGAGACTCAAAAAGAAGACTACATCAAATAGTATAGTTTGTGGCAGATAAAAATTTCTATGTATGTTAATGATCTTATTTGTAATTTCCAGCATACCATTTCCTTTCAATATCTGAAACATGAGGCCCTGGAGCTGTTATATGTACTGAGAGCTTACATTCCATTGGCAGAAGATGGCTAAACTGTCCTTATGCTAGAGCTGCCCTGACCGACATAGAAGTGCATATGAAAAATAGGTCTTCTCCATTCACCCAAAGACCTAGTGGCAGATTTTGGAAGAGAAACATGGCACAGTGAAGGTATGCAGGCATTAAGCAAACTAAAATGTTCTTGGGAAAAAAGATTTGCACTGAGTTCTGCTGTATGTTTGAGTATATTTATGATGTGAGCAGTCATTACAGATATTAAGGCACTGATATATGTGTAAGAATCTGGCTTAATAGTTTGAGTTCTACACACCTAATTTTGCAATGTAGGGTTTTTTCCTTTATTTTTTTTTTTCCAAAGATACATGAAGTAAATATAATCAATGTAGAGGGAAATATACACAGAATGACTATAAAGTCTGCTACAGTTACAAAAAGTACCTCCTAGCTCTATTGCTACAGACATAATCTTGAGGCGTATGACATTATAATAGTTGGACTTATCAACTGTTAGATCAAGTCTCATGTCAAATGATCAACCTTAATTATAAATACTACCTTTTTATTATTATTATATGCACACACTATTGTATATCTGCTTTTAAGGGTTTTGATTTTTCTTTATGCAAAAATTAATCAATGTTTGATTTCTTTAGAATTTTGTCTTCTGAACTGCCATAATGAGATGTTTTTAAATTAAGAGACAGAACATAATCAGCCCAAAATTTCAGCAGATTTCAATTTTCTCCCACAAAAAGGCCAGCTACATGCAACTGGATATTTTTATATATATGTATGTTATTTTTTTGTTATTGTTGTTCAGAACAGAATTTTAATTTATGTGGAAAAGTAACCCTGAAAGTCCTAACACTTTAAATTTAGTTAAGCACAACTTATTCTGATGTAGCCTGTGAATTCAAATATTAAGCTTGTGCTGTTGAAGTTGGGATTCTACATGTGTTGCTGATGTGAAAATTGGAGAGAAATCCAATACTTTTCTCCTCTGTGACTTAGATTATAGCATTAGCTGCAAGCTTGAGAGCCTTTTTGAAAGGTTTAACCTGAGCATTTCATGAGAATTGAAGTGAAGTTGATCATACTGTAGCAATCACAATAATGCTCATTGCAGTTATCCTGAAAAGCATTATATGAATATACTACATGAATTTGAATTTAAATTTTGGGTGTTAGCTTCTCTTTGAAGCTAGTTGCAGTGAAAGGAAGGAAGAAATAAAATCTCAGTGTAAGTGATGTGCAATCACAACTGGTTTAAAAGAAAATTTCATAATACAGAGACTTTTAAGGTTTCTATAGGGTCGGTATTTAACATAGAGGTTACTCAGCTTGAACTGTGTTTTTGGAGACCAGCCTTTAATTTTGGCATATAATGAACTAAAACAAAATATACCAATTAGATTCCTCATGGTAAAAATAGCTTCAAATGCCAGCCAGAAGTGAATTGAAATGCCAGATAATGAGGATAAGCTGTAGGTGAAAAAAAGTTTTCAGTCAGAATTTAAAATTCTAACTTTGTATATCAGCAGACAAAAAGAAAACAGAGTACTGAGTCTGAAAACTGAAGTGAGTATTTCCTCTTTCTGGCAGAAAAATCAATCTCTGGTACTGAATCAGTAAGTTATTCCTTCACACATTTGTTGAATATTTGGGGAAGGAGACAAGCAACATGCTAAATATATTTTTATTTTAAAAGGCCGGTATCATCCATTTCCAAGGGTCACATTGACCTAATTGTCTCATCTTATATAGTTGAATGATTTTAATTCATAGATGCATAAAATGGTCTGGGTTGAAAGGGACCTTAAAGATCATCTAGTTCCAACCCCTTACCCATGGGCAGGGACACCTTCACTAGACCAGGTTGTTCAAAGCCCCATCCAACCTGGCCTCGAACCTGGCCTCCTCCTTCAGGGAAGACACATCCACAGCCACTCTGGGTAACGTGTTCTAGTGTCTCACCACCCTCACTGTAAAGAATTTCTTCCTAACATCTAGTCTAAATCTACCCTTCTCCAGTTTAAAGCCATTTAAGACTTACAATTATGTATTTTAAGCTAAATAAGAAAGTATTTTCATTGCTATCACTTATCTCCAAGGTTTCTAATTTCACACAGAAAAAGAACCTGTATTACATATATATACTTTTTTTTTTTTTTTTACAAATCCACTGCAATGGGATTTTTAGTTATTTCTGTTCTGTTGGTTTTAGTTGTGCTTTTGGTGCTTCATGTAAGGTATATGAAAAAAGATATTGAGATGACCTTCTACAATATTCAAATTTGCACCACCCAACACACACATCCCCTTCATCTTTACTCAAATGTCTTCAGTTTAGAAAGGAAAAAAAAAAATCATGACAGGACCAGAACAGTAGAAGAATGCTACTAAAACTATTAGAAAACCAACTACTCAACCAACCAAAAACCAAACAAACCAAACAAAACCAAAAAAACCCTTCAAACCTATTCCATTCTTACAATATATTTAATAGACAGCAGATGCTTCCATAACTGTACAACTGTTAAACAGAGAATTCAGAATGGCTCCTATAGAGAAGTACAGTATGAGTACATATCCTCATTATGTTAAGAAGACTAGAAAATTCTCATATCCCAGAAGATTAATCCTCAAAACACAAATCTCATTCATGCTGGACTGCTGCTGTCACTGAAACCAAAGCTGTTGACTTTTCTGCTCTTGATTTTTTTTTAACACATGCTGAAGTTTGTCCTGGAGTGCATCCTGGCTGCTGTTGCAGTGGTCAATCTCTCCTTTGCTGTCAGAAAGACAAAGTACTGCTTCTCTCCTAAAAAATGCTCATACTGTACTAATAATGCTAGAACGTAAGGATCAGCTGAGGATTCTTTAGGGATCACATTCTACTTATTTATCTACACAGTTCTGCACTGTAATTAGCCATCTTAAATTGCAGTCTTCTGATTTAATCAGTCTTCTGGCCTTAAAGAGGACAAGGAAAGAAGATGATGATAAATGACATTGGGAAAGAAGTTAAACATAAGAAGGAATAACTTCATCTGTGATAAATTCAAAGCTTTTCGCTGAATATAACATTCATGTCGTTGTAAATTCTAATAACTAATATTCTGACATTTAAAGGAACACTGATTTCTAACTGTTTAATCCTGCTCATTACACAGTATTATGTAATCAATACCATAAATGTGCTATTATCAACCCTACAGCTAATGTAACTGCTAACATTTCTTTGGTCAAATACATGGATGGATCTAAAGATAAAATACAAATTTAATTGGATCATTCTTATATTTTTATTCCCTTTTTTGGTTTTTGGTAAATAAATATAGAAATATCTTTTCAACGTTATTTGAGAGGTAAAGAGTGCTAGCTGGACTGAATGTTATGTCTTTTATATCCATAATGTTTTGACCTATTTTTCACAAAAAGATGAAAAATCAGATAGAATTACTTTTATTTATTTTTCAAAGTAGTTCCTGTTTTACAGGAATAAGAAAAAAGGACATAGAAAGAAGGGAAAGAGAAAGCAAAAGGGAAAGGAAATGGAGAGCAAGGCAAGGTGAAACAATCAGAGTTCCATGTTGTTTGTGGATAGCAGTAACTTTGGATGCAATCCTTCATAAGCTTCTCAACCTTCCCATGTCTAAGAGTATTGTTATTGACATTAATAATATTGGTAGCAAGTGAAATGTTCCTTAGTCATTCAATATCTGATTGTAAAAAGCTTTTTGCCATAATGGTTATTGTTCTCATCTTGTGCTGCTTCAGCATGACCAAGTCATATCTCTGTCATCACTGATGGTCCAATATTAATAAATGTCTTCAGTCATTGATAGATTTAGCTGAATAATTGTCAGTGCTCTACCTCAGATTTCTTTCCAGTCTCTGAGACTATGATAGTATGCCAATACTTACATGCGATTGCATCAATATGCAGAACCTTTTAGACAGCTTGCAGAACATGAGCTTGTTAATCATACTGTCTGCATTTGGAATGCCTTGGTAATTGTTCCAAAGAGTCATTCAGGTTCTCTAGAGTGGGGGGCTCAAAGTGCCTCTTGTAGGATTGCTTAATACACAAGCCTTATATAGAATTGGACTGCATTCCACTACATAATATTTTTACTTACTCCTATCTTCTCATGTGACTGTCCAGCACCTAATGCCTAACATTTAACTGTTATTTGCTAACTTCATGATCACACTGACAGTTTCAAAAACAAATCACAGGAAAAACAAACAAACAAAAAAAAGCTGCTTCTGCTTGCAATACTTGTCCTGCTTAAAAGATATTAACACAACCTAGGGCCGTTGCCAGGCTTGACTCATCATCTCATTTGAGCCAGACAAACCGTTTCCAAGAAGACAAATCTCAGAATATCACAATCTTGCAGAAACTACTTGTCTGCAAACAAGAACAACAAGAGATGTCTTGGCTTCTCGTTTCTCTTTTTATGCTAAGCAGTATAAAATATTTAGATGGTAAACCTCTGTTTATACTCTTCAGTTTGAGGTTTTAAATCACTAGCTATGTGCTCTCCAACTATTTTTTTTTTTCCTTGACTTTTGGATTTTCTTCACTCAACATGGAATTTTTGTACAATATTTTTATAAATGCATGTGGAGATGGTTGATTTTTAATTGGTTACATCATGCAACATTATTGCATTAGAAAGAATTATTCTCTGGGAATTCGTGTGGTTACTTGATACTGAACTTCACAATAAGATAAAGTTTGCAATATGCTGTTGCAAGAGTCTAATCTCATTTTGCCTAATGCCTTTTTAGTGTTTGAACAAAATATTCTGTTAATGTTTTTCGAACTGAGTAGTTATTATCTGATTTAGTGCATTGTCTCAGATTTTTTCTTTGAGCTAAGGAAGTGGGTCCAGAGAAGGGCCACAGAAATCTTCAGGGGGTTGGACAACCTCTGCTACAAAGACAGGCTGAGAGAGAAGGGGTGTTCAACCTGGAGAAGAGGATGCTCTGGGGAGACCTAATAGCAGCCTTCTAGTACCTGGAGGGGACTAAAGAAGGATGGAGAGAGACTGTTTACAAAGACCTGCAGTGATAGCATGAGGAACCATGGCTTCAATGTTAGGAACAGATTCTTTACCACGAGGGCAGTGGAACACTGGAACAGGTTGCCCAGGGAGGTGGCTGGGGCCCCAATTCCTGGAGATATTCAAGGTGAGGCTTGACAGGGTTCTGAGCAACCTGATCTAGTTGAGGATGTCCTTTCTTACTGCAAAGGGGGTTGGACTATATGACCTTCAGAGGTCCCTTCCAACCCAGACCATGCTATGATTCTGTGATTCATGAAAATTGTAAATTCTGTAGAAAAATATGGAAACTTTATCTAAAACAATCTCTCTAGGCAAGCCATAGGGCACAAAGCAAAATCCCAACATGCCTCAGTAGTTTTAACAGAAGTGTTTATCATATGTGCCACTTCTAGGCTCCTACAATAAGCACAATCTATAATTAAGGGCATTTATTTATTTTTCTCTGCTAAACCAAGAGATGTGATTTCTCCCAAGGCATACTGCAATTTTTGTCAAAAGGATAGAGAAGTTTGAGTGACAGTGTTTGTATTGATTGCCTATTTCAATGCTACTCCAAAGGCTCTTACCATCAAGAACAGCTTCTCTATTTTGTTATTTATTAATTTAGATTATTATGTGCTCACTGTAGGATGCTGGAATAAAAATTATATTTTGTGGCTTGGGAAATGGACCTTAACTCTGTCTAGCAACTATACACAGAATTTCTTACAGATCAACACATTGAAAACACACCACTGGTGATTGATATTCCTGCCTTTATCCTAGACCTATAAACTTATTGTCTCTCCTGTCTGGATGAGGAGGGAGAGTGAGAGAGTTGGGTGGACATTGAGAAGCCAGCCAAGGTCAGCCCACCACAACTGCTTTTCCCAGTTTTAATTTTCACATTTACGAAATTATTTAATTGCTTTAAACTCTGACTATCTGAGGTTAGCTTATTCTGTAGTTTCTTCTTTAGAAAGAACACATACTGCCCAAGATACTGAAATAGCTGGCTAGCCCTCAGTGCTAAGAGCACTGCTTGAAGACATCTGTCTCTGAAGACAGATAGACTCATCTGAAATAAACTAGAGGGGAATTTCTCTCAGAAGTCCTTTGAACTCTGAAAACAGAGATTGGCTGAAAACTGCTCTTCCTGGGGGACATACCTGATTATATCTGAAGCTTAGAGTGAGTACACTATACTACTGAATCTTAAAAGTATTAAGGTACAAAAAAGGTGGCTATTCTGGTAGTTTTGTCTCTATGAAAAGTTTAGTTCTGCAGGCTAGCAGGAGCTCATCTACTTATCTAGCTCTCCTAATCTTACTCCACATACGATTCACCATTCAGGCCATGCAGATCCACACCAAGTATTTGTGTATAAGAAGTATCAACATAGAAATGCACACCCCCAGTCCTTTTCCACGTGGCTGCTTTCTGTCATCAACATGTTGTCATAATATAACATAAACCTATGACACCTGGGCAGTGCCCATTCAATCTGAGGAGGATGCAGACACAAACATGGGTAACTGGAGCATGTGAAAAACTTAACATTTGTATTTGTTACAAGAAAGCATTACCAGCTTTTGAGAACATAGAGAAAATCTACTTTATCTCAAACCTAACAAAAGTAAAATAAATTAACATTATTTTAAAATTAATTATAATTTAAAACTATATTTTAAATAGAAAAAAAATAGAGTCATTGTTTGTATTTAAACAGTTCACTGTAGTTTTCAGGAAATAAATGTGTCATTTTAAAATGTTTGGAATAATTTTCACTCTCTTTTCCACTGACTGAAGTACTCCTTAAGCAAATGTTTGCATATGCAATTAGAAAGCTCCACACGAGTATGTGCAGCAATCATATTTGCAGCACTGTATGCTTTGAGCATTACACCATTAAAATTAGTTGCCTAAAACATTTACACTGATTTGGTTGGTTTAAAATAGTATCAGAGGCAAGTCAGTTAGATCAAAAAACTATGCTGTCATTATTCTTCTATATCCATTGAGTATGGTCTTGTCTTTTTCCTGCTGTTTTTGCTTCATTTCATATAAAGACAGTTAAAAAGGTTCAAAAATGTATTTTATAAGAGGATTTATATTTATATTTATATTTATATTTATATTTATATTTATATTTATCATTTGTATTTATATATTTATGTGTGGGGAATGATGAAGAAATACTTATTTGGTCTGAGGGATATATTTCTGTTTGGAAAAAATATTCTATTTCTGTTTGGAAAAAATATTCTATTTCTGCTTGGAAAAAAATATCCTACTCTTGTATTCAAAGTCTAAGCTGCATTCCCATAATGTTTTAATTTCAACCTATGCATGCATTGATCTCACTTCCAAATCACAATCAGCTATTGCAGTAACAGAGAAGTATATTGATATATAATTCAGGCAACATTCATGAATTCCTCAGCCTGTACAAACTATGTCTCTTATCTTCTAAAATTCTTTGCAATTCTTATGTTTCCTAGTGAACTAATGCTATTTTTTACAAAATCACAAAATTGTCAGGGTTGGAAGGGACCTCAAGGATCATCTAGTTCCAAGCTCCCTGCCATGGGCAGGAACACCTTCCACTAGATCAGGTTGCTCAGAGCCCCATCCAACTTGGCCTTAAAAAAAATCCAAGGATGGAGCTTCTACCACCTCTCTGGGCAACCTGTTCCAGTGTCTCACCAACCTTATGGTGAAGAACTTCCTAATGTCTAATCTAAATCTCCTCTCCTCTATCTTGGATCTATTCCCCTAGTCCTACCACTACCTGACACCCTAAAATGTCCCTCCCCAGTTTTCTTGTAGGCCCCCTTCAAATATTGGAAGGCCACAATAAGGTCTCCTCAGAGCCTTTTTTTCTCCAAACTGAACAACCCCAACTCTCTCAGTCTGTTGTCATAGGAGAGGTGCTCCGTCCCTCTGGTTATCCTCCTGGCTCTTCTTTGGATACAGTTTTGACATATATGATTTTGGAAGAGTAGATATAGGTTGGGTGTAATGCCAAGTAAAATAATTTTTGTCCTCTTTCGGATTTGTACCTCTAAAGAGCTGGAAAGTTTCTTTAATGAAGTCATGATTTCTGCACAAATCCCAGACTCATTAAAATTGAAAGATGATAGCTCTGCCTATTGAAGTGGGTTTTGTTTCATTGGCTGAACTCCCTCTGGCTGTTAAACAGGAATTCAAGGGGTAATGTCTCTGTGTGCACTTTGACCACTCAAATTTCAAACCCAGTTGGTAAAATTTACAACAGATTTCAAATCAATGATAAATATTACATTTTTCCAGTAACTATGACTGCTCATAAGTACTTCCTAAGTTTTACTTCTAATATGTCATTTATTAAGTTAAATACTCATTAACTTTTCTCCAGGAATAGAAAAGTGGCCCCAAAATGCAGTGTTTTGATATCATGGTCTTTTGCCAAATATGGCTATAACATAATTAAGACAAAACTCAATGTGACTTATGTAGTGACTCAATGTGACTTATGTAGTGACTCAATGTGGGTGAAATGTTAAAGGAAAGAAAGGTCAATGCCTCTTCTCTTTGATAAATGCTTTGATGAAAACCTCAGGGGGAAAAAAAAAAAATCTGTGGATGTATTTTTGCTATTCAAAGCAAATGAATTGAACATAGTGAAAAAGAAACTTTTCTTCCCAAGGAACAAAGGCTATCTGTGCATCTGCAGTTTGAGATTAAAGGTAATACAAGGACAACAGTGCTTTCACTTGGCCCCACAATGCTTCATTTACCAGGAATATATTAGGGGAGACAGTTAAAAAATGTCCAAGTGATAGATACTCTTTTCCTGTTGTGTTTAGAATAAATGGCTTACTGTAATATTGGAAGTGAAGAAGAATTTGCTTCAGAACTTCTGGGAAAATGAACTTCATATGTCCATAACAACTTCTATTTCTAATGTCTTCTTTTTTTTTTTCTTTTTTTTTTTTTTTTTCCTAAAGGACTAAGCAGCTTTCAGATAATATTGATCATATTTTTCTAATGTGTTTAAGAGTAACAAATGCATATTTTCCTCACTGCTGGTCCATTTTCCAGATCTCCAGTGTTTTGCATGTATCACAGTTCTTCTCATTGCTGGAATAGGAAGTCTATACTTTTATCTGCTGAGCACAATATTTGCAGACTGAGACTCATTAATTATACAGGAAGAATTTGTTTTACAAATGACTTGTGATTAATTGCTGGATAAATGATCCTATACACAAGTTCCTTCTGGAAAATGGAAGGTAGAAGGTTCTGCTGAGAAAAAGTGAGACAGAAGAGTTCAAGTTTTACGCCAGCTTTTTATTGCTCTAATCGTATTGGATTTCTGTCCCTGAAAGCTAAGGGATATAGAATCATAGGATTGTAGAATGGTAGGGGTTGGAAGGAACCTCTGAAGACCATCCAGTCCAACCCCCCTGCCAAAGATGGATCACCCAGGGCAGGCCACACAGGAATGCGTCCAAGTGGGTTTGGAAAGTATCTAGAGAAGAATTCTCCACAACCTCTCTGGGCAACTTGCTCCAGTGCTCCTTCAGCCTCACAGAGAAGTTTTTATCAGTGCTCACGTGAAACTTGCCACGTTCCAATTTATACCCCTTGCCCTTCATCCTATCCCAGAGCACTGCTGAAAAGAGACTGGCATATAGATCCAGGTCATCTAAAGAGATGTAAGAGCAAAGTTATCTCTTTCCTGGAGTACAGAGGCACATGAGCAGTAACATATGGTGAACAGCACAGTTGCTATGTGCTTTAGTAGTATGGTCCTCCCCTGCCAGTTAAGTTCATTTAAGAAGCAGAGTTTTTTAAGTGTCATGTTCTTATAATGTAGAGATGTAGGTGCCTGCATCAAGTTATTTCTTAATGGGTTTCTCTTGTGCATCCTTGTATATGGCTTTCCTGTCTTTCTCTTAAAGTTCTCTTTCTCTGTCTGTCTCAGAGAAAAACGATTTTGACAGCACTACAGTGCAACTCATAAAGCTTTCCATTCACCAATCAATACACTCAGAAATTGTCATACTCCTCCACAAGTCTTTTCTCTACTAGCTTTAAGCAAAGTTATTTAGGAGTTTAATAAAACATAATATCCATTAGGGAAAATGATTGAATGTCATAAGGATGGAAAGGTCTTTCGAATTTTACAAGGTAACCATATTAATATTTCCACAAAAAGCCGAAGAGAATACTTTATTCCACATGTTCAAAGTCCATGTATAAAGAGATATTTTAAGCTTAACTCAGAACTTTTTTTTTATATATATGTATATTTACTCCTTAAAACATAAAAAATATTGTGTCACTAAATCTATTAAATATCACTTAAGCACAGTCTTTTATTTGTCTGTACTGGAGCATGTCAATCAAAAGCCATAACTCCCTAGCTACATTTCTACCTAAGTACAGAAAATGACATTTACAATATTGTGAAGGACTGAGTACTAAATAAAGCCTTACAGTAAAATTCATAAGAAAAAAGTTTTGTTTCCCATCTCTTGGGGAAGAGTCTTTCCTGCCTATTCATTGCCTGCTGGTGAAGAAACTGACAACTCACCTTTCTTAGAGTTTAAAATGTAAAGCTGAATATTATTTGAGTATTACTTTTACCATGTTCTTAAAAGAGAAAGAGAACATTCAACTTTATTTCTAACTGTTATAAGAACAGCTATGTTAAGTATGTTCATTTCCAAAAACTGGCACCTATATAGACAAGATTGCCTTCTGAATACATTTTTGTGTGTTTTATTCTATAAAGAATATTTATTCTTAATAATTCTTATTCAATACTAAATGCTGACATATTTAAGCTTAATTTGTTTTCAGTAACTGAGACAAGGTTTAAGACCCCAAAAGAGACCTAAGAACAGCAGAGAGGCAATGGCATTGAAGAGATACAATGGACTGCTACTGTACAGCATCAAAATTATTGCTTCTGTCATAGTACCAGGGATTGATTCTCTATTTTTTTTCAAATACTGTAGTGTGGCCTCTGTTATTATAAAATTATTATCTAAACAACAGGCTTTTATTACTTTTTTTTTAATCAACTGTACATTTGATTAGAAAGTTGATCATTGACTACATCTTCCTTCAAAAGCAATTGAAAACAAAGCTCTTGCTATAGTAGTAACTGGATGTTTAACTGTGTTCTAAAGGCTATTCAGAATAAATACTGCTACTATAAAAACAGCTGTGTATCTATATCTTTTGTGAATTTTTGCACTCTTTGTTATTTCTAAAATATTAAATTTCCTCTTTGAATGAAATGTGAATCTGCAGCAAGCAAGCTGAAGAAAATAGTCAGCTTCTTGAATCCCTCTTGAACTGCCTGTGGAATTTAGCTGTTAGCATGAGGGTAAAATTCTCAGAAAGCACCAGGGGGAAAGAAACAAGCAAAAAAGAAACACGTGGAAAAAGAAAAAAATAAATCCACAACACAAGAGGAAAACAAGACATAGAGATGTCTGTTCTCTCCAAAGCATATCATGAAAGAGTGATGTGCTGACTTATATAAATACCTGAATCCCCCTTTTCTCTCATTCTGCAGTGAATGTCGAGTGCATTTCAGAGTCTCTTTCTTCCCTGGAAATGAGGTCCCAGGACTGATAGAAAAGCTGGTCTGCTTGAAGTAGAGCTGCTAATCCCAAGAGAAAATTCCATCGTTTTTGAGTGAAAGTGTAGGTTAATATGGAGCTAACTTACTGAATCTGCCACAACACTTATGGAGTTCATAGTTATATATAAAGATAACAACTGTTGTTCCTGTGCACACTATTCCCAGTACCTCCATAACAGTTTGTGGTGGGCTTTTTTTGGTTGTTTTTGTTTGTTTGTTTGTTTTTCTGACTATGAAAAAAGTTGTTTCTTGTCCTCAAACTTTTTCTGCTTACTTTTTCACATTCTACAAATGAAAAGCCATAAAATTAAGGTACAACTGCTTGAAGCAGAGAGAAAACTTAATTGTTTTACAGCACTACTTGCTGAAAAATTTATATTTTAACAGGACAACCCCCCTGCATTAGCATGCACTGTTGGTATATCAAAGTCTAGCACAGAATCACAGAATGTTAGGGGTTGGAAGGGACCTTGAAAGATCATCCTCTCCAACCTGCCTGCCAGAGCAGGACCACCTAGAGCAGATCACACAGGAATACATCCAGGAAGGTTTTGAATATCTCCAGAGAGGGAGACTCCCCCTGGGCAGCCTGTTCCAGCGTTCTGTTACCCTCATAGTGGAAAAAAAAAAAATCCTCATGTTTCCATGGAACTTTCTGTGCCTCAGCTTCCACCCACTGCCTGTTGTCCTGTCACTGGGCATCACTGAGAAGAACCTTAGTCTATCCTCTTGGCACTCACCCTTTACATATTTATAAACATTAATGAGGTCACCCCTCAGTCTCCTCCAAACTAAAGAGCCCCAGCTCCCTTAGTCTCTACTCATAAAGAAGATGTTCCACTCCCTTAATCTTTTCTGAGACTTTGTACTGGACTCTTTCAAACAGTTCCCTGTCCTTCTTATACTGATGGCCCCAGTCAGAAAAACTGAATCAGTGAAGTTTAACATCTTTGCTAATGGGAAAAAAAAATATTTTTTTTTAACAGTTTTAGGATGGAAGTGAAAAGCAATTTTGATAATGAGCTGATAATTCTTCAGCAATGTTAATCTCGTTGGATGCAAAATGAAAGGCTCCATGCCCTGAGAAACTCAAAAGGAAAGCACAAAGAATTACATCTACAGAATAATTGATAATTATGTATCTTTGATTTCTGCTTGAGTGCTGTGAAGAAAGAAAATCTACTTCTGTTGAAGTCCTTGTTTTATGAAAATGCAGCTTGAAGTGAAGTTAAAGGAAAGGGAAGTAGATTCAAGAATCAAGAATCAAGAATCAAGAAGGTTGGAAGAGACCTCAAGGATCATCGAGTCCAACCTGTCACCCTACACCTCATTCCTATCTAAACCATGGCACCAACTGCCACGTCCAATCCCCTCTTGAACACCTCCAGGGATGGTGACTTCACCACCTCCCTGGGCAGCCCATTCCAATGGCCAACCACTCTCTCTCTGAAGAACTTTCTCCTCACCTCCAGCCTAAACCTCCCCTGGTGAAGCTTGAGACTGTGTCCTCTTGTTCTGGTGCTGGTTGCCTGGCAGAAGAGACCAACCCCCTCCTGGCTACAACCTCCCTTCAGGTAGTTGTAGACAGCAATGAGGTCTCCCCTGAGCCTTCTCTTCTCCAGGCTAAACAGTCCCAGCTCCCTCAGCCTCTCCTCATAGGGCTTGTGCTCAAGGCCTCTCACCAGCCTCGTTGCCCTTCTCTGAAGGGTGTACTTAGTGTACTTGCTTAAAAGAGTGGTGATATGGAATTCCATTCATGATTATTTTCCAATACATATCCATTAACAAAGTAACAAATGACAAAACCAAACCAAAACAAAACACCACAAAATATGATCTCAATAACAGGTAGCAGTTCTTCCATGAGAGCTTCACAAAATATGATCTCAATAACAGGTAGCAGTTCTTCCATGAGAGCTTCATTGCTCCACCTTTTCTGCTTGTCAGTAAGACACGGAGATTCTGCTTGCTTAACCGTACAACAAGCAGCTCCGTTTTCATCGACTCTCTTCCATTTGAAACAACGAGCTGTTCATTATATGCCCATGAGGTACATAGATCAAAGGAAGAGGTGACACCAATAGAAAATGAATTTCAAAATAAGACAATTCCAACTTGTTAGTGTTCATGAGAGAGAAGAAAATGCACCACTCAAACACACACCTGAAGATTTATTAGAGGTCTGTGTCCTCTGCTCTTAATTGAGCTGCTTTCTTAAAAATCAAAGCAAAACAGAAATAAAACAAAAGAAAACCAACCCAAAACCTAAAAAAAACCCATTTAACTGGAGAAAAGGAAAAAGCTGACATTGAAGTATACAATTCCCAGAAGACACTCAAGTGAGTTCTTTGCATTCACTGTTGAACTTGTGTTCTGTTGTAAGGATAAAGAAATTACATTCACAGGCAAGACATGATTAGAAGTTTCTCACTGCAATCAACTAATGGTGCAGGCTCTTCTGTGCTGTATCTGTTATCTTTAATCAATGAAATCCTGAGGTAAAGAAAATGGTAAACAGCAGAGATTGTTGCTGGGAAGGCCACCAGTCACAAAGTGGACATAAAGAGGTCATTGTTCATAAGTGTTCTGAAATGAAAATAAGGTTCATATCCATTGCAATAGTCCTATGATGTATAAGTGCCTTTGATCTCACTCTGGAGATCTGAAAGCAAAAGGTCTCTTAAAGAAAATAAATGACCTGAAACATTTACCCCGATAAAACCTACAGTTTTATAAAAGTGAGAACGAATTCCTGTAGAGGATCTTAAACATGCTACTAAAATGTTCAAATCTTACTGGCACGAGACCTGGCAAATGAATAGAACTTCATTGTGTGCTTGATCTCTGCAGCTCATAGCATGCCAGAGCACCCACTATGGTGGTGAGTCTTTTCCAGCTCTGTCTCATGCTGGGCTCAAATGCAAGAAAATAAGTCTTGACGCTCCTGAATGGGCAGTGCTGAAATGAATATCACTGTCATGTCAGTGAGATTCACTCTGTAAAGTTGTTGATAAGCAGCCATTGCAATTGCGACATCATCATGGGGGTTAATTGTAATCTATCTATTGACTACAACCTGCAGGGGTGGGCAGCCTGCTGATCTCTGCAGAATAGTGCTGGAAATAAGTTAAACTACATGAAATTTTTTAGGGTAAAAGCATATGAGTTACTATGTTAGTGGCACCAAGAAGTCAAATAACATTATTTTTCACATGTGGTTCCTCAGATCTCCAGTTTGGCCTCATCAGCACAGTACTGGTTGACTGGAGCAAGATGGTAATGCAGTGATATTATTACGGGGGCATTTACTCCATAAGAAGTTATACATGGTGAAGATTCCTAGTCTGAACTTTGATTAAAGAGTCATATGTCAATAACTGTCGAATGACTTCAAAACAAGTAAAATCAAACTCCTAGAAGGATTAAACACTGAAATATTTAAAACAGCAGATGTCTAGCTCAATCCCTAGACACAGCTATAATTCAATGACTGAACAAAGCTGAGGATAGAGAGTTGGAATGAAAAGGCCTGAACAGCAATATGTAGCACCTCATCAGAGGTTTCAGCTATAGTGCACATTATTTATTAAACTGTCAATCTGCTGTAACTAGAATAGCATTAGATTGAGTTCCACAGCAACCAGCTTGGGATCATCTGGGAGTTCTATATCAGGAAGTCTTGAAATCATTATCCAGATGTTTCAAGGTAAGGCAGTGGCTGCCAGTAAAGTCAGTGATAATTCTAATTCTGACTAAACAGGGACATGTTTTTTTTGTTTGTTTTTTTTTTTTTTTCTTTTCACACCAAAGCAACTAGTAATCACCATATGGAATAAAGTGACAATAGATTGGGAGTTTAAAATGGAAATGTCATCCATCCCTACAAGCATGATAGAGACAGTGAAAAACCACTGTGGTTTGTTGTTTCTCTCAAGTTCTGGAAAATGTCCTTGACAGAATAACAATCAGCAGAATCTGCTTGAAAGAGTTCTCCCTAAAGGTAATCTGACTGGAGAATACCAGACTGACACGATTTTCTGCTCACAGGCAAAATCATGGGAAGTTCAGAGAATAAAGTCAAGGTCTGTGTATGCTCCTTGCCTCTAACTAAATTCATTAGTAGTGGGGTTCTGTGAAAAGATCTGTAGAAATTTCTGTCCAAGCAAGTCAAAGGCTACTCATTTTAAGATGGCAACTTTTGGTAGCAAAGGTAAAATATTAGAAACATTTTTTTTCTACCTAAAATGGGAAGATATAAGACAGTATTCTCGTACAAGTTTAGTTTGTCATTCTGAGTTTAAGCATGGGGTTCATGTCCATATGCATATATGTGAAAGTATGTTATTATTACAAATACCTTGAGCTGAAAATAGTCTGAAAATAGTTAGATCTGGAGATAGAAAGCATGTTAAACCAATAGTAGGTATTGAAATTTGAGGACAATTCTAATACAACCGCAGCTAGCAATATGCACTTGTGGCCAAGAAGACCAATGGTATCCTGGGGTGCATTAAAAAAGATTATGGCCAACAGGTCAAGGGAGGTTCTCCTCTTTCTCTGTTCTCTCCTAGTGAGGCCACATTTGGAGTACTGGGTTCAGTTCTGGGCTCCCCAATTCAGGATAGACAGGGACCTACTAGAGACAGCCTAGTGGAAGGATTCAAAGACAATGAGGTGATTAGAACATCTCTTTTACAAGGAAAGGGTGAAAGACCCAGGATTGATTAACTTGGAGAAGACTGACAGGGGATCTTCTCAATGCTTATCAATATCTAATGGGTGAGTGTTAAGAGGATGGTGTCAGTGCCACCCAGCAACAGGAAAAGGGGCATTGGGCATGAAATGGAACTCAGAAGGTTCCATCTGAACATGAGGGGGAAAAAAAAAATCTTTTCTGTGAGGGTGAGAGCACTGGAACAGGCTAGAAAGAGAGATTGTGGAGTCTCCCTCTCTGGAGAGATTGCTAACCCTCTTGGAGACAATCTTGGGCAACCTGCTTAGGTGGCCCTGCTTTAGCAGGGGGCTGGACCAGATGATCTTGAAATCATCTCTCATTGTGCCTATCATTGTCTGATTCTGTGATTCTGTGTGTGCTGAGGGAAGCATGCCTGAAAATGGAGTCACACAGAGGAAAGTAAAAGCCAAGACAGTTACTGGGAAAAGCATCGTAGTCATAATGGTAAAATTTGGCCTCCAACAAAAGTGAGAACTGTGCATTTGTTCTTACTGCCTCTGTATATCTGTGTCTTTTTTTAGAGCTGTCACATCAAATGATTTAGCCAGTCACCCATCAGTTGTCTTCATGCTCTTGATACAAAATGGTTAAACGTCTTGAATAGTGAGTCTCAAAGCATTGCCTGTAGCTGGTAACAGAGCAATGCTCCTGTGAGCTGAGCTGCACCAAACATCTGGCACATATATCAAATAACCAACCATCCAGAAGCATTTTGTATGGGCAGTTTAAATACAATGAATGGTTAAGACTGACCCATTAAACATTACTGAGACATTCTCAAGGTATAAATCTTCAGTCATATAACATCAGCCTCACAACATGAGATACAATTAAAGGTCATCTGCTATGGCAGAGAACATATGCTAATGTTATCAAACATATGGAGAAGAAAAAAAAAGGAAAATTACACTGAATGAAATGCAACAAAATAAAATAAGGATAGTGTGTATAGGAAGCTGCATCTGTCACATTCCCAGCTGTGAACGTGTGGAGAAAATGTAACAAAAATCCCACAAGTAAAACTGCTCATTTTGTAATTGGACAGGGGACTCCTTTTGGCAGTGTAGAGCATGCCATCAGCATACATACCTCATCTAAACCTCAGAAACGTTCATGTCCTTATGAATGTTACACAAGTAACACTACACTACCAAAACAAACAAATTAGCTGCAAATGATATCTAATGAAATACAGGAATCTCCAACAAGGCTTTTCAAAAATCTCACACATTTTTGCACAGGAATTTTCTTCAAGGAATCACAGAAATATTCAGGTTGGAAAAGATCTTCAGGATCACCAAGTCCAACCAATAACCCTACTTTACAAGGTTCACCCCTAAACCATATCCCCAAGCACCACACTCAAATGACATTTAAGCACATCCAGGGCTGGGGACTCAACCACCTCCCTGGACAGCTCATTCCAATGCCTGACCACTCTCGCTGTGAAATTTTTTTTTCTAATGTCCAGTCTAAACCTACCCTGTCAGAGCTTGAGGCCATTCCCTCTTGTTCTATCACTAATTACCTGGGAGAGGAGACCAGAACCAGCCTCTCTACAATGTCCTTTCAGGTAGTGGTAGACAGCAATGAGGTCTCCCCTCAGTCTTCTCTTTTCCAAACAGTCTCAGCTCCTTCAGTTGCTCTTCATAAGATTTATTCTCCAGGCTCTTTCCCAGCTTCATTGCCCTCCTCTGCACTTGTTCCAGCACCTCAACATCTCTCTTATGCTGAGGTGTCCCAAACTGGACACAAAATTCCAGGTGTGGCCTCACCAGAGGTGAGTACCAGGGAACAATGAAATGAAAAGGTTCCTTCTAACGCCGTTTGTATATGCAGCAGCTTTGTCATCATTTTCACAGATGTTTGCAAATCTTAGTTGTCACAGCTGTTTGATAAGTATTGACATCTTCTGAGTCCCAAAGGACTGAACTGCACTTCCAAATCCTGCCTTCTCTCATATGGATGTCAGAGAGCCACAAGGGTGGGCAGATTCGTGAGGAAGATGACCCAGGGGAGTGGGTGGCAGCATGACAGGCAGGGCAGGAATCTTAACTAAAAGAATTCCAATCCCATAGCATTTGTAGAAGGAGAGCAGACAAAGATCAGTAAGAGTAAATGGAGTCAGAAAAGGTCCAGGAGTGATTGGAGAGGGCTGTGGGGACAGGGACAAGCCTAGTCAAGGCAGCACTAGGGAGTCTGAGCTAGTGAGGAAATGTCACAGCACAGGCAAACCTACAGCACAACCCAGCTAAGAGGCAGGGCAAAAGATCCAGTCTCCAGTACAAGAGGAGGAGATGCCCAGAGAGGCTTTCTCAGACCTTATCCCAGGTCACCCTGCAACAGAGCTGATCCTCATCACCTACACTTTCTGGGAGGAAGGAAAGAGACTGCAAAGCCCATGGGTGCATACTGGAGCCTGAGATATGACTGCTTTTCTGACCAAGACAAGACTTGAACTTTTACCTCACTGCAATTTCAAATGAAATGTTCTTACTTTAGGGAGGCTTACAGATAGGCCAATATTCTTCATTACTGGAAGCAGAAAGTAGGAGCTGATGACTGCATCACTCTATGACTCATGGGAATGTGAATCAGTTAGTCCTGATTATTATTAGTTCATGTAAAAACTGTCTCTGCATCATAAGCCTGCAGAGGAATAAGGTACTGAGAGCTAAGACTGCCTTCCTCCATTAGAAATAAATTTGTGTCTCTGAGAAGACCCATTAAGAGCAAAGTGATATGAGAAAATTGGATGTCTTGAATACAGACTGCATTAAACATGAGAATGCAACCAATCTACTCCACCTATTGTGACAGATTTTCAGGTAACATAACAGATGATCAGGATCTTCTTATCTTTATTCAGATGTAGCTGAAGTGCATGCATTTCCCAGCTATTAACTGTACCTGTTTAGCATGCAAGAAAACATTTCTTGTGTTCAGAATAGAACATGCAGAACACCTCTGTGATAATAGCAAGAAGGACACCCCAAGGAGGATCTTTTGCAATGTCTTGAAGCTCTTAACAGGATAGATTAGTCTTGAAATAAAAGAGCAAGCCTAATGGATTACATGTAGATGTATTTCTACCGAATTCACCCAATATTTATTATAGTTTATTATTATTTCAAATAATTCTAGGCATAGACAAATGGTGGCCCAGACCTTGAATTTCCAGTTTCCTTTAAATTTATAGGTGTTAAAAGGATAAAAAAAACCTCTGAAAAACAAAGCCAACACTCTCAGTTTAAAATTCTTTCTGTACAACTGAATTTGACAAATCTTTGTCTTAATCCTGCAAAGTCTTCATATGGTGCACACAGTAAAACATCTCAATGTGATTGATCACAGAATCATAGAATCATACCCAAAGAGGTGGTAGAAGCCCCAGCCCTGGAAGATTTTAAGGCCAGGCTGGATGGGGCTCTGAGCAATCTTCTAGTGGAAGGTGTCCCTGCCCACGGCAGGGGGGGTAGAACTAGATCATCCTTGAGTTCCCTTCCAACCCTGACAATTCTATGATTCTATGATTTATATTGGAAAAGATCCTTAAAATCACTGAGTCTACACTTTAATCTAACACCACTAACTGATGGCTCAGATGAGAGTGGATTTCAATGATGATCAAAATCCAGTCAAATAAATGGAAAAAAAGGGCAAAACATCAATATATTTCACTGAATAACAGCCATGTTGTAAGATTTTGGTGATATACAAAAATTATGTTATAAAATAATTGGCTGCAATTTTTTTTTTTAATTTTTTTTTTTAATAAATTGAGAGGAGAGAGGCCACAATAACCCCATGCAGTGTTACAGACTGGGGGACAAGTGCCTGGAGAGCAGCCTAGCAGAGAGGGACCTGGGAGTGCTGGTTGACAACAGCTGAACATGAGCCAACAGTGTGCCCAGGTGGCACAGAAGGTCAATGGCATCTTGGCTTGGATCAGGAATAGTGTGGGCAGCAGGACTAGGGATGTAGTTCTGCCCCTGTACTCAGCACTGGTGAAGCTTCACCTCAAGTCCTTTGTGCAGTTCTGGGCCCCTCACTGCAAGAAAGATATTGAAGTGCTGGAGCAAGTCCAGAGGAGAGCAATGAGACTGTGGAAGGGACTGGAGGGAAAGTCTGATGAGGAGAGGCTGAGGGACCTGGGGTTGTTTAGCCTGGAGAAGAGGAGACTCAGGGGGACCTTATCACACTCTACAACTACCTAAAAGGGAAGTTGTAGTAAGCTGGGGGTCAGGCTCTTCTCCCAGTCAACTTGTGACGAGAGGGCATGGCCTGAAGGTGTGCCAGGGGAGGTTTAGGTTGGATGTTAGGAAGAACTTCCTCATGGAAAGGGTAATCAGACACTGGAATGGATTGCCCAGGGAGGTGGTGGAGTTGCTGTCCCTGGAGGTGTTTAAGGAAAGATTGAATGTGGCACTTAGTGACATGGTCTGGTTGATGTGGTGGTGTTAGGTCATAGGCTGAACTTGATGATCTCAGAGGTCTATTTCAGCCTCAGTAATTCTGTGATTTTGTGATTCTGTGAAATATATGTAAAAAGAGGTCAAATAGTTCTAGCTTCTTATTAGCTCCCTAAAGGATTTGGGGGGGGGTGGGGGGGGTGGGGGGGGGGTTGGGATTCCCTTGATCAGGTATTGTGTACAGAGAATTTCACAAAATTTTTATCAAGGCTTATTAGCTACTGCACAGAACTAAATTATTGTTAATTAACTTTTCAAGTCATCTTTAAAAAATTAGTTTGTTTTTTCAAAAATGTGATTTACTCCACACAGGTTGAGGTGGAGAACCAGGCTGATTTCTCTTAATGAAGCACTGCTTCTTAGATATTCAAACTGTCATTGAGAGATGGCTGAGCATCAAAGCTTCAAAACAAAATCTAATGTACAGCATCCTTGATAAAATATCTTGTAGTGCAGTTCCACTGCAGGGCAAGCTGTTTGTGAGAATTGAATCATTTTCACCACAGAGAGAGCAGTCATCACTAGCTCTTCTTGTTGAAATTTCATAGTTTAAGTACTGAATAATCAAACAGGCTATTAAAAGTAGTGTTTAATAACAACTATTTGAAAAGATCATCTGAAAGCTTCCTTGTGGCTGTCTGCTGTGTATATGCCCTGGTATCAATATACTATGAGAATAGCATATGGGTTCTTTGATGGAAAGTAATGGAAAATGACAGACTGTTTGAAGATGCTGTGGTGCCAATTTCATGAATAATGCATTAGGGTAACAGGTATAATCAGTGCAGTTTAATAGTCTGCAGCCTCCAGAGATACAACAGCAGCATACAGAGGAATTATCCCTGTACTAGCACCACCTGACACTTATCTTTTTTTTTCCTTGACTTTGATTGAGACTACATTAAAACAGTCTTTAACAAAAGACAAAGAGTCAGAATAAAAATGTTATGCCCTGAGTCAGAATGAATTTGGTATACACGTGCTGTGAGATTTACTTTTTAATAGTAAGCATCAATTTTGATATCCCTTTTCTCTACTTTTACATTTAACATAGGTTTTAGAGCTTCAGATTTTATAGGAGAAGTAATCTTATGGTTGCTATTCATGCATGGAATAAAAAAATTTCCATTTTAAATGAATGACTTTCATTTCAAATGAAGCAGCACATTGCATATACTTCAAAAATGTTTGTAAGTTTAATTCTTTGCTTATATCAAAAAGTATGACTAATTTACAAAAAGCTATCTTGCAGAATGTTGGTAAAAGCCTTTGCATGAAGCATGTGGTGATTTGTATTTGATGACCATAGAATAGCTCTGTGAAAGAGATTTACACTTTGGCACACATATTCCTCTTGGCACCTGGGTATTAGATTACATTGTCGTGACTCCACAACAATTAACATGAGTTAGACAAAAGTGTCTTGGGACACAGGGTTTCAGTCCTTGTACTTACACTTTTATTCAAGGAAAGATGGCTGTGTTTCTGAGTTAAAAGTTCCATTTTCTACCTGACCAATGAGCTACAGTGATGTATGTCCACCTTCCGTCTTCATGAATCTGTTCTGCCTGCTATACCTCTGCATCTGAAAAGTCATCTTGGTAGATATCACTTGAATGAAAAAAAAATAATAATTGTGGCATTTGAAACAGCATTCTACAAGTCATCTGGGCATTGGGGTAGTTTCATATGTGTGATATATACACATAAAGATTTGTGTGCATTCACATATGCACACACCCTGCAAAGGAGAAAAAAAAAAAAAAGGAATCTAGGCTGTCTTAATGTAGGAAATGTTTTTGAAAAGGAGAATAATGTGATCAAATGGTTATAAAAACAGGTGACACAAATAAACTGCTATAAATGAACTCTTCTGTGTTAAAAGGAGCTGTTCTAGTCTTTCCACCCTTTGCATATATAGCTACTCTACGCCTTGCAATTCTTACCAAACAAGTGGATGCAAAAATAGTTTCTAACAGGTTGAGACTAAAATACTGCACACTCATTTTTATGGCAGCTTCAGAATATGTAGGATTTTTAACAATGAATATTTAGCAATAAAACCCAAATAGCGTCAGTCATTGTTAGAACCATGATGGTTCTTTTGCTGGAAGCAGCTCTTATTCTTCCAGTTAGTTAAAAAAAAAAAAAAAAAAAAAGTCTTGTAAATGGGAATATATTTGAGCAGGGAAAATGTAAGTTTCCAGTTTCTAAACTGGTCCTGGGAAATGTGTGTTACACCTCCCACAACCTAGGAAATTTAGCATAAAGGAAAGATAAATTCTGTAACCACTTGCCTTTCCTTGCAATTCCCACCCCCCACCCCCGACTGTGTGAGTAGATTAAGAACTTTCAGCTACCAAGATATTTTGACCCCATCTTCATATTAAAACCTGACCAGTCCTATCACATTCTCTATGTTGTGTAGGTCAGCCATTACTGGCAGAGTTGTAGCTGATGCCCTACTTCTATGGAAGGGCAAAGATAGCTTTCTGCAAAGCCTGTGGCAATTCTGAATACAGATACTGCAGGAGTGTACAGAGTGGCAACAATTTTCCCACAACAGGTCAGCAAAGAATTCTCCAGCAGAGCTGAGTAACCAGCTGGCTGCAGTGGCTCTTTGACACACACACACACACTCTAGAGGTAAATCAAATCTTGATGCAGATCCGAGGGTCTCTTTAGGAAACTGTAACTCATGCAATCTGAAACATCTCTGAGATTTTGCCATTTGGGCAACTCAACAGTCCTCCAGAAACTGGAAATATTGTGATCTGCTCTGCTCAGTATCCTTAGTTATTTATTGCCTTCATTTAGAGTCTTTTTTTTATTATTTTCTTTTTGGCTTTACCTTCTCAATTCCATGTTCCAGGGCAGACACAGGACAGATGGCCTAACTATCTTCTCTTTCCAATTTCTCCTACAGCAGGGAGGAGATTGGATGGGAAGAGCAGTGCAACAGTTCCTTTATCACCAGAAAAATATGTGGAGGGATGAAAAGCCTTAAAGATCTGTGAAAACACAATGAGCTGCTCTGTTGCTTGTACAACAGCCTCTCCACAAGCCCCCTGACTCTCAAGGGCAAAGATTTCTGTAAGGAGTGCATACATAGACTCATTCCTTTGTTGACCATCTCCAGGGATGACTGTTTGAGTAAGAACTGTGAATAGGATGATTCATCATCTGATGAATATCCCTTCTGCTTTCCTTGTCACTGTGGCATAGAGACCACAGCTGCAGGGGCAGCACAAGAAGGCTGAGCTGAGAAAGAAATTCCAGCAAAGAGAAGATTTAATGAGACTGGGTTATATAATGCAAAGGAGAAAGCTGCCAAGGAAAGATGACTGAGATGTCCTGTGGACATGTCAATGCCTTACTACCACTCACTGAGTCAAGAGTTACCATCAGAGTAGTGGGAAAAGCTTTTGAGTACTGTGATCTTTCATGATGGAGAAGGGAATAATCTCTGTATACCAGATCTATGAAACATAAGCCTGGTACAGGTGCCCTTGGGACCTTCACTTCTCCCTATGCTCTCAGCATCCAATACCAGCATTGAGCAAACTATTTCTAACTGGTTGAGACCTATCACCTGTGTTTCTGGCCCAATTTGAGACAAGTTATGCACTGTCCTCTTGATCCATCCCCAAGCTACCTAAAAGTATCAGAAAGCAAACAATCATCAGGATGCGACTTCTTTGCCAGCATAGAATAAGCTATTGACAGGGCCCAGAGTTCTGGCCAGGTCTGGGGGAAATCCAGCTTTGCCCTGCAGTATCCACCTCCTCATCAGTATGCCAAAGTCCTGGATCAGTGTTATGATCTATATTATTTCTTTCTTCCCATTTGAATGGACTCTACTGCATGCCAGCACTGCAGAGCTGATAGTTGAGTGTGGACAGTGGTTCAATGACTGGTGGCCCAGTGGAATAAGTGTAGTTTTCCTTCACCATTGGGAACCTGTTTTTCTTAAGCAAGAATTACCTTTTCTCTCCTTTCCTCTCATGCCAGGCAGCTGACTAGCAGAAAATGCCCCAGATCAAAAATCTCTCAGAACTTTCTTGACAGGGCATGACGAGAACGATTATTTCCTTTTTTTTTTTTTTTTTTTTTTTTTTTTTTTTTGGGTGTGCTTTGGTCTTTGAAAGGGAGAACAAAGGGGATTAAAAATAGAGGTAGGTGGGAACAATTGAGAAAGAAATGAAAACAGAAAAGAGTATGGAAAGTGGACTATGGAAATATATGAATTGGAAGCATGTTTCTTAGCTTTTTTGTTTCATAAAAAAGTAATTTATTATGGTTTTTTTTTTTTCCCTATGGACAGGTGTAGAAGCTGATAAACTAGATCAAGCAGCTGTAAATCCAAATTTTGTGAGAAAAAAAATTAAAATATTACTGTTCTGTACCCAATCCTTCTTTTCTCTTGATATCCAAATTTCATCTCACTGAAGGATCTGGGGACATTTACTTACAATCATCTCATTATTGAAACCATTATTAGCTGACTTATGCATTTTAACTTGGGAATTCCACAAAATTACTAGTTTTGGTAATATAGAGATTGCCATAAACAGGGAAAAGTACTTAAAGTTCCTCTGGAGAATAATCCTGATGGGTAAATTACTTCAGGGTTATGTGGATGATAACAAAAGCAGCAAAGATGATAGCAGACAGGAAAAAATAAGAGAGATAAATGGGTGTAAGAGGATAATATGAAGAGGCAAGTTAATTTTCAACTTAAGAAAGGTGACAGAGGAAGATAATAGGAAAGAAGAAGAGACTGAAGAAATTGTGATTGAAGAACTGTGTGGATTGCAATTAGGGGAAGATAATTAAGGTGGTGAAAGACAGGCTGTATGTATTTAACATAGTCAGGAAAAATATACCCTAAACTTTTGCAGGGGTTGAAGTAGAGCTAAGGGTAATTGAGCATGTGTACAATAATTTGTCAAGCAAGGACAGAGAGGAAAAGATTTAAAATACCCATGTCAAAAATCCCTTGGTATAAAAGAGTCAAGCAATAGCTCTTTTAGTATAACAGAGCAGAGTGCTCCAGGAAAAAGCTGGCACAATATGAACACGATTTTCAAGGAAAGCCTCATCTTAACTTCAGCCAGACCCATGCATTAATCATTATAAATAGCTTCCTGTAAATAATATAATTCTTCCCTTACTTTTTGGAAAGTAGAACAGTTCAAAGTAGAGAACTGCACTGCAGCATACTTTGCAGTTCTCACACTGAAGACTTTGCATCAATGTCTGGAGAAAATTAACACAAAAAGAGTAGAAGTTCATATCTGGGTTTTGTTGTTGCTTGGTTCAGTAGTTTTTGTCACAAAAGATGTAGTTACAATATTGTCTTCAGTCAGGAGTGAGAACTTTAATCTAAAAATCACTAATTGGAAATAATTTCTCTACATAAAGGTTTCCGTATTTTTAACACTCTTAATTTAGAGCATAAACAGAATGTTGCAAAAGTCTAAACTTTCAAAATGCATCACCTAGGGAAATTGAGGAAGATGCATGTATGGCATTTTTTTGTTGTTGTTTCACATCATATTTATCCTATCCCAGTTTATGTATTCAAGTATTTAAGTCCATGGGCAGCACTGTCTGTAAATGTGAGCTATTAGACTGCAGTTATTCTACAGACAAATTTTAATTTAATTTAAGCAGGGAAAATAAAAAAATGTGTGCACAAAAACTATGCTATTTGTCAAAACTATAAGCAGACATATTTTGATTTCCCTGCATGAGTATTTTCTTGTTTTGAACTATCATAATAAAGACAGTCAACAAGATCAGTATCATTACAGAATCATAGAATTACAGAATGCTTTCGTTTGGGAGGGACCTTAAAGATCGTCTAGTTTCAACCTCCTTGCCATGGGCAGAGACACTTCCTACCAGACCAGGTTGCTCAAGGCCCAGTCCAATCTGGCTTGGAACACTTCCAGGGTTGGAATCTCCATAACTTCTCTGGGCAACTTGTTCCAATAACACAGAGTGATTATTTGTAATTAAGCAGCTTTGCATACATGAGGCAAATCCAATAGATGTATGCTCACTCTGTTTAAACAATACTCCTTTGTTAAGCAGCAGCTCTAAAAACAAGAGAAGTAGAATGGAACTAATTAAACTAATTTTTTTTTCTCTTCTGGATTATCTATTCTATTTTTCTTGATCTTCACAGTCCATACTATGTTATCATATTAAAATATTTATTTGGGAATATAAATAAATTAACATGCACCGTCACAAGCACAATCACTTAATCCAAAAAGTGTCAAAAGTCAGTTTCACCAAATTGTTTTTAGCCCATAAGACAGCCAGAATTAGCCAGAAATTGCATGAAGTGTTAGATAATTGATGCCACAAAGTTTCTGCTGCTGTTGTTTAAATATTGTTTTGTAACTAGTTCCATCATTATCAGTGTTCATTGAAGATCTTGTTTGTAAACAGGTGGATTAAATGAACACCAGGTCATGACCTTCAGTTTTCTACAAAAATAAATTTGTTAAGCTTTATAAAAAAATTGTTGCATACTCTGAAGCAAATTTAGTACAGCTATAATGTTTAGCTTTTTTTCTTTATTTCTTTCATCTTGAAATATGCATTACATAACTGCAAAAATGTGTATGCACTTACAGAAGAGTGTATATGCAAATCATAGAATCATAGAATGCACTGGGTTGAAAGGGACTTCTAAAGGTCATCTAGGCTAACCCCCTTGCAGTAAGCATCTTTAACTAGATCAGGTTGCTCAGAGTCCCATGAAGCCTGACCTTGAATGTCTCCAGGGATGCAGCCTATACCACCTCCCTGGGCAACCTGTTCCAATGTTCCACAACCCTCATAGTAGAACTTCTTCCTAAAGTCCAGTTTAAATCTAACCTTCTCCAATTTAAAACCATTGCCCATTGTCCTACTGCCTCATGACTTTACAAGAGCCTCTCCTCATTTTTCTTGTAGGCCCTTCTCTTCTCCCCAGGCTTAATAACCTCATGTCTCTCAGGCTGTCTTTGTAGGAGAGGTGCTCCAGCCCTCTCATCGTTTTTGTGGCCTTCTTCTGGACCCTCTCCATCAGGTCCATGTTCTTATTGCATTGAAACCCCAGAGCTGGACACTGCAAATGTTGTGTTCTTCTTTAATTTAAAGTGCAAAGTTGAGTGATTGTCTTTAAGGCTGTTTTCTTTCAATTTTTATTCCAAGATGCAATTTATATTTTTTTTTAAGTGCAAAAATTCTGTTTATACTGGAAAATATGTAATTGTACTAATGACTGCATTTAAAATACAAGTCATATTTTTAGATAAAAAAATGACTGAACTTAAATAGATGCTTCGTGGTATCCAGATGCACCCAGAAAAACACTTCTCTGTATATGTCCTGAAAAAATTAATTCTGTCACATCTGGGATTAAGTCAGAACACTGCTTAATAAAGCATCAGTGATGTTGTTACAGCTGCCCCAAAATGTCTCCATCCAGTGAAGTTCACTTCCCAAAGTAATTTCTTCACTGCTTTTTATGAAAAACTTCTGCCTCCCAGCTTTCCACCTCCTGCAAGAGCAGCAACCAAGAAATGAGTGTTAAGAAATGTTATGAAGATCACCTTTCTGTTTAATTGCAATTCCACATTCTTTGATAACTATATAGATCAGTGTTTCTGTTTGGTCATGCAACAGACAAGGAGCTACCCATGATGCTGAACATAAAATTAATTTTCTCCTCAGAATGTCTAAGTAGTGTAGAGTGGGTATCACTCTTTTTGTTTTGTTTTTTTTTTTTTTTTTTTACTATAGCCAGAGATTAATATCTTATCAAGTATCTGAAGGGGGTCTACAAGAAAGATAAAAGGGACTTTTTAGGGTGTCAGGTAGTGATAGGACTAGGGGGAAATGGATCCACACTACAGGAGATTTAGATTAGACATTAGGAAGAAGTTCTTCACCATGAGGGTGGTGAGACACTGGAACAGGTTGCTCAAGGAGGTGGTGGAAGCCTCATCTGTGGAAGTTTGTAATGCCAGGCTGGATGTGGCTCTGGGCAACCTGATCTAGTGGAATGTGTCCCATGGCAGGGGGGTGGGTACTAGATGATTCTTGAAGCCTCTTCCAGCCCTGACAATTCTGTGATTTTGTGTGATTCTGTGGTTAATTTACTATTCAGGAAACACTGCATACTCTGAGTCCCTCAGTTTATGTTCTTTTATTCTCCACAACATGAGCACAAACTTCCCTCATATGTTCCATATTTTTTAAGGTGTAGTTCATTTACAATAGTCTTAAAAATCTGCCTGTAAAGTATTTTGAGTTAATTTCTCATCTGCCAAATTACATTATCATCTGTCCATTACCTAGATTATATTTCATACAGACTATGGAAAGCTATTTGTAAATCTGTTATCTCTGGAAAACTGACAAGGTAGGGCTTTAATGGCTCAGGAATTGCTTCACTCTCAGTATATGAAGGTGGTTTTAATATTTTTGGGGGAGAGATTTTTGGTTGTCTTTGCCATTTATTTTATTTTATTTAAAAAAAGAAAAGTCCAGTAAAAGGAACATTTGTGGATTCACTGCTTTATAAGTACCACATGAAAATTCATGTTTTCAAACTACTGTCAAAATTAAGCACGAATGCTAAGAGAAATATCTTTGAGGCAAACTATTTGAAAGCTAAGAAAGTCACTGCAAAGGCCTGAATCAAAATAATACTATTTCCAACTTACAGAATCAGGGCAAATTCACATTTCAGTTTTAGACTCTTGCTTCTTTCCTCATTGATCAAAAATGTATCTTTTGGATTAATTATGAAAATATATAATAATAATGATTATACTAAAAACTATAAATAATTAATAAAGAAAGAAAGAAATAATAATGAAGTGAATGCAGAAGCCCTTCTTTCTGGTTTCTTTCAAATTTGTCAGCATTGTGATAGCTTTTAAAACATAATAGTGATTGTATTAAAAATCTTACAGGTCACAGGTGTGTTTACAGCCTATTGTTCAGGTAGTAAAGTAGATGCTAATTACAGAGGTATATGTAACCTGGGTGTGCTGTACCTGATTTCTTCTGGTTCATATTAATAGAAATGCATTAGCTTACTACAATTTAAAAGCCCACTGAAATGAAGAGCAAACTGTATTTAGTGCATTTAAACTGTATTGCCCTCATTTTAACAGGTAATACATTTTAAAGCATAGCAGCATACCCTGAACATTTACCAATCTACTGTTAGTGCAATTTCACCCTTCTTGCAAGCAAAGTCTCTGTCTTACCAGCAGGAACTCTTGAGGATTCACAATTAGTAAGCATATTTGATTGTATCCTCATGTTTACTATAGCTTTAGTGTACTCCCAGTGCCCAAAATTAAGTGTCAATTGTCAGCTTAGTCTAGAATAGTCTAGGACAGACTTAAGGAGGAAAAGAGACTAATAAACATTACTTTAACTGTCATCTTGAGGCAGAGTTGCATTCAACAGCAGAGCACATGAGCAAGTGGTTATAAGCATGTCTAAAATAAGAATGCAGTAAATTGGTTTTATAAACCACTTCATTAAAGCTGTATGCCATTTTTTCCTTACCTGTCATCCACTCTCTGCTCCCTAAAGTTATGTTACATTTCACTGAGAAGTGGGTAAGACACATTTGTGCAAAATATATGTGTCTGTATACACATCTGCATGTGCACATGTGTGCATGTAAAAATACACACATATACAGAGATCCAAATCTCCCTCTTTACCATTTTATGCATAATATTGTTCCTCCATGTACATAAATTTGTTCTAGTTCAGACTTGTGCCATCAAGCTTAATACCACCTTTTATGAATACACTCAGATAGTACATGACAGATATTTTAAACAGTAACTTCAACTTCATAGCCTATGCTCTCCAGCATTTCGTTTGCAGCTTCAACACTGCTCTTGTAGCACAGTCACTGAGAAACTCTAGCATAGTGTTTCTGAATGCTTTCATTTCAGCCCATTTTCTCCTCAATAGTTCATTTTCCTTCTCTCCTTCTGTGAAAGTGTATTTCTTTTACCCAAAATAGCTTTCTTAATATTGCTGATATTCTCAGTTGAAGTGGTGAGGGAGTAGGAAAATTGAATGATTTCATTGAGTCTCCAAGTGTCTAATAATTAATTCGAAACACCATAAAAAGTGTTAGGGCTAATGAAGCTTCACAGGAAAGGTGAACTGAAGATTGAAAAAGAGAAAGGAATTGTAAATTACAGAATCCATCACTGCAAAAACTGGTTTTACTCTGAAAGCATAAGGCAGAGTGAGTTCAGATTACAGAAGAAAAATTAAGATGGCCAAAGATAAAGAGTGACTAACACTGGAAGAGTCAGTAGGACCCTTAAACACTGGGAAAGAAATAAAACTTTAAACTTGAGAAAAATATCTCTTCTAAGATGGAGAAATACCTGATTCAAATTGAACAGTCTGATTCTACTCTTGTTTTTTTCTGTTCGTCTCCAGTTAGCATCTTTTGCTTGCTTTGATCACAACAGAAGTAAGTGGCAGCAAATATGGCCTATCCACCAGATAAATTAGTATATTTCAATTCCTGATACAAATATGTGTCGCAGAACACAGAGGATTAGAGACAGGTTGCTTTCAAGGGTTAGGGGTTGCCTGGACACTAAGGTTTTGTCACACACTCTGTATTAACATTCTTCCATCCCAAAGGGGAAGAAAAAATAATAGAGTTATTGATTAGAAAATAAAACTAAACCAGCTTTAGAGAAATAATAACAATCAAGTGAAATATTATACAAATATTTAGAAAACCAGTATGAAACCCCATCCTCTGGATGGCAATCACATCACATTACATCACTACCAACACATCAGGGAAATCCCAGACTGGACTCAGTAGCAGACAAGAATCAGATTCAGGATCTGAATTCTAGAACTGGACTTAGAAACACACAGACAGGAACTGAAGGCAGAATGTTTCAATCTGTTTGCAGGTTGGCCATTGAAGAAGAGAGCTTAACTCTAATGATCCTTTATCTTTATCCTGAATATGAAGTACATGGAATGGAATCCCCTGTTGGTCAGTTTAGGGTCACCTGTCCTGTCCATTCCTCCCTGTAGATGCCACATACTACTTTTTGGCACCCCAGTTTGGTACACAAGATTTAAAAGTGACTTTGGTTCCCACAGGAGCAAGTATTAGCAAGAGCCTGTATGCACAATGATCCTTGGTTATAACTATAAATATCAAGTGCTATCACTTCCAGAAGCAGACACTGTCTGCAAAAATATGCCATTAGCCTCACAAAGTGCCATTACTGAGCAGAAGCTGAGCTGAAAAGTAAAATCACTGAACAGAATTAGTTCTGTTCTAGCTCAAACCAGGATAGTGTTGTTTAGAAATTTAATGAAATAATGGAAGAGTGTTTTATTTTGTAGCAAAATATTGCATTGGAGAAATAAGGAAATCAATTACATTGATGCAAGAAACCCACGATAACTAGTTTTGGTTTCTACATTGTTTTTAATTTCTTTGTCTAAAATTACCATGCTCAGCTAAATATCAGAAAATTAGAGTCAAATAATGTAAATCAATTGATAAGATAATCTCTATTGGATTTCTATTAATTGTCTGATGATACAGGAGCTAAAATTCAGGCAGAGGGAAAAATGAAAAAATACAACTCATCAGTATGAAAAACATAATAGTGAAATAACTGTTTCTAAAATATTTTATATAACACAGTCAACAACAATAAAAACCCCCTAAGATCAAATTTTTACAGTCTGAGAACTGTGTCAGGTATTTTAGGAAATGCATTTAGGAAAAGCTTTGAAGAATTATCTATTTCTGCATCCTGGAGAGGTCAAAAATATGAACTTCAGGGTGTTCTGTTTAATATTATCTTCTGAGTTTCAGACTTCCACTGGAAATCAAAGACAGGAAGATTTCTGAATTATTTTATAATCTCAGATAATCTTTGAGATTTGTATGAAAAAAATCCTCTTGGATTCATATATTTAGCGTGAGATATACACATGGCTGAGCTGTCCGTATTAAGTTGTCATAGCAGCACTTCTGCTTTTTCTTTCTCCCACTCCATCCTTTCCTCTGATTTTGCTTGGACTGTTTAAGCATTTATTTTCAAATAACCTCATTTTAAATTGTAATATATTATTGGAAATTTAAGTTAGATGCTTGAATTAAAAAATTGGAAGGAGCTAAAAATTGAAGTCCAGCTGATTTTTTCAACTTTCTTCATGCTTCTGTTTTTTAGTCCAAATTATTAAGTTTTTAATTAAAAACTTTAACAATAAAATAGTGTACAACATAAAAGAAAAGTAATTATAGAAGAAGGAAACTAATCAAAAACATCTCCACTTTTCTGAAGGTGACATTTTCTAGCTCAGGGGGATTCCTCGAGAATCATTGGAAGCCTCCTCTGAAAGTCCTTTGATTGATAATCTCAGGATTTGCAGAGCATGTGTAAAGCATGCACAGACTGATTCATGATCATCTCTCCAGTCATCTCATTTTACCAAAATTTAAGCTAAACTGAAGGCATCTTGTACTAAGGGTCTAGTTATATTCTGGAAAGATTATTCATGTGAGTGAGTTGGTTCCTAACACATCCTCTTAATTGAACATCAAAGGCCTTAAAAATTATGATTTGTGACAAAACAAGAAGAGCAGATATCAAACTGGCTACCAGGATTATTGGTGCCTGTAGCTGCAGAGTCTTAAATGATGCTATTATGAAGAGTTATTTAATATTTTTTTCTTCCAAAGTTATAAGCTTCCAGGTGAAGCTGGAATTGTGGTATTGAGTAGCCACACTGGCTGTAATCCTTCCTTACAAGAAAGAAAATGATATCATGGACATACTTGGCATGTGAGATAGGGAAGTTTGGCAACCTGAATAACATCATCAATGCTCAGACCAAATCCATTACCAGCACTGAGAAAACAGAGGAATTTACATGCATTCTGCTTCTAGCATGCATAGAGAAACTGTTAATTAATCTCAGAGTAAAACTGCAGTTGTCCCAGTTTAAAGCTTAGATCTTATGAAGCAGTCTTACCCAGCTGACATCTAACAATACATTTTTACCCTTTTGTACGTGCTTTTTATTTTTCTGTGGAATTCAAAATGGGTTAAGGTTTTATTGCTTTTCTTTCTTTCATTATTTCAGCCCATTGTCTCCACCGGACTTCTTAATGTGAATATCGAAGTTTTACTTTGAGATCTTCAGTGATTAAAGTACCTTTTCTTTTTTTTCTTTTCTTTTCTTTTCTTTTCTTTTCTTTTCTTTTCTTTTCTTTTCTTTTCTTTTCTTTTCTTTTCTTTTCTTTTCTTTTCTTTTCTTTTCTTTTCTTTTCTTTTCTTTTCTTTTCTTTTCTTTTCTTTTCTTTTCTTTTCTTTTCTTTTCTCTTTTCTTTTTTTCCAATAAGGCACAGGCTATTTTTGTTGCGCTTTCAGCATGAAAGCAAAGATTTATCCACAGTAGCAAGCCACTTGTCAGAAATAGTACAATACGCCTAAGCAAAACCTCCTAAACTTTCCTTAAAGGGCATTTTTTTCTCTTCTTGAAAACTAATTTAAGTGATCACATTGAATTAAAATTAATACTTTGTAACAGAAGAAAATGTTATGAAAGCATGCCTCAGGCTCATTCATGAACACATTTGAGAATATACATTTTTCAAACGCTCATTTGAATTTTCCAGTATTGCTTGCAAGCATATAACTTACAGTCAAATTCTGACATTCTTGCTTATAAGGATTCTTCTTTAACTTTTAAGATTGCTAACTCACGTAGTAAGTAATTTTATACCATTGACCAAAAGCAGTTCTTATCAGTGCAACTAATATTGGCAGACTACAGCTTCCTTTTTATGGCATGCAGTCAATATGGAAATTGTTAAGAACGGTGGTGGTTACAAAAAGTATATGAGAATGTCTAATATTATTCTATTTTTCTCCACAAAGGAGTGCAAAGTTAGGGGGCTTTAATTAAAAAGAGATTAACAAAAGTCATAGCTTCTGTTTCTCTGCTGGTAGTTGTCCAGAAATTAGTGAGTCCTATTTCAAAATGTGTATTTTATCATCTTCTTTAGAAATCTGTTTCATGTATTTCTCATACCTGCAATGCCATTGTATAATGTAAACTCTTATCTTTGGAATAAGATTCCACAACTCCTTGCCAGTGCTGTTTGGAGTTTTGAATTGTCAGAAACTGGTAGCATCACCAGATGAACTTCATCAGTATTAGTTTATAAAAAAGTTATTCTAGCTCATAGTGACTTGAATAAGCAGAGGATAATTTTTCTGAGAAGAAATTCTGTTTTGTTTTGTGTGTAATACAAATAATTGGTTGCTTTTTTAATCTATTTTTCTTTCTATGTGGATGATTTATCTAAAAGACCGATGAAAGTCCACCAATGTTCTGCATGATTAGAAGTGTTGTTGTGTCACTGTATAGCTAGACATTATGCATGACAGAGAGACTTCAGATCCAATCAGCCTATACCCACTCTTCAAAAAATTACTGTGAGGTTCTCCAGCAGCCCTATAATAGATATTAGGGAATCTTTTGATGCCTCAGAACTCGAGGTTGCAGATGAAAGGATTGAATGCTTATGGGTTAAAATCAGAGGGAGGCCACACAAAACTGACATCTTGGTTGGAGTCTGTTATAGACCACCCAACCAGGATGAGGAGGCCGATGAGATATTCTATAAGCAGATGGAAGCTGTCTCAAGATCATCAGACCTTGTCCTTGTGGGGGACTTTAACCTACCAGACATCTGCTGGGAACTTAATTCAGCAGAGAGGAGACAGTCCAGAAGGTTCCTAGAGTGCATGGATGACAACTTCCTGATGCAGCTCTTAGGTGAACCTACCAGGGGCAAGGCTCTGCTTGATCTGCTGTTCTCAAATAGAGAAGGGCTGGTGGGAGATGTGATGGTTGGAGGCTGTCTAGGGTGCAGCGACCATGAGATAGTGGAGTTTTCAATATGCAGGGAAATAGGGAGGAACAGTAACAGAACCCTCACTTTGGACTTTCGGAGGGCAAACTTCAGGTTGTTCAGGCAACTTATTCAGAAAGTTCCCTGGGTAACAGCCCTTAAGAAGAAAGGGGTCCAGGATGGTTGGACCTACTTCAAACAGGAGTTCTTAAAGGCACAGGAACTGGCAGTTCCCACATGCAGTAAGACGAGCCGGCGGGGAAGACGACTGGCCTGGATGAGCAAGCAGCTCCTGAAGGATTTAAGGGAAAAAAAGAGGGTTTATCGCCTTTGGAAAGGGAGGGAGGCAACTAGTGATATGTTTAAGGATGTTGCTAGATCATGTAGAAGAAAAATTAGAGAGGCAAAAGCACAGTTAGAAATTAAACTGGCCGCTTCTGTGAAAGACAACAAAAAGCATTTTTATAAATATATTAATGCTAAAAAGAGGGGCAAGAGGAGCCTCCACTCTTTATTGGACGTGGAAGGTAACATTGTAACTAAGGGTGAGGAGAAGGCTGAGATTCTAAATACCTTCTTTGCCTCCATTTTCAACAGTAAGGCAGGAGGACTTCAGGATAACTGGCCTCCTGAGCTGGTTGATGGGGTCAAGGAGCAGTGTTGTACTCCTGAAATCCATGTGGAATTAGTTCGAGACTTGTTGAGTCACTTGGATATTCACAAGTCCATGGGACCTGATGGGATTCATCCTAGGGTGCTGAAAGAGCTGGCAGATGAGCTGGCCAAGCCTCTGTCCATCATTTTCCACCAGTCCTGGCTCACTGGAGAGGTCCCAGAAGACTGGAAACTGGCCAATGTGAAGCCCATCCACAAGAAGGGACGAACAGAAGAACCTGGGAACTACAGGCCTGTCATCCTGACCTCAGTGCCAGGGAAAATCAGGGAGCAGATTGTCTTGGGGGCAATCACTGCATACCTGAAGGATAGCCAAGGAATCAGGCCCAGCCAACATGGATTTAGGAAGGGCAGGTCCTGCCTCACCAACCTGATCTCCTTCTATGATCAGGTGACCCGCCTGGTGGACGTGGGAAAGGCTGTGGATGTAGTCTACCTGGACTTCAGCAAGGCCTTTGACACTGTCCCCCACAGCAAACTCTTGGCCAAACTGGCAGCTTGTGGCTTGGACAGCAGCACTCTGCGCTGGGTTAGGAACTGGCTGGAGGGCCGAGCCCAGAGAGTGGTGGTGAATGGTGCCACATCCAGCTGGCAGCCTGTCACTAGTGGTGTTCCCCAGGGATCAGTGCTGGGCACCATCCTGTTCAATATCTTTATTGATGATCTGGATGAGGGGATTGAGTCCATCATCAGTAAATTTGCAGATGACACCAAGCTGGGAGCAGGTGTTGATCTGTTAGAAGGTAGAAGGGCTCTGCAGAGGGACCTTGACAGGCTGGACAGATGGGCAGAGTCCAACAGGATGGTATTCAACAAGTCCAAGTGCCGGGTGCTGCACTTCGGCCACAACAACCCCATGCAGAGCTACAGGCTGGGGTCAGAGTGGCTGGAGAGCAGCCAGGTGGAAAGGGACCTGGGGGTACTGGTTGACAGCCGCCTGAACATGAGCCAGCAGTGTGCCCAGGTGGCCAAGAGAGCCAATGGCATCCTGGCCTGCATCAGGCATAGTTTGGCCAGCAGGAGCAGGGAGGTCATTGTACCCCTGTACACAGCACTGGTTAGGCCACACCTTGAGTACTGTGTCCAGTTCTGGGCCCCTCAGTTTAGGAAAGATGTTGAATTGCTGGAGCATGTCCAGAGAAGGGCAATGAGGCTGGGGAGAGGCCTTGAGCACAAACCCTATGAGGAGAGGCTGAGGGAGCTGGGACTGTCTAGCCTGGAGAAGAGAAGGCTCAGGGGAGACCTCATTGCTGTCTACAACTACCTGAAGGGAGGTTGTAGCCAGGAGGGGGTTGGTCTCTTCTCCCAGGCAACCAGCACCAGAACAAGAGGACACAGTCTCAAGCTGCGCCAGGGGAGGTTTAGGCTGGAGGTGAGGAGAAAGTTCTTCACAGAGAGAGTGGTTGGCCATTGGAATGGGCTGCCCAGGGAGGTGGTGGAGTCACCACCCCTGGAGGTGTTCAAGAGGGGATTGGACGTGGCAGTTGGTGCCATGGTTTAGATAGGCATGAGGTGTAGGGTGACAGGTTGGACTCGATGATCCTTGAGGTCTCTTCCAACCTTCTTGATTCTATTCTATTCTATTCTATTCTATTCTATTCTATTCTATTCTATTCTATTCTATTCTATTCTATTCTATATGAAGAAAAGTGATCTTCTTGATCAGTGATACCAATGATTGTGAAGCGGAATGTTGATTGAACTACTTTGACGTTTTCATTGTTACATTTTGTATACCACTCCTAGGTGGTAACAGAACCAACATATTTGCTTCTCGGTTGTCAAGGAAGATGAAAACTGTGCCTGGTAAGGAAAATATTCTGGGGAGGGTCCATATGGCCTGGTTCAGTTCACACATTTCAGACTTAATTTTCTTTTACTCCCGGAAGCCAAGAGGCTGAAAACTGCAGCACATAATAAGGTGCTTACATGGAGTAACACCGGCTAAGCAAAAGCTCTCCAAAGCTTTTCACCTATGCATTAAGCTTGTCATGTATATATCCAATTCTCTACAGTTACATCTGTGTTGCTGTAATAGTGATTTATGTACCTCTTAAGGCAATTCAGGAGGGTTAATGAAGCCCTCCTCCTGTGCAAGGATAATGGCAAAAAAAGGGCTTTATATGTGCTAGTCCTTACATTGAGTGCTTTAAGTATGTTTTCACATTCCGTTGTCAGGTTTGATACTAGATATGTGGTTTTAAGAGGCTTAGGCAACTGGAGTGACCTCCATTTCTCTAAGTGATACTCTTTGCCAACTATATTGCAAGTTTCTTTGCATTATTCACTATACTCTAGGAGGCATCAGTGATTCCATCTACTTGACTAATCTTTAGAAGAATAATGATTTGGTTTTCATCATGCAAATGCCACTTGACTGTAGATGGTTTACCATCTGAGTTCTTTTCACATAGACTTATTTTATGATCTGAAGGCCACTGAAAATGTGACACTTCATGTGTGACAATATCTGGCATGAAAGTTTACATCTCTTTATTTTGTGCTTTTCTGCAGTCAATAAGTGTTTTAGACAATTCAATAAGGTTAAGTTCAAATCTCTCAATTTCTTGTGTTGGCTTTGTTATAAGCAATAAGTGCTCTACAAATTGATACACTTTTTGGTGAGTGTATTCTTCTACAGGACATGACACATGGAAGTATGATGAAACATCTCTTTCCCTTGATAATTATTGCTATATATGTTTTGGGGTGATTTGATTTTATAAGTGCTGCATGATAAAGCTGAAAGGTCAAGATAGAAGCTGATAGTTTATTATTTGAAACCAAATTTTACTGTCTATGAAAAGGAATTCTAATGGCAGAAGGCTATGTTGAGGCAACAGAGAGAGTCTCAAGAATAGCTACTGTAGCCATTATTTCTGGTATAATAGTTGCTCTATCTCTGTCACCTCTCACTTCACTTCCAATAGACTCAATATGAGTGTAGCTGAGTGTTTAAATTCATGTGGCCATCAAAAAAATGAGTCTTTCAAAACTTTACTGTCTTCTCTGCAGAAATATCTAGAAATACTAAATATAATAAGCAATTGAAAGCTAAGTGACTCTAGAGAAAGGTACAAATTTTGACAGTGTAAGTAGTTTAAAAAAATATCCATTTTTCCTCTAGTATATTTTTTAGAAATTCTTTACTATTTTATTATTTTTTTAATTTAATTAAAAAATAAAGAAGTAAATAATATAGAAGATTCCTGTTGAGGGTATATACTATGCCACTCTGAAATATTTTGAAATGGTGAAGTATTTAACATAAACAATTAGATGCAAGAGTTACAAGGGTACAAATTTCATGTTAATCTTGAGTTTCAGTGATACTGTCTTATTTTGGTTTTGTTCTTTCCTAACTCCATTATACTTCCAACAGTGAATCACAGAATGGTTTCAGCTGGAAAAAAACCTCTAAGATCATCAAGTCCAATCATAGAGCCTGCATCTTCTTATTAGTGAAATGTTACAAAATTGTTTATTTTTTTCCTGATATATTATCCAAATCAGTAATATTATCGTCTAGGGGTGTTTAATTTCATCCCTTTTTAGTCTTGCTAGGCAAATCTCATTCTGTCATAAGAAAGATGTTATAGTAGTACCCCATTGAAAACAAAACAAAACAACAGTCTTTTACTGCTTTATATAGTTCTTCTTGAAATTAAGAAAGCAGCACATTAAGGATCTTCTCTGACCCATTGTCTTAACCATGATGGTGTTCCATTGGCCACTGGAGACTTATCAATTTCCGTTGAAAAATCTCACTGTAAGAATAACCTCAATGTTTATCCAAACTATTGATAGAAAATTGATGTCTTTACGTTCCACGTCCTTCAGAAATGGCTAAGAAATCTTAGAAATTACTTTTTTTGTTGTTGTTGTTGCTATTAACATGATGAGAAAGGGGCCATGTCATTTATAACAGTAACTCCATTATCAATAATGTTATCACCAAAACTGAGCTGTGATCGATTTTTCAGGTATGAAATGCTGTTGTCCAAGTTCTAGGAATTATTATAACATTGTACTCAGTAATTTTAAATCCCCTCTCTATCAAGAATTCTTTAATTTCATAGGATAGCACTATGCAATTCTTTCTTCTATATATAACAACTTACTTTTTGCATAGCCATAAGAAAATCATACAGGAACATAGTGCCAGAGCCCTCTCAGGAAAATGGTAGAAGCACGTCTACCACTGCCTAAAAATGTTCAAAATTTATAATGTATGTTTCATCTACTTCTTGAATATTAAAATCACAGGACTGAGGTTTTCTGATGCAATATTCCTTCATTTCTTTGTCTTAGAGCTTCTCTACTTGACAAAAGCAGTTAGTCAGCAATCACAAGAGAAAGATGGGCTCATTTGGACACTTGGAGTTCATCCCATTCAAATATATATAAGACAGAATGCCTTGTAGCTAAGTGTCTACCATGTAGCCTCATGAACTGAAATTGCCTTAGACATAGGACAGAATTAAAGGTCTTCTGTATCTCAGGCAAGTGTCCTGATCACTGAGTTATCAGCAACTGAGGAGCATTCTTCCAATATTCTGAGAGTGAAAAACATAATGGCAATTTATTGCTGTTCACTTCGACAGTTTGCTAAATCATCTTACCAGCCATCCAACATAGATTCAGTCCTCTGAGGCGCTCCTTGTAAGAAGTCAAGAATCATAACTTTTTAAATTTCTTCAAACTGAGAGCTGAATGCAAAATACTAATTTAGTTTTTCTGCTATGACCAATATAAGGTTATAGGGAGCTTCATTTTTTTATTATTTTTTTTTTCACATATCTGCTCAGGTTTCCTGCCTCTGTTGCCTTTGGGAAAGAGTTTATGAATGGTTTTTATGCTGTTTGAAAGTTGTTCTCCAACCTATTTATTGGCCTGTTTTTATATTCAACCTGCTAGAGTTTGTTATTCCTTTCATTTTCTTCAGCTGCACACAATTTCACTTTTTTTTTTAATGTTATCTTCTTGAATTAAGTATTTTCTCTGACTCAGCAATTTAATCATCTTACTTTCTTTTGTGTTTTTTGAAGACCCTAGGCTATTTTTTATGTATTTCCTCTGTTTGAAATTATTCATACAGTCTTGGATTTCTTGCTGTTTGTTGTTTCTGTATGCAAGTACATTATAATTTCTATGCTGGAACAGTTTATCTGACATTTCAAATAGTTTCCAACTCTGTTCAGGACTGAGTTGTTGTTGTTATTATTGTTATTATATTGTTGCTGTTGTGTTTTCTAACTACCTACTTAATTTTTATGTAGAATTATCTATGTACACAAGAATGGCTTTCTCCAGGGAAAAAAAAAATTAACAGGAGTGTCAAAGAAATGCATGAAAAACATTGTTGTTAATTGAGTCCAAATTCATGAAAATAAATATTACTATGTTGAATACTAAGTTCTATTGTTTTTAATTTATTGAATACATATATATATATCATACTTAAAATTTCTCCTGAAAACAATGGTAAATGTGAGAACATAGCATTTGAAAATACTCTTTGAAAAGCTACAATGTATGTCTTTGTGGCCAAGAGGACCAATGGCATCCAGGGGGACATCAAGAAAAGTATGTCCAGCAGGTCTAGCGAGGTCCTCCTTACTCTCTACTCTGTCCTGGTGAGACCACATAATTCAAGAGGGATGGGGATCTTCCAGAGATAGTCTAGTGGAGAACAGTGAGGATGATGAAGGCTCTTGAACATCTGTCCTATGAAGAGAGACTGGGCCCTGGGGATGTTTAGTCTTGAGAGAAGGAGACTGAAGGGGGATCTTATTAATGTCTAAAAATATCTGAGGGGTGGGTGTCAAGATGAAGATGACAATCTCTTTTAGATGGTGCCCAGTAATACGACAAGGAAAACAGGAGATTCCACCTCAGCATGAGGAGTTGTTATTTTTCTTGTGAGGGTGCTGGAGCACTGAAACAGGCTTCCCAAAGAGGTTGTGGAGTCTCCTCTGGAGACTTTCAAAGCCCACCTGGATGTGTTCCTGTGAGCCCTGCCCTAGGTGATCTTGCTTGGCAGAGGGGTTTGGACTCAATCTTCACAGGTCCCTTCCAACCCCTAGTATTCTGGGATTCTGATTTCTTCTACAGAAATTCAGCATATCCTTTTTGTTTTCAAAATTACTTTTAAGAACATTCTCTGGAATATTATTTCACACTTCTTTCCTTGAAAAAGGAAATCATTATACATATTTATCAACATAGCTGGAAATCACACTTTCTCATGGTTCCCCTTCACAGCCTCTGCAAGCATAACTGCAGAACACTGAACATATCTTGTTTTACTTTGGGACAAACAGCTCCAGTGTGGAGTTCGACAGAATCACAGACCCACAGAATGGTAGGGGTTGGAAGGGACCTTCAGATATCACCTAGTACAAGACCTCTGATAAAGCAGTTTCACCTAGATGATGTTTACTGGACAATTTACTGCTGATGATGGCAGATAAGTCTTTTACAATTTTAATCAAGTTTTAAGCTATCACACAAGGAATTAAAGTTCTGGTAATCAATATAATTAAGACAATCAATATAATTAAGCCAGAGTGGAATGCAAGCAATCTAAGCAAGAGCTAAAGGGAAAAGAGGAAAGCTCACTTGCTTGTGGAGGCCATGATAAGAGCTCTCCCTCTGTATATCTTGACCCCTGAGTTTTTCCATCTTATTTTCAACTCCCCTCATTGGCAGCCAGCCAATGTGAAGTCCATCACAAAGAGAAAGGGGAAAAAATAAAAAAAGATAATGTGTGACTTATGAATTCATAAAGTGTTTTAAACTAAATATTACCAGGATCTGATTATGTGGATACACACCTAGCAAATAGGTTCACATAACATCTAAGCTTCATAAATATATATTTTTTAATATGGAAATTTTGTTTCAACACAGAGATAGACAAAATAGCTCCCCAACAGCAGCAACATGTTCAATTACATTCCTGACCATGAACCAGAAACCATATATATAAGCTTATTGTCCTTTCCACACTTCTATCTCTAAGTACATAATTACTTATGCAGTACATTATCACATCAGAGGAAAGGCCATGTTTTTAGAACTCGACCCACAGATATGCCACATGATGTACAGCTCATTTCTGAACAATGATTTAAAAAAAAAAAAGAATAACAACAAACCCCCACTGTGCTGCATATATTTCACTGTGATTAAGGAAAAAAAAAACAACAAAACAAAACCAACAACAACAAAAACAACCACAGCACAAAACCAAACCAAACCAAATAAAACCACAAAAAAACACAAACAAAAAATAATCCAAACAGCCAAAAACCTATTTGAGACTATGAGACATTAAATAACATAGAAGGGAACCTCATCACTTTAAAACTCAGTAGAGAAAAATGTTGTAATGGAACATTTAAAATAACAATATTTTATCATTTTTGTTTTTAATTTTTGTTTGCTTAGTTGTTTTTGTTGTGTTGGGTTTTTTCCCTTGCTTTCTATATTTTGTGTTTCCCCACAGCTTTGTTCCAACAAAAGAATATTACTTTGAAGGCTTGATCTACAAACAGTGAGCTATTTCCATCAGCCATGCTCCTATTCAGCAAAGCATGGAATCAGAATCACAGAATGTTAGAGGTTGGAAGGGACCTCCAGAGATCATCAAGTCCAACCCCCCCTGCCAAAGCAGGATCACCTAGGGTAGTCCACACAGGAATACATTTAGGTGGGTTTTGAAAGTCTCCAGAGGAGACTCCACAACCTTTCTGAGCAGCCTGTTCCAGTGCTCCATCACTGTAAAGTTTCTCCTCATGTTGAGGTGAAACCTTCTATGTTCAAGTTTGTATCCATTGTTCCTTGTCTTATTATTGTGCACCACTGAAAAGAGATTGACCCCTCCATTTGACATCCACCCCTCAGATATTGATACACATCAACCCCCTCTCAATCTTCTCAAGGCTAAACAACCCTAGGGCGCTCAGTCTCTCTCCATAGCGGAGATGCTCAAGTCACCTAATCATCCTTTTGGCTCTCTCTGTTGGACACACTCCAGCAGGTCCCTGTCTCTCTTGAATTGGGGAGCCCAAAACTGGACACAATACTCCAGGTGTGGTCTCCAATGCAGAGAAGAATATAGACCACACTCTCTTTGGATCAGGTTGAAAAAGAATGAAGACATGCATGGAGAGCTATACCTTTTATTAGAAGAGAATACCTGCTGACTTAGAGACCGGAGAAAATCCATCTGCCTCACTGAATCATATCCCAAACCAACTCAAACACTGATTAATATTTGTCATAGTTCTGCTAATGTTTTTTTTTAGCTTACTCATGACTGCAGTTAAACTCATGGGTGAGGACTCTCATATCAGCATCTAAATGAAAGTAGCCTATTCTAGTATTTGCCAAAGCAGATGTACTATCAAATGCAGCAAAATATCAGTGGTAAGGATGGAGATCCAAGGGAAAACAGTGTTAAGTATATTTGAAATATAACCAAATGCAGGTAGCTGGCAAAAGTAACTGCAGAATGCGTATTTCTGGAAAGTTCACAAAACAGATAGCCAAAAAATAAAGGTAAGAAAAAGCAGTTGGGAATTAAGTGGACTACCTCTCAATGATTTAGCTATGCAGGAATCAAAAGTGGCAGTCAGCATTAACTGAGCAGAGGAGTTAAAAAAAAAAAAAAAAAAGAGAAGTTCCAATTTGGACTCCATTTTGCAATCAGTACACTAATAAGAAGCTAAATAAGTAATCTCTTTTTAATTATTTCCCTGGCATTTATAATTTTAGGAATTAATCAAACCTGTTATTCAAATGTCACAACACTGAAATCTGATTCAAGCTGTATATCCAATTTAAAAAGAAACAAACAAAACAACAAACAGACCTTTATTTTTGCAAATTAAACTATAACCATCTTTCATGATTCTGTTTTCAAACACACTCTCAAGCACCCACACAAAAACACGTCCATTGATATTGCTGTAATAACCTAATGCTTTGCACAAATATATACAACTAATTGACTGGCGTGATCTCATTCCAAGGT